>NC_090651.1:32167465-32519965 GCF_040937935.1 Hyperolius riggenbachi | reverse complement strand
GGACTGTGACAGGGGACCAGGGACTCTGCCTGGACTGTGACAGGGGATCAGGGACTCTGCCTGGACTGTGACAGGGGATCAGGGACTCTGTCTGGACTGTGACAGGGGATCAGGGACTCTGCTTGGACTTTGACTGGGGATCAGGGACTCTGCCTGGACTGTGACAGAGGATCAGGGACTCTGCCTGGACTGTGACAGGGGATCAGGGACTCTGCCTGGACTGTGACAGGGGATCAGGGACTCTGCCTGGGACTGTGACAGGGGATCAGGGACTCTTTCTATACTCTAAAATCAGAGATTGGACTATGGCAGAAAGTCGGGGACTCTGCCTGGACTGGGACCAGTATCGGGGACTCTGACTGGACTGTGAACAGTAATCGGGGACTCTGACTGGACTGTGACTAGTAATCAGGGACACTTCCAGGACTCTGCCTTAACTGGGACCAATAACTGGGGACCCTGCTTGGACTGGGACCAGTAACCGGGGACTCTGCCTGGACTGGGACCAGTAATCGGGGACTCTGCCTGGACTGGGACCAGTAATCAGGGACTCTGCCTGGACTGGACCAGTAATCGGGGACTCTGCCTGGACTGGGACCAGTAATCGGGGACTCTGCCTGAACTGGACCAGTAATCGGGGACTCTGCCTGGACTGGGACCAGTAATCGGGGACTCTGCCTGGGACTGGGACCAGTAATCGGGGTCTCTGACTGGACTGGGACCAGTAATCGGGGACTCTGCCTGGACTGGGAACAGTAATCAGGGACTCTGCCTGGACTGGGAACAGTAATCAGGGACTCTGCCTGGACTGGGAACAGTAATCTGGGACTCTGCCTGGACTGGGAACAGTAATCTGGGACTCTGCCTGGACTGGGAACAGTAATCTGGGACTCTGCCTGGACTGGGAACAGTAATCTGGGACTCTGCCTGGACTGGGAACAGTAATCTAGGACTCTGCCAGGACTGGGACCAGTAATCGGAGACTCTGCCTGGACTGTCACTAGTAATAGGGGACTCTGCCTGGACTGTCACTAGTAATGGGGGAGACTCTGCCTGGACTGGGACCAGTAATAGGGGACTCTGCCTGGACTGGGACCAGTAATCGTTGAGACTCTGCCTGGACTGTCACTAGTAATGGGGGGACTGCCTGGACTGTCACTAGTAATGGGGGGACTCTGCCTGGACTGGGACCAGTAATCGGAGACTTTGCCTGGACTGGGACCAGTAATTTGGGTTCTCTGCCTGGACTGTCACTAGTAATCGGGGTTCTCTGCCAGGACTGGGACCAGTAATCGGAGACTCTGCCTGGACTGTCACTAGTAATGGGTGGCGACTCTGCCTGGACTGGCACCTGTAATAGGGGACTCTGCCTGGACTGGGACCAGTAATCGGGGAGACTCTGCCTGGACTGTCACTAGTAATGGGGGGACTCTGCCTGGACTGTCACTAGTAATGGGGGGGGGGACTCTGCCTGGACTGTCACTAGTAATAAGGGGCTCTGCCTGGACTGTCACTAGTAATGGGGGGGGGGGGGGACTCTGCCTGGACTGTCACTAGTAATAAGGGGCTCTGCCTGGACTGTCACTAGTAATGGGGGACTCTGCCTGAACTGTCACACTCACTAGTAATGGGGGACTCTGCCTGGACTGTCACTAGTAATGGGGGGACTCTGCCTGGACTGGGACCAGTAATAAGGGACTCTGCCTAGTAATCAGGCACTTTTCCTGGGTATACGTGGTATTCTGACACTCTGCCTGGCACTGGGGTTTGCACTGACAGGTAGGTTGGCACACAGCGGCAGCACTGACTCTACAGTCTGTAGAAGGAGGGAAAGCTGCTCCGTCTCCTCCCCCTAACCCCCGGTACAGCTGAGACTCCTCCCCCTTACCGGTCACTGCAGCTCCTCCCGGTGGTCACGAGTCTCTCGGTACAGACCACTCCGCCCCTCCGCTTGTAAGCTCCTTCCTCCGGGCGCGGGTACAAGGCGCGCAACACACGACGTCAGCGGAGGAAGCCGCCCCGGGGTCGCGCATAATGGAGGAGCGGGAGCGCGCCTGGCAGATCTATTGTACAGAGTGCAGGTCGGACACTTGGTGCAGGAGAGATCAGCAGTTTCCCTCTTGCATGCCATCACCCCAGCTTGTTCCCAATACCAGCCGTTACCTCCTTCCTGACCTCTACTGTTTCTACTGCCAACTTATTTCTAATACCCACCTTCAACTTATTTGTAATACCCAGCCTATTCCTAAAACTATACACCCCCAAACTTATTTCAAATACCCACCTTCAGCCTATTCCTAAAACTATACACCCCCAACTTATTTGTAATACCCAGCCTATTCCTAAAACTATACACCCCCAACTTATTTCTAATACTGACCTTCAACCTATCCCTAGGACAACATCTTCCCCCCCCCCCCCCCCCCCCCCCCAACTTGTTTCTAATACCCACCCTCAGCCTATCCCCAAGACTACACCCCGGAACAGTGCTTTTCGGCGCTGCTAGATTTGGGCGCAGCCGGCGCCACCATAAGCTACAATAGGAATCACAACTGAGCAGCGCTCAGTGAGTAACGTCGGCGCAGTCAGAAGAAGGAGCCGCGGTTGCTTAAAGAACACAATAATTTGACCTCCAGCAATCGCTGGAAGCCGAATTATATCATTCCCCCACTATCCATGGCGGCCTGGAGGGGGAATAGTAATTACCACGGCCGGGACTTGTGCAGAAGCAGGATCAGCCATATACCGGCAAGTCTACTGGCGCCAATTTCAAATGTATGCTACACCCCACCCCTCCCCAACTTATTTCTAATGTCCACCTTTAGCCTATCCCTAAGACTACACCCCCCCCCCCCCCACACACACTTATCTCTGTTACCCACCTTCTGCCTACCCCTAAAACTACACCCCCCATCCAACTTATTTCTATTATCCACCTTCAGCCTATCCCTAAAAGTATACACACCCCCAACTTGTTTCTAATACCCACCTTCAGCCTATAACTAACACTACACCCCCACCCCAACTTATAAATACCCACCTTGAGCCTATCCCTAAGACTACTACCTCCCAGCTTATTTCTAATACCCACCTTGAGCCTATCCCTAAAGGTGGCCACACACACCATACAAGTTTTTAAATATCTGTTCAATTTAAGAATTGCAATCAATTTTTCTGACTGATTGTAACATTTCAAAAATATGACCAATGTACCACACACCTATGTTAAATTTTTCCCCCAATTATGATAAAGCTTATTGGAAACTCTAACAAGATTGCTAGGGTGTGTATATTAACCTCCCTGGCGGTTTGTTAAAATCCGCCAAGGGGCAGCAAATACCTTTTTTTTTATTTTTTTATTTTTTTTTCATGTAGCGAGACAGTCTCGCTACATGATAGCCGCTGCTGAGCGGCATCCCCCCAGCCCCTCCGATCGCCTTCGGCAAACGGAGATCAAGAGATCCCGTTCAAAGTCGTGACGTCAAAGGGGAATCCGATCCACCCCACAGCGCTGCCTGGCACTGATTGGCCAGGCAGAGCACGGGGTCTGGAGGGGGGGGGGGTTGGCGGCTGCGGCGACGGGTATAGCGGCGGATCGGCGGGTAGCGGCGGCGATCGGAGGTTACACGCAGCTAGCAAAGTGCTAGCTGCGTGTAACAAAAAAAAATTATGCAAATCGGCCCAGCGGGGCCTGAGCGGTGCCTCCCGGCGGCATAGCCCGAGCTCAGCTCGGGCTTACCGCCAGGGAGGTTAATAAATTGACAATCCAACACACACACACCATACAATCTTTAGAAAGATTGAAGAAAAATATCTGGCAGTCCAGATCGATTAAAATCGAAGAAAACGGGAAATTCGATCGGATTTTTCAGTCGAATGAAAAAAAAAGCTTTCGATTTTTTCGGCAGATACGATTGTTTTTATCGAATTACTGTAAAATCGGATCATTTTATTGTATCGTGTGTGGCCACCTTTAGACTATACACCCCAAAACGTATTTCCAATACCCACCTTCAGCCTATATAAGACTAATACACACTCCAACTTGTTTCTAATACCCACCTTCAGCCTATTCCTAAGACTATACCCCTCCCCCCAACCTATTTCTAATACCCACATTCAGCCTATAACTAACACTACACCCCCCAACTTATAAATACCCACCTTGAGCCTATCCCTAAGACTATACACCCCAAAACTTATTTCCAATACCCACCTTCAGCCTATATAAGACTATACACACTCCAACTTGTTTCTAATATACACCTTCAGCCTATTCCTAACACTATACACCCTCCAACGTATTTCTAAGTATACACTCACTTATACCACCCACTTATTCTTATACCCACCTTCAGCCTATCTCTATGCCCCATTTACACTTAGGGCTGATGTACACCAGAGCTGTTGCAGGGGGAAAACCGCTTGGCTAATGAAAGTGAATGGGATGGTGCACACCAGAGCGGCTCGTTTTTCCACAAACGCAAACTCGGGGGCTGCAGCATTTTTAAAATTTCTGCCTCAGGGCTCGTTCACACTTAGAACCGCAGAACGCCGGCGATAACCGCCGGCGTTTCGCGGGAGTGATTTTCCTGCGATTAGCGCGGAAAAAATACTGCACACTGCAGCAGTTTTGGAGCGATCGCGATTAGCGTGCTGTGCACGCTAATCACAATCGCTGATCGCGGAACGCTCGTCGCCGGCAAACCGCTGCATGCAGCGCGGTTGCGGTTATCGCTAACCGCAACCGCGGCAGTGAGAACACTGCCACTCGCTACATTGTGTAGCGGTACTTGCAGAACCGCTAGCGGTTTGCCGTGAGCGGGAATCGTGCGATTCCCGCTCAGGTGAGAACGGGCCCTCAATGTTAAAGTATAGGAAAGTGGAAAACCGCTCTGAAAAACGCTAGATCAGAGCGGTTTTCCAGGCGTTTTTGTTACAGAAGCTGTTCAGTTACAGCTTTACTGTAACAATATTTGTAATCTGCTACACAAAGACGCTCCAAAAAACGCCAGGCATGTTTAGAAAACCTCTCTAAGCATTCCTAGAATCGCTCTGATATCTGCTTCAAAAACCTCTAGCGTTTTGCAGATCTGCAGAGGTTTTTAGTGTGCACTGGGCCTTAATCAGTTGCTCTCAGTTATAACTGAATGCACAACTAATTTTCAAAATAATGCCCATGTTTTCCTATGGCACAGTGCCCACTATACGCATTTTAAAGGGACTCAGAGATGAGTCAAGAGGCCGTTTTTTACCCGGGGCTTCCTCCAGCCCCATAAGCATGGATGTGTCCCTCGCCGTCCTCACGGAATCCTCCAGCCGCAATCAACCCCCGGTACTCGGCTCATAATGCACTGCTATGGAGAAGAAAAAAAAACCGTGTACCAACTCATTAAGTGTAACGGGTACCTAAAGGTGGCCATACACCATACAATTAAAAGATCCAATTTTACACCAATTTGATAATTTCGATCGCTTGTTCCGAAAAATCGAGAGCTTTTCTTTGTTTTCCCATTTTTTTTCGATTTTTGGAGATTGGATATGTTGGAAAATTCAGACCAACTTTATCAAGAATTGTGTGGTGTGGATGGATTGTCAATTATTTTATGTACAGTTCCAATCAATTTTTTTTCTGAGCTTTCAATTACTTTATTCATGATTGGGAAAACTTAACATAGGTGTGTAGTACATTGGCCAGATTTTTGATTTGTTACATCAGTCATAAACATTGATTGCTATTCTTGAATTGAACAGGTATTTAAAGGGGAACTGAAGTAAGAGGTATAGGGAGGCTGCCATATTTATTTCCTTTTAATCAATACCAGTTGCCTGGCAGCCCTGCTGGTCTATTTCTCTGCAGTAGTATCTGAATAACACCAGAAACAAGCATGCAGCTAGTCTTGTCAGATCTGACTTTAAAGTCTGAAACACCGGATCTGCTGCATGCTTGTTCAGGGGCTATGGCTAATAGTATTAGAGGCAGAGGATCTGCAGAGCTGCCAGGCAACTGGTATTGCTTCAAAGGAAATAAACATGGCAGCCTCCATATACCTATCTCTTCAGTTCCCCTTTAAAAAAAATTATAATGTGGCCACATACCATACAATTATTTTAAATATCTGTTCTTTTAACAAAAAAATGTTTTTTGTTAAAAGTTTATTATTCTGTTGCGTATCTTTTAGAGCAGAGGGGAAGTTCTGAGTTTAGGTCCGCTTTAAACGTATTTTAGCATATTTTATTCTTGTTATTGGCGCCTCTGTTCAATTGTACAAGATAGGGCCCTGACACACCGTAGAGCGTTTTGCAGGTCGTTTTTTCTTTTTAAATGCTTTCATTGACTTGCATTAAAATCGTGGCAATTCTTTTTTTACAAGATCGCAGCAAAATTTTACAGCAATTTTAATGCAAGTCAGTAGAAGCATTTCATACGGAAAACAAAAATGACCCACAAATATTCTGTGGTGTGTCAGGGTCCATTTCTACTAACCGCATTGCCGTGGTGCGATGCGATTATCGCATACAACCCCTAATATCCCCGGTCATCATGCGATGCGGCGCGGCTCAATACTACCTCTATGGGAACTGGATGCCTGCTGCGGAAAACTGCAGCATGCTATCCATAATTTTACTCACATCGCACCGCGAAGGTAAATTCTACTACGCTGAAACTACTCCATTGACTTACATTGCTTGCGGTGCATCGATGTTTGGATGCGGTGCAATGCGATCATCGTGGCTAGAAACCCTCATTGTTTCGGTAGACTGAAGTTTTGAAGTTGCTCACAAGAGGGCAGCACAAGCTTTGAGATCAGAATAGCAGAGAAAGATGCCGAAATTCCAAAAAGCAGAGATTTTGAAACTAGTTCCTGTAATGAACTGAAAATTTGATGTTCTGTGATTTTTTTTATTTATTTTTTTATCCACAGGAAGCATAATTACCATGGGCAAGTTTGAATCTTTGCAAGGGATCAGATTTGGAAAGTTATGATTACCTGACAGCTGACTATTATTATTTAGTACTTATATAGCACTGACATCTTCCCAGCGCTGTACAGAGTATATCGTCTTGTCACTTAACTGTTCCTCTGAGGGGCTCACAATATAATCTCTACCATAATCATGTGTCTACGTATGTATCGTGTAGTGTGTGTATCATAGTCTAGACCAGTGATGGCTAACCTTGGCACTCCAGCTGTGGTGGAACTACAAGTCCCATGAGGCATTACAATACTCTGACAGCTCTTCGCATAACTCGAGGAGGTAGAGGCATGATGGGTAGCTGGAGTGCCATCGCTGGTCTAGGCATACACTTGTTGTCGGCGCAGGGCGTTTTGGCGCAGGGCCAGACGAATGTTGGCTCACCCTGCCGGGCACAAATTCAGAGCGGCGATAAATATGATTCCTCCTCCGAGTCGTAGCAACTCGGAGGGAAGAAGTAATTTGGGATCTGGCAATCGCCGGATCCCCGAATTACCCGTGCGCGGGGCACACACTATAGCATTATTGCTAAACCCTTGCAAAGCTCTGCAGAGGGCGGGGGTCGCCAAAAAGCCCTGCCCCTCGACGTTAATGCACTTGTAGTATTTATTTGTTGTGCATTTATATAGCACCAAAGATGCCCATACACGTATAGATTTCTGCCCAATGTTATACGATCGATTCCTTCTAAGTCGATTTCTTTCAGAAAAGAGTCGATTCCTACCACACAGTACACGTCAATTTTGAGTAGATTTCTGCAGGGAATATATTGAAAATTGATCGATCGAACGAACAGCATCGCACTGTTCGACGCAGTGCAACACTTTGAGGACATTGTTCTGCCACTGTCACTGCCCCGCCCTGAATCGACCAAGATTTTCCATCATGTCCGATCAATCGTTTTGATAGATTTTTGGCAAAAATCGATCGAAAATTGATCGACTTGACATTTTGGGGAATCGGTTCCCAGCAGATGAATTGAACCTGCAACGAATTGAAGGGTAAAATTGATGTGTGTATGGCCTTATCAACATCTTCAGCAGTGTGTTACACTGTATACAGTACACAGACTGGTCTGGTGCAAATTTCCATTCCATTTGATTGGCAAGTTCGCCTTCCATGCAGTAGGAGATCTCACCTTCACAATCTGTTCATAGTACTCAAAATCTGTTGGCCCTGCACCTGTGCAAGTACGGCTGCGCCTCCGCAGTAAGGCTCATCCACAAGCCCACGCTCATGTGGGTATAGCACGCCGGCGCTCATGCATGAAGAGCGCCGTGGTTGTGATCTTCAAAAGGGTCCTGGGCAGCGCAGGAGGTCTCCAAGAGAACGTGGGAAGCGAGGAAGTATCCAGAGTACATGCCACGGTTTTTCTGGTGTTCAGCTTCTAGGGTTTCTCATGTGACACAGGGAGGTGCACCCTGGTGGAGAGAGTATAAGAGTATATTAAAGGATACCCGAAGTGACCTGTGACATGATGAGATAGACATGTGTATGTACAGTGCCTAGCACACAAATAACCTATGCCGTGTTGCTTTTTTTCTTTCTCTGTCTGGAAGAGTTAAATATCCGGTATGTAAGTGGCTGACTCAGTCCTGACTCATAAAGCTCCCAGAACGGCAGGATTGTAAATATTTACCTTCCCCGCCTCCAGTGCAGGCGCAGTATCGGCTCTCTGCTTGGAGATAGGCGGAAATAGCCGATCGCTGTCAGCCCGCTATACTGCGCAGGTGCAAGTCTCCTGCGCCTGCATAGTAGAGAAGACCTGACAGAGATTGTCTATTTTCGACTATCTCCGTGCGGAGAGCCGCAACAGTGCCCCCGCTGGAGCCAGGAAAGGTAAATTTATCAGCGCTTGTCAAGGGAGGATTCCGGGATACTTCGGGAGAGCCAGCGCTGGATTGCCCGCAGGCCGCAGCTACAGGGGAGGGGGAAGCCTCATTGGGACCCTGAGGCTTCCCCTCCCGAAGTGAGTACCCTCCAGGGGAACTTTTTTTGTTACAGGTTCTCTTTAACAGCCTCACCTACTTTTAAAGACCATGCCTCCTGCAAAATAAAGGCAGGGGTTCCTCAAGACCAAAAAATTGTTTGCAGGGGTTCCTTGAGATCCAAAAGTTATTTGCAGGGTTCCTCCAGGGTAGAAAGGATGAGAAAGGCTGTATTACACTATTGTGGGCTCTGCAAATAGTAGAGTTGTGTCCGTGGGAGTTAAGGATGCTCTGAAATACGTGACTATGTCATGCGGTCGTTGGACAAGAAAGCCACCATTCATTGAGTCTGCAGTATATCCATCCGGATCTTTATGAAGGCTGTCAGAGTCTTTCATAATCCTTAATTCAGTAGATCCTGAAAATCATTTTATCTGGAACTGCTCTTCTCCTGGGGGCACAATGTGCGTGTGAACAGTTCTAGTGGAGAGCTTCCATTCAAATTCTCATTTTTTCAAACAAAGTAAAGTAGACTTGAGCCTCCATCCTTTCCCGAAGAACTACACATTATTATATGTGATGTACATATATCCACTTCAGCCTTCAGTCGTTTTCACTTTATGCATGCGAGCAATGTTCACCTCCCATTCATTAGCCTATAACTTTATCACTACTTATCACAATGAACTGATCTATAACTTGTTTTTTTCCGCCACCAATTAGGCTTTCTTTGGGTGGTACATTTTGCTAAGAGCCACTTTACTGTAAATGCATTTTAACAGGAAGAATAAGAAAAAAACGGAAAAAATTCATTATTTCTCAGTTTTCAGCCATTATAGTTTTAAAATAATACATGCCTGCATAATTAAAACTCACGTATTGTATTTGCCCATTTGTCCCGGTTATTACACCATTAAAATTATGTCCCTATCACAATGTATGGCGACAATATTTTATTTAGAAATAAAGGTGCATTTTTTCCGTTTTGCATCTATCACTATTTACAAGTTTAAAATTAAAAAAATATAGAAATATTTCATCTTTACATTGATATTTAAAAAGTTTAGACCCTTAGGTAAATATTTACATGTTTTTTTTATTATTGTAATGTTTTGTTTTTTTTATATAATGAACATTTTATTTGGGTATTTTTTGGGAGGGTGGGATGTAAACAGTACTTTTATAATGTAAATGTGTGTTGAGTTTTATTTTTTTAACTTTTAGTTGTAGTTTTACTTTTTGGCCACAAGATGGCGGCCATGAGTTTGTTTACATGACGTCACTCTAAGCGTAACATACGCTTAGAGGGATGCATGGGGGAAGCAACAGCCAGAAATAGCGGAGCTTCTGAGAGAAGCTGTCGCTTTTTCTGCGGGGGAGAGGAATCAGTGATCGGGCACCATAGCCCACTGATTCGTGGGCTAACGATCCGCGGGCAGGAGCGTGTGTGGACGCGCGCGATCGACCGCGGGAGAGCGCGGACGCGCACATGGCCTCCTGGGCGTAGCTAGTACGTCCAGGAGGCCAAAGTAGATATACTGTAAAAAGGCCGCAAATGCTTTCTTTCCAGTTGTCACATGGTTTCTACGATGTACCCCCCAGTAGGGATGACTCTGCCTAGGAAAACGCATGGATAAGCATGTGATCAGTTTGATCAGCTGATAGATATGTAAGGTTCTAATTTGCTGGGATGAGTTCCTGGTTTAACACATGATGATGACGAGCAAATCATAGCCTTGCAAATCTATCAGCTGATCACATGCTTCTCTGTGAGTTCTCCTAGGCTAGGCCATCCCAGCTCCCCAGGTACCTGCTAATTAAAGATGGAACACTCAACCAGGGACGGACCAAGACCAAGTTGCGCCTGGGGCAAGGTCAGGTTTTGGCGCCTAAAGGTCGGGTTTTGGCGCCTAAACTGCCATTCATTTTGCCGCGTTTTTAAGAATTCAACAAACTGCGCCTGGGGCAAAATACCCGCTGCCCCACCCCCCCTAGATCCGTCCCTGCACTCAACATCCATAATGAAAGATCAGGGAACAGTCTAATAAAGGTGGCCATACACTGATAAATGTGCAGCAGATTCGACCATCAGGTTGAATCTGACAGGAATCTATCTGATGTGTGCCACGCACTAGGAAAACTTTTCCAATAGATTTCATTCTGAAATCTATTGAAAATCGATCTAAATGCATTATTGCACCATTAGATCCAATGCAACTCTATGGGTCAGCAATCTGCTGTCAGCAGCCGATCGACCTAAATTTTCCATCCTGTCAGATTAAATCGATCGAAATCGGCTGCAAATCGATCGATTGGCCGACCGATTGGCCATTGATTTCCAATCGATCTATTGAATCGGATTATCGATCAATGGCTGAAACCTACCAGTGTATGGACCCCTTAACATTCTAAAGGTTCCTATACACTGGTAGATTAGCAGCAGATTCGACCTTGATATTGATCGATATTGAAAATCGATCAAAATGCATTGTTGCACCATTCGATCCAATGCAACTCTATGGGCCATCGATCTGCTGCAGCAGCCGATCGACCTAGATTTTCCATCCGGACCAATCGAGCAAATCGGTCGGAAATCAATCAGTCGGTCGATCGATCAATCATGCTTCCCGTTGCATGAATCTCAAGCCGATTCGATCGAATCGGCCATCGGCTGAAATCGAACAGTGTATGGGCCCGGGACCTTAACAATCAAAGCATTTTTTTTTTACTTATGAAATTACAGATAGTAGCTCAAATAGATTTGGGTGGGGACGGAGAGATTAGGAGATTTTGTGCTTAGAAGGTCACTTGAAAAATAACAGAATTCTACCTGAAGGTCACAAGTTTGAATAAAAAAAGCAAACCATGTCCTATAAGAAAATAAAAACCTTAAGGGCCCTTTTCCACTAGCACGATTGCGTTTGCTGAATCCCAAAGGCGCAAATCACTAGCGATTTTAAAATTTACTTTTTTATGCAGCTTGGGTGTAATGATTGATGGGGGAATAACCATTTCCAATCCATTTCTTCGATCACCCATATCCCACCCATCACTTATTTTTTTCCAGCGTGCGGGACGATGTCCAGCATTGGGCCTATACTGGTAAATGTTCACATACTCTTCCCTAAGGCCCCGTTCACATTACCAAACGCAGATGGCCGTGCGATCGGAAGGCAACGCGTACGAACACATGCCATCTGTGTTTGCATGCGTTGCGTGGCTGATCCTATTCACTGAAAGTAAATGGGTCAGCCACGCATTTTGGGGAAAAATGCGTGCAGCATGCGTTTGGGGACCGCGCCGGTCCGCAACGCATGCAGTGTGAACATCAGACAGTGCAGTCTATGCACTTCTGACGTCGTGCTTGTTTGCCTCCGAAATACGGGCAGCAACGTGTGCAGTGTGAACGGGGCCTTATGGAGACCTCCATAGGCAGGGACCGATCTGTCAGCAGTCACATGACAAATGTGGCCTTCATGACTCCTCCCACCCATAACAACTGCTGTCACATCACCTGCTCTGAAGGAAATCAGAGAGGAAGGGTTAGAAGCCAGCCCCATAACCCCCCCCCCCCCCCCACTCCCTGGGGCTGCAAGTGGAGGCTACCCCAGTAGTTATGCCTCTGACTTGGCTCATGCCAATGTTTTTTTTTAATACACAATGGAACAAAAAAGGTTTCTCAATATTAAATCTGTAAAAACAAATTAGATAAAAATCACACATGCAAATGAGATATTCAGCAGTAACCAAAAGACACCAAATGAACCCTCCATCTGGTACCATATCCTGTTCAAATATTATGAACACGTCGTGGAAGGGATGGCACAACTTGGCTTCAATGATTTCACAAAATTGCCAGCCACCCTGCGTCTGTCAGGGACAGGATTCCTCCAGACCATTTATATTTCTATCAGATTTGCACTATATATTATTATTATTATTGATTTATAAAGCAATGCTAGACAGGTGCATTTTATTTGAATGCTGGGTGTGTATTTTATACCACTAGTGGGGCTTGCACTCACTAGCAGGTAGTCATAAGGATGCAATCTGTTTTTAAGTAGTGCTGTTCCTTTCCTCGCCATGTACAAAGGTAGTAGCTTTGGCTCATACCTTATGGTCTTTTTGGTAGTCTGAGATGGTAGTGGCGTCACAGAAAGTGGCAGTTGGGCCCTTTGACACCTGGTAGGCCCCAGGGACCTGCCTAGGTGATCCTGCTCTGCTAAGGACTTTTATTGGACTCCTGTAGGAGAACTTAGCAATGTTCTTCTACACAGGTGCAAGTGTAGCCTGCACCTGCGCAGTAGCACAAAGGAGGAAAAAGACATGAACAAACGGCTCCATGCTGCTGCACCGGCACAAGCCGTACTTGCACCTGCGTAGAAGAACATTGCAATGTTTTCCTGCAGGAGCCTAATATAAGTCCTCGGCCATTCCTGATTGCCGTAATGATCAGTTTCTTCCTCGCAATTTGTAGACCATTCATGTGGGGTTATATAGGGGTGATATAGATAAGGGAGGGGGTGCATCATGTGGGGTTATACATTATAGGGGTGATATAGTGAGGGGGAGGTTATATAAGAAAGGGGTACAGCATGTGGGGTTATATAGGGGTGATATAGATAAGTGTAAGGATTGTGGAATTATCTCCGTGACCAGCGCACAAGGCGTGCGCTGACACGGCGGAAATCCTCCACAAGCGTATGAAAGGAGAGAACCCAGCTTTGGTGCAAAGCACCAGTAGAGGGAAATTCCCACCGACAGGTGGAGCTGTGGAGTGCAGAGGAGCAAAGCCTCTGTACTGCCACAGATGCCAGATGGGAATTGTCCGAATTGCAACCGAGCAGGGCAAGATAGTCCCTAAAGAGAGAGAGCACAGCGACAGGGTGTATGTGTATCCACCAATCTAGTCGCCAACCTGCGACGTTGAACACACAACCGTGAAGATCAGGTGGGAAAGCAATCGCAAGAGATGGCGATTGCTAATAGCGACACAAGACTGAATAAGCACAGAAAAGGGATGTATGTATGTCCACCAATCTGGTCGCCAACCTGCGACGGTGAACACACAACATAGGAAACCAAGTGAGAACGCAATCGCAAGAGAAGCGAATGAGAATGAGCACAGGGACAGAATGTATGTGTGTGCACCAATCTAGTCGCCAACCCGCGACGGTGCACACACAACAGCAGAAAGAGAGTAGGAACGCAATCGCGAGAGAGGCGATTGCCAGAGGTGACACAAGACTAAGCAGAGGTAAACCCAGGAGTGGAGCAAAGGCACAGCAAATCATACAATGAGAATGATAAGGAAAATAACAAACGCTAACTAAACGCGAACACCGCACTCATTCGCAACTGCGAACGCGTTTACAGCGCGGTCTCCGCACGTTAAGCGCAACAGAGACAAGCACGCCACCCTAACTAACCACCGACACACAAACACGAAACAGAACGCGAGCGCTTGTTTAACGGTTACCTCACCGAGCCTACAGCAAGCGTTCGTATCAGACAAGACAGACAGATGGGAAACAGGAATATGAGAGATACGATCCACCGCTCTTCCGCCAAAGCGAGTGCGATCTGGGTTAAGGGACAGGACAGGAAAGATCCACTGCCCTTTCTGCCAGAGCGAGTGCAATCCGGGTTCAGGGACAGGATAGGAAAGATCCACTGCTCTCTCCGCCAGATCGAGTGCGAACCAAGTAGGGAAGCAGAGTTAGCAGGATCCACTGCTCTTTCCGCCAGAGCGAGTGCGATCCAAGTATAGAAACAGAGTTAGCAGGATCCACTGCACTTTCCGCCAGAGCGAGTGCGATCCCAGTAAAGCAACAGAGCTAGCACGATCCACTGCTCTTTCCGCCAGAGCGAGTGTGATCCAAGTATAGAAACAGAGTTAGCAGGATCCATGTGACGGATTGCGGAGAAACCGCTGCGCGTTCTGGCAGTGAGGTGGCGGAATCCACGCACAGAGCGGCGGTTTCCCCGCAGCAACATGCTTCTGGTTTGTCTGGACCTAGTAGTGCACACAGATGGAGAGCTACGCGCGCGCGAGCCGCAAGACAGGCTCTTTATGCCAATAGGAGAAGGGTCAGCTGATCGAGGCGGTCAGCTGATCCCAGCTCAGCAGGTGATTGGTTGATGGGAGCTTGGCGGCACTGTAGAGCTCTTTACTATATATATCTCTTGCTGTTCAGTTGCCGGTTGTCTGGCGTTGCGAATACCTATGTGTTAGCACTCAGACCTTAGTCAGATCCTTCAGTGTGGTGGAACCAGGAGGACCTGGGAATCCACACTTAGCCAGTTCACTGTATTATTATCTGTGTTATTCTCTAGCATAGTTCCAGGGTGTAGAGACCACGGACCTCACACCCCAGACTAAGAATATTGTATCTCATCTGTGTTATTCTCTAGCATAGTTCCAGGGTGTAGAGACCACGGACCTCACACCCCAGACTAGGAATATTGTATTTCATCTGTGTTATTCCTTAGACCAGTTCCAGGGTGTAGAGACCACGGACCTCACACCCCAGACTAGGAATATTGTATATCATCTGTGTTATTCCTTAGACCAGTTCCAGGGTGTAGAGACCACGGACCTCACACCCCAGACTAGGAATATTGTATATCATCTGTGTTATTCCTTGGACCAGTTCCAGGGTGTAGAGACCACGGACCTCACACCCCAGACTAGGAATATTGTATATCATCTGTGTTATTCCTTAGACCAGCCCCTGGGTGTGAGACCACGGACCTCACACTCAAGACTAGACATTATTGGATATCTGTTTATGAATTGTATCTCTCCTGACTTCTCTTCTGTTTTCTGATTCGGTACCTTCGCACATCTGATCTACTGTTGCCGGCCCTGCCTGTCCCTGGTTACCGAATCTGTCTCATGTCTCTGTACTTTATCTGCCTGTGTGTTGCCGACCCGGCCTGCCCGACCCTTCTGGCTGTCACCCAACCTTTGGGTGCTCAGTCCTCCTGCAGGGGCCCCCTGCTCCTCAGAGGAGGGCCCTGCTGCAAAACCAGTCGGGGACTCTCCCTCCTGGAGCCCTTGACTGCAGTAGAGTCTTTCTCTACTTATTGGACCACCAATTCCTACTGTTACACCAAACACTTACACGCTTCAGGTGTCTAGAGGTTAGTACTATATCTGTATTATTGGTGATTCTGCAGATCATCCATAATCAGGTATAGATCTGTATTCTTGGTGATACTGCAGATCACCAATAATCAGATTCTCTCTGGTTGCTGAGACTTATCGTTACAATCCACTGCTCTTTCCGCCAGAGCGAGTGTGATCCAAGTACAGCAAGATGAGGTAGCCAGTAGCAACCGCTGCTCCAGCTTACCCTTTCAAGAATACAGATCAGAAGAATCCACAGCCACTACCGCTAGAGGCAAGTGCGATCCAAGCAGATGAACAGAAAGAGCTACCAGTAGCAACCACTGCTCTGGTTAGCACCCCCCAGACAGACAGAACAGGCAATACAAATAATACAACCTGACTGAACTAGAGGGGTGTCTAATACAGCCCCCAGAATTACTCTAAGATAGCTTAAAAAATCCAACAGGGAAGGCTGACACTCCAGGAGTGTATTAACAAACCGTTATGACCAGCAAAGCATTCTGGGAGCAGAAAGCTTTTATACTGCCAGCCCTCAAAGGAGACAGCTGGGCAATTTGCATGTATGCAAATCCCTCAGCAAAGCAACTTTGAAAGTTGCAAGATGAAGCCAGGTCTCTTTTGCAGAGACCTGCATCCCTCCGACACAAGGAATGGTCAAACAGCTGTCTGCCTGTGCAGCCAGCTGAGCGGATCATTACAATAAGGGAGTGGAGTGCGTCATGTGGGGTTATACAGGGGTGATATAGCAAGGAGGAGGTTATATAAGAAGGGGGTACAGCATGTGGGGTTATATAGAGGTGATATAAGGAGGGGGGAGGTGATATAGCAAGGGGGAGGTTAAATAAGAGTAATATGGATTAGGAAGGGGGTACAGCATGTGGGGTTATATAGGGGTGATATAGATAAGGGAGGGAGGGTGGCTCATGTGGGGTTATACAGGGGTGATATAGTGAGGGGGGGGTTATATAAGAGTGATATGGATTAGGAAGGGGGTACAGCATGTGGGGTTATATAGAGGTGATATACAGTATTGTGGGAAGATGTGCTTCATGTGGTATTATATAGAGGTGATATACAGTAATGTGGGTTATAATCCGAACATTTGTATAGCGCTTTTCTCCTGTTGGACTCAAAGCGCTTAAGAGCTGCAGCCCTGGGACGCACTCAAGAAGAGGCCACACTGCAGTGCTAGGGAGTCTTGCCTTGAACTCTTTACTGAATAGGTACTGACCCTAGCCAGGATTTGAACCCTGTCAAAGGCAGTGACTACACTATCTAGCCACTGCTGGACTATATAGAGGTGATATACAGTAATGTGGGTTATATAGAGGTGATATATAGTATTGTGGGTTATAGAGGAGTGATATACAGTATTATGAGTTATATATTATTATTATTATTATTTTGTATTTATATAGCGCCGACATATTACGCAGCGCTGTACAGTGTATATATATATATATATATATCTTGTCACTAACTGTCCCTCAAAGGAGCTCACAATCTAATCCCTACCATTGCCATATGTCTATATTATGTAGTGTAAGTACTGTAGTCTAGGGCCAATTTTTAGAGGTAGCCAATTAACTTATCTGTATGTTTTTGGAATGTGGGAGGAAACCGGAGTGCCCGGAGGAAACCCACGCAGACACGGAGAGAACATACAAACTCTTTGCAGATAGTGCCCTGGCTGGGATTCGAACCAGGGACCCAGCGCTGCAAGGCGAGAGAGCTAACCACTACGCCACCGTGCTGCCCACCCTATATGGGTGATATACAGTATTGCGGGAGGACGTGCGTCATGTGGTATTATATAGAGGTGATATACAGTATTGTGGGTTATAGAGGAGTGATGCACAGTAATGTGGAATATAGAGGGGTGATATACAGTATTGTGGATTATAGAGGGGTGATATACAGTATTGTGGATTATAGAGGGGTGATATACAGTATTGCGGATTATAGAGAGGTGATATACAGTATTGTGGGGTATAGAGGGGTGATATACAGTATTGTGGGGTCTAGAGGGGTGATATACAGTATTATGAGTTATACATTGGTGGGGTATAGAGGGGTGATATACAGTATTGTGGGGTCTAGAGGGGTGATATACAGTATTATGAGTTATACATTGGTGATATACAGTATTGTCGGGTATAGAGGGGTGATATACAGTATTGTGGGGTATAGAGGGGTGATATACAGTATTATTATTAATATGTTTTATTATTATTACTATTGATATATAAAGCGCCAACATATTCCGTGGTGCTGTACAAAGTAAGAAACAAACATGGGGTACTTAATAATACAGACAAAGGTGTACACCAATATACAAGATACATAATTAGTGACAAAATACAAAGAATGATACAAAATATAGAATTGGTAATGACAGTGATAAAAGTAACATGATGAATAAAATGTATAATGATTTCCAAGACACAAAATGGGAAGAGAGCCAGGGGTCAAGTGGTGCGTGGACGCGGGTGGACGACGTCCACTTGCTTTTTTCAGAGGGTGGACGCTGTCCACCCTGGCATGTGTGGAGGGGAGCAGTGCAGTGGAAGGAGAGCTGTGAGCAGCGGTGGGGAAGGGGGGCCATTTCCCCCCTCCTTCCCTCACCTTGGGGCTCCCCATCCCCCGCTCTCCCCTCCAGAACTAACGTGCGGGCAGCTGGCAGCGGGAGGGACTTACCTCTTCCTCGTTCCGGCGCCGGATCTGCGTGCCGCTGCTCTGGTCTGGACCAGACCAGACTAGCGGTAGTGGTCTGCTCCCGCCGGAACGAGGAAGAGGTAAGTCTCGCCCGCTGCTAGCCGCTCACACGTTAGTTCTGGAGGGGAGAGTGGGGGATGGAGAGCCCCAAGGTGAGGGAAGGAGGGGGGAGATGGCCCCCCTTCCCCACTGTGCCCACACTGTGCCAGCTCTCCTTCCACTGCGCTGCTCCCCTCATGCTGGGGGACACCTGACTACCTATTCTGGGGACATATACCCCTGGCTACATATACTCGGCACATATACCCCTGGCTACATATACTGGGACATATACCCCCTGACTACATATACTGGGGACATATACCCCTGGCTACATATACTGGGCACATATACCCCTAGCTACATATACTGGGACATATACCCCCTGACTACATATACTGGGCACATATACCCCTGGCTACATTTACTGGGCACATATACCCCTGACTTCATATAGTGGACACATATGCCCCTGACTACATATACTGGGCACATATGCCCCTGACTACATATACTGGGCACATATGCCCCTGACTACATATACTGGGCACATATACCCCTGGCTACATATACTGGGCACATATACCCCTGGCTACATATACTGGGCACATATACCCCTGGCTACATATACTGGGCACATATACCCCTGGCTACATATACTGGGCACATATACCCCTGGCTACATATACTAGGCACATATACCCCTGACGACATATACTGGGGACATATACCCCTGGCTACATATACTGGGCACATATACCCCTGGATACATATACTGGGACATATACCCCTGGCTACATATACTGGGCACATAAACCCCTGACTATCTATACTGGGTACATATACCCCTGCCTACATATACTGGGCACATATACCCCTGACTACATATACTGGGAACATATACCCCTGACTACATATGCTGGGACATATACCCCTGACTACATATACTGGGACATATACCCCTGACTACATATACTGGCACATATATACCCCTGACTACATATACTGGGCACATATACCACTGGCTACATATACTGGGACATATACCCCTGGCTTCATATACTGGGACATATAGCCCTGGCTACTTAAACTGGGACATATACCCCTGGCTACATATACTGGGCACATATACCCCTGACTACATATACTGGGCACATATACCCCTGACTACATATACTGGGCACAAATACCCCTGACTACATATACTGGGCACATATACCCCTGACTACATATACTGGGCACATATACCCCTGGCCACATATACTGGACACATATACCCCTGGCTACATATACTGGGTACCTATACCTCTGGCTACATATACTGGGGACTACTATACTCATGGCTACCTATGCTGGGGGTACCTATTTTGGGGGAACTGCTGTCAGATTATCTGCATTTTTGTGGAACCGCTGTTATGTATTTTGGTGAACAGCTGCTAGATTATGTGTATGTTAGGGGAACGTCTGCTGCCAGATTACGTGTATTTTGGGGAACTGCTGCCAGATTGTGTGTATTTGGGGGACCACTGCTGCCAGATTATATGTATTTTGGGCGTTACGTGTATTTTGGGTGATCCGCTGCCAGGTTTCGCGTATTTTGGGGAACTGCTTCCAAATTATGTGTATGTTGGGGGAACTGCTGCTGCCACATTGTCTATTTTGGGGGAACCACTGCCATATTATCTGTATTTTGGAGGAACTTCTACCAGTGTAATGGATTGTGGAGACACCGCCACGCGGTCTGGCAGCGGGGCGGCTGTCTCCGCGTTCAGACCGGCGGTTTCCACACAGCAGCATGCGTCTGGTTTGTCTGAGCCTAGTAGTGCACACAGATGGAGAGCTGCGCGTGCGCTAGGAGGCAGGACCTTTATGTCAATAGGAGAGGGATCAGCTGATCAGGACGATCAGCTGATCCCAGCGCAGTGGGTGATTGGCTGAGTGGGACTGGGCGGCGCTGAGGAGCGCTGCACTATATATACTTCTTGCCTGTCAGTTGCTGGTTGTCTGCCGTTGCGAATACTAACGTGTGAGCACTCAGACCAGTCAGATCTCACAGTGTGTTAGAACCAGAAGGACCTGGGAATTCACACTTAGCCAGATTACATTTGTGTTATATGTTAGACCAGTTCCAGGGTGTTGTGACCACGGACCTCACACCCAAGTTTAGGGATACTGTGTAATTTGATGTGTTATACTTTAGACCAGTTCCAGGGTGTTGTGACGACGGACCTCACACCCAAGCTTAGGGATACTGTGTCATTGCTGTGTTATACTTTAGACCAGTTCCAGAGTGTTGTGACAAAGGACCACACGCTCAAGCTTAGGGATACTGTGTCATTGCTGTGTTATACTCTAGACTAGTTCCAAGGTGTCGAGACCAAGGAACTCACACCCCAGTCTAGGACTTTGTTATACTTATATGTTATGACCATTTGCTCTGTCGACCTTTCTCTTGCTTTCTGATTCGGTACCTCTGCATATCTGCCTACCTGTTGCCAGACCCTGCCTGTACCCGGTTACCGAATCAGTCTCTCTCTCTCTCTGTACCTAATCTGCTCGTGTGTTGCCGACCCGGCCTGCCTAACCACTCTAGCTGTCACTCTCCCTGAGTGCTCAGTCTAACTGTACTAGCAGTAACACCATTCCACCAGGTGTCGGCTGCAACCAGGACTTCCGCTCCTCAGAGTCCTCTCTGCAGTACTGCCAAGGGCTCTACCCCTTAGGAGTCCTCTGGCTGCAGTATAGTCTGATTCCCAGTATAGCAGGGAATCATTGGCTCCCAGGTTATCTCTATCCCCTCTCCTAGGAGATAGTTCACACGCAGCCATAGGCCACCTGCTCCTCAGGTGGTCCATGCTCATAGTTTCTGCGTCTCCCGCCCCACGGGAGATAGCCTACTGTTGCACCAAAACACTTACACATTACTAGGTGTCCAGAGGTTAGTCATACTTGTATTCATGGTGATTCTGCAGATCATCAATAATCAGGTATACATCTGTATTCTTGGTGATACTGCAGATCACCAATAATCAGATTCTCTCTGTGTGCTGACACCGATCGTTACAACCAAATTACGTGTCTTCTTGGTGAAATTCTCAGATCACATCTGTTTTTGGGGGATACACTACAGCAGAGCTCAAACTTCCCCGGCAGACCTTTTACATCACTGCTAAGGTCATGTATATTTGGCCCCACCCATGACCACGCCCATGTTATACTTGACCACGCCCATCGTGCAAAATCTTGTAAACGTAAATGTGAGGAGGTGATTCCAGAGGAGGACAACAGAAGATCATGTGCCGATCTGAGATTGCGATTGGGTTTGTATCTGGAAATTAGTGAGGATATGTACTGTGGAGAGCTTTGTAGGTTAGGGTTAGAAGTTTGAACTGGATCCTCTGGTTAATTGGCAGTCAGTGAAGAGCTTGACAAAGAGGGTCAGCAGAGGAAGATCGAGAAGAAAGATGAATGAGACGAGCAGCAGAGTTCAGTACCGACTGGAGTGGGGCCAGTCCGTTAGAAGGTAGTCCACAAAGTAGTATGTTGCAGTAGTCCAGACGAGAAATTATAAGAGCATGTATCAACAATCAACATTAGGGATGATCGTAAAGAGCAAATTCCGTTCCGCCGGAATTCACGGATTCCGCCAGCGCTAAATTCCGTCGCTATGAAATTTCCGCCGGATTTTTGCGAAATTCCACAGAATTCCGGATTCCGTCGGAAAAATTAAAGTAATCGCAAATGGAACCTTCTTTATGCTAAATGGTAGCCCATAGATCCTATGTTCACACAATAGCCGCGCCAGTTATCCGTGTTTTCTCTTGCAATCCAAGGCCCTTAAAAATAAGAACACAACGGCCCAATCCTTCTCATAGTGAGTATTGCCTCATCAGTGACACCCTTGTACATAAACACACACTGCGTGAGGGAATAAATGACTATCACCGGGATTAAATGGGGATCACACCCCCCCTTGCTTTCCCTGCTCACCAGAGAAATTCTTGGCAGTATTGCATATCATAAAACATCCGGATTGTAAAACCTTAAAAATATCAAGAAGTCTCTCATAGCATAAAACCGCTTTAATAGGCTCCCAATGGCCCCCAAGTTAAAACTGCGTACATAAAAAAATCTTGCAATATAGCATATCACAATACCACATCGCCACCAGCTCCGGTCACCTCTCACATGCCCAGGCCGCGTCTCCTCCAGTTAGTGGTAGTACAGCGTGCGTCCTCCAAGCTCTGCCCTACGCGTTTTGTCACGTGGTATGTTGTGACTCATCAGGGGCTAGAGTGCGCACGTTCCCTGTAGCATTATATATGCTTAACCCCACCTCCTCCCCTCCCTCCCCGGCAAGTCTCTAGGGTGTCAGAGAGCTGAGCGCGGCTATTGTGTGAACATTGTATCGTGACTGGGACTTGTCTCTGTGTATAGTCAGCAGCCTAACGAGAGAGTGAGGACTGAGCGCAACATCACGGTGAAAAATAGCCCATAGATCCTATTGACTGTTCCCTTAGTCCTTTTTGTCCTTCCCTCCTTGTCTTCCAGGGAATTGTAGGATTTCAAAAGCCAGCTCATATACATTGGCCGGGAATCGAACTCAGGTCTGGTGCTTGGAAGGCAGCTCTCTTCACCGCTATACCACCACCAACACTACATGCTGAAGCCAGCCTAGCATATACCATTGTGATATATCGAATACAAATATGAGCTTGCTTAGGGATTTGTAGGATGTCAAAAGCCACCTCACATACATTGGCCGGGAATCGAACCCAGGCCTACCGCTTGGTAGGCTGCTATCCTAACCATTATACCACCAACACAACACACTACAATGCTGAAGCCAGCCCAGCCTAGCAATGTGTGTTGTGTTGGTGGGTTCGATTCCCAGCCAATGTATGTGAGCTGGCTTTTAAAACCCTACAATTCCCTGGAAGACAAGGGGGAATAAGGAAGCCAGTTGAGCAGAAATTCTCATTTTTAGGCAGAAATTCCGTCCCGAATCGCAGAAATTTTCGTTGTGTCTTGAGTGAGAAAAGGACGAATGCGAGATATGTTTTTGAGTTGGAGATGGCAGGAGCTGGTTATGGAGTGAACATGAGGAATAAAAGAGAGAGATGAGACGAATATTACCCCCAAGCACCGAGCTTTGGGAACTGAAGTTATGGGAGTGTTATTAACATTTATTGTTACTTCAGGCAGAGAGGTGGACAGAGACGGTGGAAAAATTATTAGTTCTGTTTTACTCATATTAAGTTTTAGGAAGCGAGAGGACACGAAGGAGGATATAGCAGACAAGCAGTCGGGAACACGTTTGAGGAGGGAGTTAAAGGGAAGGTTCAGGGAGGGTGGGTAAAAAATCAAAATCAATTTCCACTTACCTGGGGCTTCCTCCAGCCCGTGGCAGGCAGGAGGTGCCCTCGCCGCCGCTCCGCAGGCTCCCGGTGGCGCGCCCGACCTGGCCAGGCCGGCTGCCAGGTCGGGCTCTTCTGCGCTCCAAGTCCTGGTACTTCTGCGTCCCACGCCGGCGCTCTGACGTCATCGGACATCCTCCGGGCTCTACTGCGCATGCGCAGTAGTTCTGCGCATGCGCAATAGAGCCCGGAGGACGTCCGATGACGTCAGAGCGCCGGCGTGGGACGCAGAAGTACCAGGACTTGGAGCGCAGAAGAGCCCGACCTGGCAGCCGGCCTGGCCAGGTCGGGCGCGCCACCGGAGACCACCGGGAGCCTGCGGAGCGGCGGCGAGGGCACCTCCTGCCTGCCACGGGCTGGAGGAAGCCCCAGGTAAGTGGAAATTGATTTTGATTTTTTACCCACCCTCCCTGAACCTTCCCTTTAAGGTCTGGGTCAGAGACGTACAGTTGTGTATCATCTGCATACAGGTGGTATTGAAACCCGAATGAGTTGATTAAGTCACCAAGACCAAGACGTGCATGTAGATTGAAAAGAGGAGGGGACCAAGGACAGAGCCTTGAGGAACCCCGACAGACAAAGCATGAGGAGAAGAGATGTGATCTGAGTAGGAGACTGTGAAGGACCTTCCAGAGAGGTAGGAAGATAACCATGTGAGAGCAAGGCCCTTTATTCCTACATTTTAAAGTATTTGTAAGAGTAAGGTATGGTTGACAGTATCAAATGCTGATGATATTATGAGTTATATATGGGTGATATATATAGTATTGTGGATTATAGAGAGGTGATATACAGTATTGTGTGGTATAGAGGGGTGACATACAGTATTATGAGTTATATATGGGTGATACACAGTATTGTGGGGTATAGATGAGTGATATACAGTATTATGAGTTATATATGGGTGATATATACAGTATTGTGGATTATAGAGAGGTGATACACAGTAATGTGGGTTATAGAGAGGTGATATACACAATATTGTGGGTTATAGAGAGGTGATAAACAGTATTGTGGGGTATAGAGGGGTGATATACAGTATTGTGAATTATATATGGGTGATATACACAGTATTGTGGGTTATAGAGAGGTGATATACAGTATTGTGGGTTATGGAGAGGTGATATACAGTATTGTGGGGTATAGAGGGGTGATAAACAGTATTGTGAGTTATATATGGCTGATATACAGTAATGTGGGTTATAGAGGGGTGATATATAGTACAGTATTGTGTGAGGACGTGCAGCATGTGGGGTTATATAGGAATGATATAATGGGGGGGGGGGGGGGTTATAGAGGGGTGATATATTGTACAGTATTGAGTGAGGACGTTGCATGTGGGGTTATATAGGAATGATATGAGGGGTGGTTATAGAGGAGCGATATATTGTACAGTATTGTGAGCTATATATGGGTGATATATTGTACAGTATTGTGGGAGGACGTGCATCATATGTTGTTATACAGGAAGATAAACACAAGGTGTTGTCTGTAGAATGGGCGGGTTGTTGTTGTGCTGAGGTGCGGTTGGGGGCGGGGAGGCGGCCGCGGAGGACTCTGGGAGGAGAGCTAGAGACTCGGTTGGGGGAGGGGGCAGAGCCGCGGAGGATTCTGGGAGGGACGGTTGGGGGTGGGGAGGAGGGCGCGGTGGATTGTGGGAGCAGGAAGAGGCGCTGGGCAGCCGGAAGGACACGATGTCGCCCGCTCTCCGCCCGGTGAGACTCCCGCCGGTCACCCGCAATGTCCGGGGCACGGACAGCTGAGAGCCGCCGCCGGTGAGTGAAGGGGAGGGGCTTGGCCGGTGCGCTGGGCGAGGCCTGGGCCGGAGCGTGCCTGTGGCAGGAGGCCGGTGTGTGGGGGGAGGCCGGTACTGGGACGGGAGGGGCCGCGCCTCGGGGCTGGCGGGCGGTCGCTCCTGTGTGGGGAGTCGGGCTGCCTCCCTCCACATACAGGACATGGCCGTGAGGAGGCGAAATTACAGCAGCCGTAAAGCAGAGCCCTCAGAGTCCAGCCCTGTGCCCTCCTCACCTGCAGGGGATCCATCCATGCTGCTGCCCGGCTTCCATTGTTTCCTATCTGCAGCCTTGCCTAGTTGCCATGGGCAACTGCATTCATAGCAGCAGGGCTATAGTTGCCATGGGCAATAATTCATAGCTGCAGGGTCATGGTTGCCATGGGCAATAATTCATAGCTGCAGGGTCATGGTTGCCATGGGCAATAGTTGCAGGGTCATGGTTGCCATGGGCAATGGCATCAGGATCATGGTTGCCATGGGCAATGACATCCAGCATCCATAGCAACTGGATTATTACTGAGAAGTGTTTATCATTTCTTGCCAGTGTTTTCCTGTTGTGAGCTTCTGTCTGTACTACTACTTGAGAATAGAAGCCATTTTTTACGCTTATTCCCAGGAATTGTATGACAGTGCCCTGTAGTATATAGAGTTTCCGGTACTTATGTATAAAGCCATCATCTACCAACTGCTGCTCTGTATCTCCCCTGCAGAAAAGTCTACTGATAGATGGGATAACGGCTGATTAATCATAAAATTAGTATAGTTGCGTGAGTGGAGGCGGTGGCCAAAGTGAGCGCCGTGCCCAAAGCCCAGTGACCCGAAGGTCCTTCAGTGTTCTCCCCAGAATTTTTTTCCCAGCCGGGTTGCCTGAAGAAGTAGCCGGGTGGGGCGAGATATAATACAGGGCCAGTGCTTCTCTGCACAACCCTGCTCACAGCATAGGAGATGGTGAGCCGATGACAGCCGGGTGCAAAAGAGCCTGGGGAGAAAACTGTCCTTGTGTGCACTGAGCTCATCTATTGGCATATATCAGCTATTTGGTTGCAAATTATCTGCTTGCCTATCTGACAGTAGCTTTTCTGTGGGGGGAAATACAGAGCAACCGTTAATAGACACCGTAAGTATAAAGCTCCCATATATTACTTTCAGGGAGAGTATGCTATTCCCCGGCATTACATGTCATACACCTCTTATTTATTACTCTGTGAGTGTACACTTCCCATATACTGCTCTCAGGGAGTAGACACCGTTTCAAGGTAGTATGTACACCTCCCATATACTACTCACTGGGAGTGTACGCTATTCCTGGGCATTATGTACTTTTCTGGCTTACTACTCCCAGGGAGTGTAGTCCATTCCCAAGAAGTATGTAAACCTCTACTACTCTCGGAGATTGTACACCATTCCAAGGCAGTATGAACACTTCCCATACACAGCTCTCAGAGTGTACACTATTCTCAGGCAGTATGTACTTTTCCCATGTGCTAATCCCAGGGAGTGTACACTATTACTGGACAGTATGTACTAATCCCAGGGAGTGTACCGTATTCCCGGGCAGTATGTACGGAAGCAGTAGATTTGGGCGCATGAGACAAGTGGACAAAAAGGGCGCCCCATTCACTTCCATTATAAATATCGTTTAATGGGCGCTGAACGGGGAAAATAAGGCGCCGGAGATTTTTAAGGATTTATAACGGCGCCCGGAGATTTTTAAGGATTTATAACTATGTTTGTGATGATTTAAGTTTACAAAATGAGCCCGTGACGAATAACGTTTATGAAGATAATAAATCACTATTTCTAAAACATTTCTAACACATTATCCACCCAAAAAAATAATTTACATTTTTTTTCTTTACATTTTTTATTTATTAATGTCTGTAAAACATTATTATCCATAGGGGGTCTTAGGTTTAGGCACCAACAGGGGGGTCTTAGGTTTAGGCACCAACAGGGGGGTCTTAGGTTTAGGCACCAACTGGGGGGTCTTAGGTTTAGGCACCAACAGGGGGGTCTTAGGTTTAGGCACCAACAGGGGGGTCTTAGGTTTAGGCACCAACAGGGGGGTCTTAGGTTTAGGCACCAACAGGGGGTCTAGGGGTTAGGGATAGGTACAGGGAGGGTTTTTAATAAACGAAAATATAAGTTTCACTTTACAAACAGGGAAGATTAACGTTTTAAGAATTGCCGATCTCATACACATTATTTAGTGATTTATAAATTCTTAAAACACTATTTATAAACGAAATTCTACACAATAATTTCTATAAACGATATTTCCATTTATCGTCTATACCACGCGCCCTTTTTTCCCGACGCCCTTTTCGTACGTACGCGTATGTACATTTCCCATATACTGCTCTCCGGGAGTGCACAACATTCCCAGGCAGTATGCACACCTCCCATATGCCACCCTAATGCTGGGTACACCTGATGCAATTTCCCGATCGACGGGTGTTCGGACAGGAAGTTACAGTGTGTGTACATGGCCAAGGTGCACCCGATCGATAAAGCGATCAGTTTTCTAATTATGAGTCTGCAAAATGAATCACTTTATCGATCGGACGCCGATTGGACATGTCGGAAATAGTCATCCGATTCTCGTGAATCGGGTGGGAAATTGCATCGTGTGTATTAGGCATAAGGGAGCGTACACTATTCCCCGGAAGTATGTATTTTTTTTCCCCCATTTACTACTCACAGGGAGTGTACGCTATTCCCAGGCAGTATGTACTTTTACCGTGTACTGCTCCCAGGAAGTGTATACCACTCGATATCTTCCATTTCCAAAGAAGGGGGGTTGCAAATTACCATAATTCTGCAGAATTATTTGCATCTCACCGACCAACCAACCAACTTCTGCAGCTTGAAAATAGAACAATAGAGCCCCACCTCTGTTTCATTTGATTTGGCTGTATTCAAGTTGTATTCATTTGCATACATTGCACAATATACATCAATTTATCTCTTCCCCCCCCCCCTCCTTTTTAGCACAACTCATTTACCATTCCTTCTATGGAGTGTATGCTATTTTAGCGTGGGCTATATTGTTGTAGGGGAATATTCTTTTTTTTTTTTATCATAACCGTTCTTAGGGAGCAGGAGTATTTAGAGACCAATACACCGAGAATTCTAGGTGAACATGATTTGTATATGCAGAGAGAAGGGAGCAAGTATAAGAACAGTAGTGTCAGCTGGTCCTGTTAATTTGTATATGACTGCTGCTCGTGCCTGGTTTATAGATAAGCATGTTATACTTAATCTCTTATGGACAATAATATGATCGGCTTTGTGGTCAGCATGCAATATGTAATTGATAAGTTTGTGTATGAGATGTCTGTTTATTGCTTGTGCGGTGATCAATGAAAAAACAAAACACAAAGGACACTTTGTACAAGAGCAGCACAATATTTAAAGTTTTGTACACAAATCCAACAAAGTGCACAACCAGCACCACAACAAACCGCTTACACGACTAGTATTTTCCATATACCAACAAACTGCTCTACCAACTCGTGTACATAATGCGTGCGCAGGCGAAACAACGGATTGCACTACATGACCGCATTCAAAACAAGTACGTTATTCAAATGACGTACGCCTGTCCAGCTGCACTTTCACAGCCCACCAGTCATGTGAGTTGATCTACCGGATGTATCAGGCAAGACCGCCTGTTATCAGTTGCTTGTCTAGTAGTTTGCCACGCATACTCATGCCTCAATCCTCCAGAAGACCAAAATCAGGCAGGCGGTTTAGCATGCGTAATCGGCCTTTAGAAAGCATGATAAACACTTTCAGACAATGGTGAGGGCATTGTACAGGAACACTGGTACATTAACCATCTCCAACAACTCCTCTATTGTAGGGAAGGCAGGTTACTAGGCAACTAGGTAAATAAACAAGCTAGCTATGTGTGCTGCTGGTTGGTCATTCATGGTAGTACAATTAGTTCAGGAGATGTGCTGTGATCGTCGTGGTCACTTCGAGCATGAAACGATATACAGTCAACACAATTCATGATATCTTGACTGGAAAAACTTTTTGTACGGAGTTAGTACTCATGCATTAGTACACACAAAAGCTTTGAACTTAAAGGATACCCGAGGTGACATGATGAGATAGACATGGGTATGTTCAGCGCCTGGCACACAAATAACTATGCTGTGTTCCTTTTTTTTCTTTCTCTGCCTAAGAGTTAAATATCAGGTATGTAAGTGACTGACTCAGGCAGGAAGTGACTACAGTGTGACCCTCACTGATAAGAAAATCTTCTGAGAGCAGGAAAGGGATAAAAAGGGTCAAAAGTTCAAAACAATAAAACAGTTAAAGAGAACCCGAGGTGGGTTTGAAGAATTTTATCTGCATACAGAGGCTGGATCTGCCTATACAGCCCAGCCTCTGTTGCTATCCCAAACCCCCCTAAGGTCCCCCTGCACTCTGCAATCCCTCATAAATCACAGCCACGCTGCTGACAAACAGCTTGTCAGAGCTGGCTGTGTTTATCTCTATAGTGTCAGTCTGCTGCTCTCCCCGCCTCCTGCAGAACTCCAGTCCCCGCCTGCATCCCTTCCTTCCCTGCTGATTGGAGGGAAGGGACGGGGGCAGGGACCGGAGCTATGCAGGAGGCGGGGGAGCAGCTGAGACTGACACTACAGATGTAAACACAGCCTCACAACATGGCTGTGATTTATGAGTGATTGCAGAGTGCAGGGGGACCTTAGTGGGGTTTGGGATAGCAACAGAAGCTGGGCTGTATAGGCAGATCCAGCCTCTGTATGCAGATAACATTCTTTAAACACACCTCGGATTCTCTTTAAAACTTAAAAAGTAGATTTAAACATAAAACTGGAATATCTTAGTCATTTTTAGGAGAAGGAAGATAAAATTGTGTATTACATGAGTTTATTTTCGCCTTGGGTGGCCTTTAAAGGAAGCATCAGAGAAATTAAGCTTATCCAGATTTACTTATCTGGGGCTTCCTCAAGCCCCCTGCAAGCTTGTGCGTCCCTTACTGCAGCTCCGCTCTAAGCGGGTTGCCCGGGGCCGGCTACTGCGCATGTGCGAGCGTGCAGCTGCGCTGCTCCCGTGGATAGGAGCGTACTGTGCAGTACAATTCTGTTGACGGGAGTGTAAACGCGTGCGGCCGCGCACTCGCACTTGCGTAGGAGGTCTCTGGCTGCTACGGAGGGGACGCCGGGCGTCTCACTGAGAGCCAAGCTGCGGCGAGGGACACATAAGCTTGCAGGAGCTGGAGGAAGTTTCAGGTAAGTAAATCTGGATGGGCTTTATTTCCCTGATGTTTTCCATCAGATAGATCAAATCTGATCATAGTGGAATCTCCTCCTTCAACACACTAGGCATAGATATTATTTTTTTTAAATAGATTTCATCATTTAATCTATTTAAAATCTCTTGAACAAAAGTGTTGCACTGTTTGATGCATGTTATCGGCTGTCAATCTGTTGCTCCAGATCTGCCGCCGGTCTATATCTTCCATTAGAGGCGATTGATTTGGACCAAAAATAATTTGGGTATAGATTTCTATTAGATTAAATTAGCGTGATTGAATCGTCCGGAAAGCAACAGGAAAAATCGCACCGTTGCATAGGTAGTGGGCTTTTAACTATTGTTTGTGTTTTTTTAATGGATGCAAAATTGAACTGCCATATCGCTTTTTTTCGGTTTAAAGAGAATCTGTAACATCAAAACGTCCCCTGGGGGGTACTCGCCTCGGGTGGGGGAAGCTTCAGGATCCTAATGAAGCTTCCCACGCCGTCCTCCGTCCCTCGGGGGTCTCGCTGCAGCCCTCCGTACAGCGGCGACGTCAATATTTACCTTCCCGGCTCCTGCGCAGGCGCTCTGTCGGCTCCGAAGTAGGCGGAAATACCTGATCGCCGTTGGGTCTGCTCTACTGCGCAGGCGCAAGTTTCCGACGCCTGCGCAGTAGAGCGGACCCGTCTGAGATCGGGTATTTCTGTCTACTTCGGAGCCGAGAGCAGCCACAGCGCCCCCGCTGGAGCCTGCAACCGTAAATATTGAATCAACAGTCGGGTCTGTCGGCTGTTCGGAGGGTTGCAGCGAGACCCCCGTGGGACAGAGGACAGCGTGGGGAGCCTAATTAGGATCCTGAGGCTTCCACCACCGAGGTGAGTACCCCCCAGGGGATCTTTTTGATGTTAGTGTCTCTTTAAATTAGTACCACTAGTTGATTTGGGGTTAGTTCATAAAAGCCGTTGACCGGATGGCTGGTGGTGGCTCATTTAGCCGATGCTAAACGCTTTCATGCTACTGAGCAGAGAAGGGATCGGCATCAGTTACCAGCGTTTCCTCGTTGCGGTTTGAGACTCTCTAACTCTGTACTCTGTAACGTCTAAGACAAAACGGCAGGCTCTACTGTATGTGCAGTGTTCTCCTCAAGCTCTTTTAGCCGGGTGCTCCACCCGGCTAGTTTTGGTGAGCACCCGGCTGTCTTCGGCTCATCTCCTCCTCTGCTGTAAGCAGAGAAGCACCGGCCCTGCATTCTGTCATATCACCCCACCCGGCTACTTTTTCATGCCACCCGGCTGGAAAAATTTTCTGGGGAGAACACTGCTGTGAGATTTACGCAAAAGGCGCAAAATGCTGTAACAATTATTTTAAAAATGCTTCTATTAATTTGAATGGAACTGTAGTGGTACCCTTTCAAGCGATGCTTTTAACAGCAACTAAAAAGGCTCTTAGGGCCTGTTTCCACTCGGGCAGAATACACAGCGTCTCTCTGCATGCAAGCCCCATGGGGAAATGCTGCCTATTCAGACAAACACTGGCGCTATTCTAAACAGTATGCAGCAGTCTTCCGCAGCACGCATCTGAATCCCTACAGCCGTGCATGGCACAGCTATATCGATTTGGCTGTGGCTTCACCGCAGCACTGCGGCGGTTGCTCGATTTGGAAACGCATGCGACTCCTTGTGAAAATAAGCCATAAAGAATCACTAGGGCCTTCCCTCCCCTTAGTCTATTACTTCATTAACTTTGTGTCCACGTTTTGGAGATTTGTCCCCCTCTGCTGGAAGCTGCTGCCACACTGCTATGGCATCTGTACAGCACTTGGCTGCCAAGCTGTTGCCCAAGGATCAGGTCTCTGCCTTCAGGTGACAACAGTTCTTTGCTTGTGTACACACCTGATGTCAGCTGAAGTGTAGCAGGCTCGACCAACATTACTAGGCAGGTGACTTTCACATTGATTAAATTGTGTAAACAATAAGACAGATGTAGTAGTAGCATATCAAATATATTTCATGAGCCAAATGAGTTCTAAACGTATGTAAATTAGTCCTGGAGCTGAAACCGTTACATATAGTTACACAGAAGAACTTGTATTATGCTAGGTACACACCATACAATTTTCTGGCAGATTTACCTGCCGGATAAATTAGTTCCAACATGTCCGGTCTGAATTTTATTTTATTTTTTAACAGGAAAATTTTAATTGTTTTTTGTTCAGTTATTCCAACATAACATTTTATTACAAATAACAACATAACTCATAACATTATACAGACAACCATTAGCAGGTCAAGGCCCATAAGGGGCATAGAAGAGAAGGGTATGGAAAGAAGAGAAACCTTTCCATCATAGTTCTTCCTGAGACATTATTCAGGAAAGAAACTAGAAAAGTCCAATATATCTCTACATTACATGTAGCATACACTTTATTGGCTATAAAGAGTGTCTCTGATGATCATTTTAACCTGGGCAGAAGGAATAAGGCGTTAGTAAAATGTCTTACGCAAAACCTCATTGTAGTTTCCCTGAAGTAGGCATAGAATATCAAAGTATAGTCCGGTCTGAATTTTAATCGATATTTTTTTATTTTATTATTTATTTCAATTGTTTTTTCAATTGTGCTTAGTAAAGTGCTGCGAAATATGTTGGCGCTATATAAATAAAAAATAATTGTTTTATCGATTTTCATAGAACTGAACAAAAATCGATAAAAAAATTAAAAGCTAGAAAAATCGATCAAAATTCAGATTGGACATGTTAGAAATAATCGATCTGGCAGTTAAATCTGCCAGAAAATTGTATGGTGTACTTAGCATTACAGTCCAGATATAATAACACTTTTTTTGTAGTGTACAGTAATTTATAATTCACTTTTTCTTGAAAGGGAGCATAATAGCTCAGGTGGGCTAAATACTGCTGAGACTACTATTATGCACTTGCCTCTTCTCAAAGTAGAGAAGTGCTTCATTAAAGGGAACCTGAAGTGAGAGGGATGTGGAGACTGACATATTTATTTCCTTTTACACAATGCAAATTGCCTGGTAGAGGTCTGACTGGATTAGCTGCATGCTTGTTTCAGGTGTGATTCAGACACCACTGATGTGGTAATATGGCCGCCTTCATATCCCTCTCGCTTCAGGTGTCCTTTAAGACCGTTATCGGTGAAATAGGAAATTTTGTCTCTATTTTTCGTTGAAAGTTATATTTGGCACTTAGTAGTTGTTCTGAACTCACAGACCAGTTATAACCTACAAATGATGCAAAATCTCTGTTCCCATAAACTAACTTGCCTTGTGCATCGTTGAGTAAGGGCTCTTTCAGTCCCCAAAATAGATTTTTCACTATGTTGGGCTCGTGCAACAGAGCTACAATTGCTCCCTTTTTTTGAAAACCAGTATGAATGCATCACCTCAATTCCAATAGTAACAGCATTTAACCGTACGGCCAAAGCTACTTCAATCCTGATTTCTCTGCGCCTCATTCCATGAACCCTCATGTTGCTCCCACAACTTCTAGCGCCTCCCCCTTGTCACATGAGTGAAAATGCTCCACCTCCTTCCTCGCCACTTGATATACTGGTGGGAGGGTTGTATCTGTAGCTGCCATTATGCATTTATATAACACTGACTTCTTCCACATCACATTCCACGTTACACAGTCACATCACCCTAATGGGACTTCTTGCTACCATCTGACCTGTGTTGGGAAACCCAGATGAGTCAATGCAAGCAGGTCTCATCATTCACTTGTATGTTTAACATAATAGAAGTTTCTATTATTTCCAGTCGAAATGTATTGCTTAAATTATGCAACATCTAAAGTATAGTCATGTTTTTGGAACACAGCCCTAAAATGAGTATATCCTATACTGACAACTTAACAGAGAGGTTTCCATTTTGTATTGGCCATTTTAAGATATTTAAAGGCTCAAAATGTACACCTGAAATACAGCTATAGAGGTGCCGTGTACACCTGAAATACAGCTATAGAGGTGCCGTGTACACCCGAGATACAGCTATAGAGGTGCCGTGTACACCCGAGATACAGCTATAGAGGTGCCGTGTACATCCGAGATACAGCTATAGAGGTGCCGTGTACACCCGAGATACAGCTATAGAGGAGCCGTGTACACCCGAGATACAGCTATAGAGGTGCCATGTACACCCGAGATACAGCTATAGAGGGGCCATGTACACCCGAGACACAGCTATAGAGGGGCCATGTACACCCGAGACACAGCTATAGAGGGGCCATGTACACCCGAGACACAGCTATAGAGGGGCCGTGTACACCCGAGACACAGCTATAGAGGGGCCGTGTACACCCGAGACACAGCTGTAGAGGTGCCTTTTAATGATCCAATATCGGAAACTATAGTTCGGGCTCGCCAACGGAGAAGAAAATGAGCAATCTGATCAACCTAAAAGAATCGTCACAAAATTGGAATCGACGCAATGATCAATAAATTGATACCTCCCCCCCCCCCCCCCATGTAGTTGCATGTGAGCACAGTGATGATCATACTCAGACGCAGCATGAGACTTTTTTCACTGCTGTTAAACGTGACCTGCGCGGTGTTACCAAACGCTGCCATTTGGCTGCATGTAATTGCATCTGTGGCAGGGTGGATGAATTGCAGACCATGGAAAAGAGGCATATTTTTTTTTTCCCCCAATGAGTGACTAGTATTTCATCTAGGGTTTTTTTTTGGGGGGGGGGGGGAGAGATAAAAAGCTTGTGACAAAGGGATATGTAAGAAATTGGAATCAAAAATCTTAAATCAAAAATCGTTCCTTTTGTGAGTCCTTGCGGCAGTTGACACCGTGTGCGTTGCACTACCCGTTGCAGTGCATGCTGGGAGATGATGTCCATACATGGCAATGTTCTCTCCAGGATCTGTCAGCCGGGTGCTCCATCCAACTAAATTTGGGGAGCACCCGGCTGTCATTGGCTCGCCTCCTCATTCACCTCCAATCCTGTAAGCAGAACTACAGCGGCCCTGCACTCCCCCGTCGCGCCCCACCCGGTTACTTTTTAATGCCACCTAGCTGGAAATATTTTTGGGGGAGACCACTGCATGGAAATATGAAGGTTAGCAACCTGGTGTCCAGTACTCGGTGGCTACCACTGTTTCTGTGCAACCAGCGATTCCCTTTGTTTGCTATAAGCAGCAAGCCTGACTGTTGTCTGTGAATTTTCATCAACACATAAATAACACATGAGTGCCTCATTGTGTGTGTAGAGAGAGTTTTTAGTGCACCAGTTTCCTGTTCTTCCTAGTTGTATGGGTTTCATCTAATGATTTGCATTCGAAATGTTCTGTTGCTCCTTGCGCAAAAAGTCAGTGGTCACAGGGAAAAAAAGTTTAAAAATCATGGTGTGGGTACATAGCTTTAGGAATGGCAGACAAGCAGGAGCCACCTGTGTCATTTAGCAATGCCTCGTGACTATCACTTCATAACTGTGCTTTTGCCGGAGATAAACAATCATCTAACAACAAAATTCTATTGTTTGTATGGGTCTTAACAGATTTCATAAATGAATGCTGGAAGTATTGTTTGCCTGTGTAATAGGGTAATAAGGTTTCTATTTTACATCGGCTACAAATGTTTTATCGCCTCGTTTCAGGCAATGGAGTGGTTTGCCTTGAAAATGACTGGAGACCAAAAAGTCTTGTTTTAAGCAGGGCTGTGGAGTCGATACAAAAATCATCCGACTTCGACTACCAACTCTGACTCCAACTCCGACTCTAGGTATCCAAAATAGCTCCGACTCCTTAGTCTAATACTTACCAGAGCTGCGGATTTGGTACAAAAATTATCCGACTCCTCAGTTTATGAAACCACCAACTCCGACTCCAGGTACCTAAAATTGCTCCAACTTCTCAGCCCTGGCTTTAAGAATCCTAATGTCTTTGTGTGTGACAGTGCAATGGTCACTTTTTCCTGCGTTTCCAGCAGCAGAAGTAGGACAGTCTGGCTTTTCATGTGGCCGGGCTGAAATCCAGAGACAAAACTTGGGAGACAGGCCATACACTCCAACAAAAGGATATTATGTTATACCTTTTGCTTTGACAAAGCTTGTTTTGATGTTTTTAGTGTGTTGAGTGTAATATTTTTTCATTGAGGTTTGATGTTTAGCCAGAGCTGAGCTCATGTGCTGAGTCATGTTACACTGCAGAATTGTTTATTGGGGACACGTGCTCAAGCTTCCATCATGTGAGGAAAGTTGTGAAGAGGCCTGGAAATAAACTGAGGGAACCATCTCTTCCTTTTTTTTTTTCACACACAGTGGGAGTTGAATAAAATCAGGTTCCTGTATTTGTACAGTGTTGCACCTGTCGCACTTCTAACCTTTGCATGGAAACTAATAGTTTATGGTATTTAAATGCATTGCAAATAACTTCCCCTGAGATTAGAAATAAGATGGTGCGAGTTCATACTGTCGGTGTGCTTCCAGTAGCTTTCAGGCTAGGTGCACACTTAGCAGAAACGCTAGCATTGCTAAAAAAGCAGCGTTTTTGCCGCTAATTGAAGTCTATGGGCCACAGGAAAAAACGCATATGCGTTTTTGATGCGTGCATTTTCAAAAACGCTGGTTTTGTTGCATAATCCTTAAAAACGCACATAATGAAAGTCAATGGAAACCCAATGGTATGTGTTTTTCTATGCGTTTTTGGTTAAAGAAATTGTTTTATGATTTCCGCTTCCTGTTGTCTTCCTATTGATTTGCATATAATGCAAAAGGCAAACTCGTAAAAAATGCATACAGTGGAGGAAATAATTATTTGACCCCTCACTGATTTTGTAAGTTTGTCCAATGACAAAGAAATGAAGTCTCAGAACAGTATCATTTCAATGGTAGGTTTATTTTAACAGTGGCAGATAGCACATCAAAAGGAAAATCGAAAAAATAACCTTAAATAAAAGATAGCAACTGATTTGCATTTCATTGAGTGAAATAAGTTTTTGAACCCTCTAACAATAAAAGACTTAATACTTAGTGGAAAAACCCTTGTTTGCAAGCACAGAGGTCAAACGTTTCTTGTAATTGATGACCAAGTTTACACACATTTTAGGAGGAATGTTGGTCCACTCCTCTTTGCAGATCATCTCTAAATCCCTAATGTTTCGAGGCTGTCTCTGTGCAACTCTGAGCTTGAGCTCCCTCCATAGGTTTTCTATTGGATTAAGGTCCAGAGACTGACTAGGCCACTCCATGACCTTAATGTGCTTCTTCTTGGGCCACTCCTTTGTTGCCTTTGCTGTATTGTTTTGGGTCATTGTTGTGCTGGAACACCCATCCACGACCCATTTTCAGTTTCCTGGCAGAGGGAAGGAGGTTGTCGTTCAGGATTTCACGATACATGGCTCTGTCCATTTTCCCGTTAATGCAATAAAGTTGTCCTGTGCCCTTAGCAGAAAAACACCCCCAAAGCAAAATGTTTCCACCCCCATGCTTGACGGTGGGGACGGTGTTTTGGGGGTCATAGGCAGCATTTTTCTTCCTCCAAACACAGCGAGTTGAGTCAATGCCAAAGAGCTCTATTTTGGTCTCATCAGACCACAGCACCTTCTCCCAGTCACTCACAGAATCATTCAGGTGTTCATTGGCAAACTTCAGACGGGCCTGCACATGTGCCTTCTTGAGCAGGGGGACCTTGCGAGCCCTGCAGGATTTTAATCCATTGCGGTGTAATGTGTTTCCAATGTTTTTCTTGGTGACTGTGGTCCCTGCTAATTTGAGGTCATTCACTAACTCCTCCCGTGTAGTTCTAGGATGCTTTTTCACCTTTCTCAGAACCATTGACACCCCACGAGGTGGGATCTTACGTGGAGCCCCAAAGCGAGGTCGATTGATGGTCATTTTGTGCTCCTTCCATTTCCACAGTTGTCACCTTCTCTCCCAGCTTCTTGCTAATTGGTTTTGTAGCCCATTCCAGCCTTGTGCAGGTCTACAATTTTGTCTCTGACATCCTTGGATAGCTCTTTGGTCTTTCCCATGTTGGAGAGTTTGGAGTCTGCTTGATTGATTGATTCTGTGGACAGGTGTATTTTATACAGGTGACTAGTTAAGACAGGTGTCCTTAATGAGGGTGACTAATTGAGTAGAAGTGTCTAACCACTCTGTGGGAGCCAGAACTCTTAAAGGGAAGGTTCAGGGAGGGTGGTTAAAAAATAAAAATCAATTTCCACTTACCTGGGGCTTCCTCCAGCCCGTGGCAGGCAGGAGGTGCCCTCGTCGCCGCTCCCGGTGGTCTCCGGTGGCCGACCCGACCTGGCCAGGCCGGCTGCCAGGTCGGGCTCTTCTGCGCTCCAAGGCCCGGCACTTCTGCGTCCCACGCCGGCGCGCTGACGTCATCGGACGTCCTCCGGTCTGTACTGCGCAGTAGTTCTGCGCCTGCGCAGTACAGCCCGGTGGACGTCCGATGACGTCAGCGCGCCGGCGTGGGACGCAGAAGTGCCGGGCCTTGGAGCGCTGAAGAGCCTGACCTGGCAGCCGGCCTGGCCAGGTCGGGGAGACCACCGGGAGCCTGCGGAGCGGCGGCGAGGGCACCTCCTGCCTGCCACGGGCTGGAGGAAGCCTCAGGTAAGTGGAAATTGATTTTTATTTTTAGCCACCCTCCCTGAACCTTCCCTTTAATGGTTGGTAGGGGTTCAAAAACTTATTTCACTCAATGAAATGCAAATCAGTTGCTATCTTTTATTTAAGGTTATTTTTTCGATTTTCCTTTTGATGTGCTATCTCCCACTGTTAAAATAAACCTACTATTGAAATGATACTGTTCTGAGACTTTTCATTTCTTTGTCATTAGACATACTTACAAAATCAGTGAGGGGTCAAATAATTATTTCCTCCACTGTATGTCTTTTTGTATATGGTAACCGCAAACGCATGCAAAACCTAGGGCTGTGGAGTCGCTACAAAAATCTGCCAACTCCGACTCCGGGTACCCAACATTGCTCCAACTCCACAGCCCTGTGCAAAACGCTTAAAAATGCATGTACTGTAAAAAATTGCGAACGCACCAAAAATGCAGAAATACGCACACCACATAAAATGAACCATGGCATAAAACGCAGCATTTCATGTTATGCTTAGTGTGCACCTACCCTAAGATGTTTTTGAAATTGCATATGTGTTTCCTATGTTTTTCCTGCGTAATTTCATTAGTGATTCCTGACTGGGATTTTTTTGTTTTAAAGTGAGCCTGAACCCTTACACAGAATAAAAGGAAAACATAGATTAATGCACCCTGTATGTATTTAGAGAGTTTAGCCTGTTTCATACCTCCTCATTTGGGTCTAATTGCAAGTTGTAATTTGATCTCTCCCCGTGTCACATGACTGCCATTGCAGAGATGGCAGATGAGCTCATTTGAAAGCACGGGAAGGTAATGTCTGCTTCCATGAATCAGGACAAATAAACCAGTGCAGATTTATTTTAGGATTTGTATCAGCTGTAAAGGGGCCAATACATTGGTTTATTTTGGCCATCGATTGATTCTATTGAATTGATCATTCGAAAATCGATTCTATCGGATCAGTCTGTAAGCATGTTGGATTGTTTTGGCTCTGTACAATTAAGTAAGCCATACACTGGTCGATTTGCCATCAGATCCGACTAACAGATTGATCCCTCTCTGATCGAATCTGATCAGAGAGGGATCGTATGGCTGCCTTTACTGCAAACAGATTGTGAATCGATTTCAGCATCGAACCGATCACAATCTGTGGAGCTGACGCACCCCCCCCCCCCCCCCCCCAGTCCCCCGCTTACATTACCTGCTCCGGCCGGCGCGTGTCCCCTGGTCTCTGCATTCCCTTCTCCGCGCTCGGCTGCAGCTTCACTGAACTTCCTGCCAGGGAAGTTTAAACAGTAGAGGGCGCTCTACTGTTTAAACTTCCTGCCGGGACAGGAAGTTCAGTGAAGCTGGAGGAGCCGAGCACGGAGAAGTGACAGCGGAGAGAGCGGGGACACGCGCTGGCCGGAGCAGGTAATGTATTGCCGATCGCGTCGGTCGTCGGGCATTTGAATGCCGCTATCGACGCACTCCCGACCCACTCCCGTTCGAGCTAAATCTTCTGCACGGACAGATCGGGAACGATTGGTTTCGGACGGAAATCTATCGTTCTGTCAGCGTTTGCGCAATGATTTCAGTGATCAAATCTGCTGTATATTGGCAGGAAAATCGTTAGGTGTATGGGCCCCTTTACGGTAACAAGCTTACACATCATTGCATTCTAGTGGTCCTAATGGTGTAATTACATAGTTACATAGTTAGATTGAAAAGAGACGTTCGTCCATCAAGAACAGACAAGACAAGACAAATAACATTTATATTGCGCTTTTCTCCTTGCGGACTCAAAGCGCCAGAGCAGAGCAGCAGCCACTAGGGCGCGCTCTATTGGCAGTAGCAGTGTAAGGGAGACTTGCCAAAGGTCTCCTACTGAATTAGTGCTGGCTTACTAAACAGGCAGAGCCGAGATTCGAACCCTGGTCTCCTGTGTCAGAGGCAGAGCCCTTAACCATTACACCATAAGCCAACAGGGACAACAAAGGAAAGGTTTGCATATTTCCATGCATTGTGGGACACATCAGAGCTCATTCCAATCTAGATAATCGCAAATGCCTTCTGTTTTAGGGCTGTTTCACTGGAGGCGTCTGCCCAGCTTTCTGTGGCGTTGCGTTCGGACTTTTGGTGGCTTTAAGTTGCGGTTGGCGTTTTTGTCCCTACAGGGGGACATTAGCCGCAGCGGTTGACCATCCCAGGACGCTACCTATATCGTCCAGGGTCGCCTTGAAGCCAGGGAAAATCGGGATCTGAACACCATGTTTGCGCAAATGCCGGTAAAAGCCCGACACAAACGCTCCCATTCGCTTGAATGGGATAGTTTAACGCCGAGTCCCAATGCCGACAGTAAATACAGGGCAGACGCCCGTGTGAACCAGCCCTTGAGAAGGCAAAAGTTTACAGTGGGATAAAGGTCACCTCGATAACCATGTTAAACTTGCCATTTACTTGGATAGCCAGGTTTAACAGTTTCTCATGTGCTCAAATTTTGTTCGGGGGATTTGATGCATGTATTAATGTACAGGTGTGGGCAAATTTGTTGGGTTTCTTAAAGTGGACCTGAACTCAGAACTTCATCTGCTATAAAAGATACACAACAGCATAATAACCTTTAAACAAAAACATTTCTTTGTTACAGCTGATACACAACCTAAAATAAATCTGCAGTGTTTCTACTTCCTGATTCATGGAAGTAGACATATTGTTTACAGCCTGTGCTTTCAAATGGGATTATTTGCCATAGGCAGTCAATGTAACACAGGGAGGAGATCAAATTACTAGTAATGAGACACAAATGAGGGGGGATTACACAGACAAAACTCTTTAAAGCGGATCCGAGATGAAAAACTATAACAAATAACTTGTCTTTATATATTATCTAAAGTTTAGATAATTTACACAGCATATCTAGCTGCAAACAGCTTCAACAGTTTGATTATTTATTCCTGTGATACAATGAGGGCAGCCATGTTCTGTTTGTCACAGGCTGAGGGCTGGAGATGCTATCAGCTTGCCTGTGTGTAAATTCAGTCCCCTCTCCTCCTCCCCTCTGCATTATCTGGCTAGTAACCTCCTCCTGCCCAGACTGAGCTCACATAAGCTCTTGCTACAGTGCAAAGGCACTCTGGAGAAGCTGTGGGCGAGGCTTGTTTAGTTTATAGGGAATTAGAGTATTAAATCAAAACAAAAAAAAGTATTTGGCTTGAGGAATGCCCTTTAAACTATATGAATGGAACACAATTATGCAAAGAGTAAAAGTTTATCTTGGATTAACTTTAAATACACACAGGGTGCATTTCTGTTTTCCTTTTGTCCTGTGCCAGAGTTCAGGTCCACTTTTTTAAAGGGAAACCGAAATGAGAGGGATACATTTGGTCTTCCATGTTTGTTTCCTTTTATTCCATGCTACCAGAAACTGCTCCATTGAGCATCACACTGCCATTCCTCCTTCCGTAGTGACCAGGGCTGTGGAGTCGGTACAAATATCCACCGACTCCTCGACTCCGACTCCTCTAATTTGCATATTACAATCTTGTTGATTGAAAGTATGTAACATGAAATTCGTCTCTTAACTACCAACGCTTAGGAATTTTAAGACAACTGAAGTGAGAAGGATATGGAGACTGCCATATTTATTCCCTTTAGTCATAGACTAAAACTAGTCCTTGGTAAGAGTACTTGTAAAAGGTACAGGCCGGAACAAAGAACATCTATCAAGCCCTAGGCAATGTAAGTGTGGGTACATGTAAGAGTGACGTGCAGGTACTCTGCAGGGGAATGAGGGGATTCTTCCTCTATTACACATTCTTCATGCACAATCTGAACCAGGTTTATGGGTGATAGACAACACCTCTGTGTTCAATGTGCACAACATTCTCAGAGGATTCCCTGCAGCTCTGTGGAGAGTGCATATGTAGAGTATAGTACTACTGTGTAACAAAGTAAACCTGAGACAGATGAAATTAAAGTTTTATACATACCTGGGGCTTCCTCCAGCCCCCTTCAGGCTAATCATAATCAGTCCTTCGCTGTCCTCCTCTGCCATCTGGATCTTCTGCTATGAGTCCAGGTACTTGAGCCAGTCTGTCATAGTGCGCATGCACACACTCCGTCGCCAGGAGCATACTACACCTGCACCAGCACTATTGTGCAGGTGCAGAACGCTCCGGGCTGTGGAAGTGGCATGCGGCCGGACAACGCTGACTGGCTGAATTACCAGTACTCATAGCAGAAGATCCAGGTGGTGGAGGACAGCGAGGGACTGATTAGCCTGAAGGGGGTTGGAAGAAGCCCCAGGTATGTATAAAACTTTTATTTTCATACTTCTCAGGTACCATTTAATTCGTAGTAGCCGAACTAAATTTTAACAACCTATCAAATTATACGTACATTTGCATAAATCAGAATCAACGCAGAATTATTTCCATCTCATAGACCATCTCCATTAGTGACACGGCTACACATCAGGCTTTATTCTTACAGCATAGATGTTTAGTACGGTATATAGAAGAGATTCCTGTGTACTCATCATATATACAGTCACAATCAGATATGTATATCTGACTTTAAAAATACAGGGACTACTTTATTGAAGCAGCACAAGTAACTAATGTTGATCGGTTTATTTCATTTTTGTGGACTAAGCACAGCTATTACTGTATGTATAAATTATTTATGACTATTATCTAAGAAATAGAAAATGTTATCATATTTTCTATTTTAGTTACAGTTTAAATTCATTAGGAGTCTGTGCATTTTTTCCCGACTCCAGGCACCCAAAATTGCCCCGACTCCACAGCCCTGGTAGTGACAGTATGTGCTGCCCTGCTGTAACCAAGGGCAGTGCTTGTATAAGCTCATACCCAGAACTGTTTCCCTGGTGATCGGGTCCTGAACCTTATAGTGTGTGTATACTCAGCTTTTACAGCATATTGAGAAATTGCTTTATGCCTCTGAAAGTGATGAAATAAAAAGCAGCCACCTAGTTACACCTGCATGCCACTGATATGTCCTTGAATAAAGCTAAGCAAGTGTGAAGGGATAACGTTTTGCTTACGCTACAAAAATGTTAACATGGCCAGGACATGCTTGCTGATACCCCTATAAGGATCATAAATAATTGGATTATAATCAGATCAGACTATTTTCTTTAATTGGTTTTACACACGCCTCTTATGTAGCCAATTTCAATGGAGAAAAATGTTCTGTGTACTTTGATATTGTGTGTTTCTCATTGAATATGGACCGGAGAACCCAAACATGAAAAAATGGATATGGCATGCTGTGATGCTTCAGAGGGCATTCAGTCACATCCGGTCTATTCCCAAATATGAAGAAATGAAACTTTAACAGAAAAGAACATCTATAATGGAAAATTGTTTGCTAGAAAATGTTGTAAGATTGTGTAATGAGGTTGTAGTTACCTTTACCCCACCCACCAAAAGTCACTCCATCATGCACTGTTCAGTTGTCCACTCGCCCACACATACATTACAGTATGTGTCACTCAGCTGTAACCTAACGATGTATCTGTATAGCACTCAGGTCCTTAAAGAGGAACTCCAGTGAAAATAATGTATTTTTAAAAAAAAGTGCTTCATTTTTACAATTATATATAAATGATTTAGTCAGTGTTTGCCCATTGTAAAATCTTTCCTCTCCCTGACTTACATTCATCACATGGTGACATTTTTACTGCTGGCAGTGGAAGGAGATGCTGCTTGCTTTTTTGGCAGTAAACAGCCATTTCCCACAATGCAACGAGGTTCACAGACAGGAAACTGCCAGGACCATGGTCCTCAAAGTTTCCTGTGGGAGGGCTTTCACCACAATATCAGCCATACAGAGCCCCCTGATGATCCGTTTGTGAAAAGGAATACATTTCTTATGGGAAGGGGGGTATCGGTTACTGATTGGGATGAAGTTCAATTCTTGGTCACGGTTTCTCTTTAACTGACCCAATTTGTGTTTGTATGCCCTTTTAACTGCTTCCGGACTGCGCTAGTTGAACTCTACGTCCTGCTGGTGGCTGTGTGGCTCTGACAGGACGTAGATTTCAACATTGTCGCCGTGCAGTCCCACCAATTGTGCCGCTCTGCCCTGCCTCAGCTCACTCGCCCTTTTGTCAGCACGACGGCAGAGCTCCGTGAGCCGGTCGGGAGCAGATTTTATTGGCTGCTGGCCCTGTCATCACTGTGAGCCAATCCCATTGGCTTACATTGATGGACAGTCAGGAGCCAGTGAGATTGGCTCCTGACCAGCACACAGAGCTTTGTTGTCATAGCGACAGCAGAGAGAGGGGCCTGCGGCGATGGGAGAGCAGCATGAGCGGTGGGTGTGTGTGGCGTTTCGTGGTACCAACAGTCTTTGGTTCTTAAGGGGCCAGAGACTGCTGGTACGCAAGGGGTTAAAGGCAACTCGGCACCTAAATATGAAAATATATAAAATGAGCTGCCCCATAAGGGACCCTCGTAATAGCGTGACGTTGGGGTGATCGCCATTACTTATAGGGGGCTGCTCCTCTGGCCCTGCATTGGTATGCACTGTGCTGGTTTCCCCAGGGAGAGTCCACATCTACCACTGATTCAGGCCCCCCTGCAGTATCGCACACCACTGACTGCTGCAATGCATGCCGGGAGATGTAGTTCGACTGTGAGCACATCTTCCGATTGGAAGATTTGCTCACATATATGGACTTATATGGACTACATCTCCCAGCATGCATTACTGCAGTCAGAGGCTAGCGACACAGCCAGGAGCTACATTTGGCAGCTGAGTTCTCTCCCTGGGGAGGATGGCACATCCCATACAAATGGGGGCGTGGGAGGAGGGCAGAAAAGCAGCCCACCCATTGACCAGTAATGCCATCACCCCAACTGCACTCTCTATTACAATCCACCCTTATGGAGGAGGTTCATTTGTTTAGGCGCTTGGGTTCCTTTTAACACTGGCCAAACAAAAATGCACCAGTATCCTGATCACTCAAATGTAACATTAAAAGATGTATGCACTAAAAGTTAGGCATTGCAGAATGTAGGGCTGATGTGCGGTTTTTCTGAATCCTCCTGTAAGTCGTCCATCCGTTTCTCTTGTGCAGTGTGCCAGTGACGAGCGTCTGCTGTGCACACTGAATGAGAGCAAGTAACCAGGCAACAAGCCTTCTAACCGCCTTTCTAATTGTATTTCCTATGTTATGTGTCTGCATGCTGTTCCGTGGTTGAACTGCGCGGTGATCTTTCTGTAAAAGTTTCCAGTTTTTTTATCTTGTGGTTTGCACTCAGTGTCAACAATAATTTGTACACTGTATGGCCTTTTCAAGCATTGCATCTCCTGCTGACATCACAGCTGTATTTTAAGGCAAAACGTGGGGGTTTCCTGTACCCATTATAATTTTAGAAAATGCTTTTCATATTTTGCTCCAATTTCAAGAACTATAGAATAAACAGAGGCGCCAGCAGTAGAAAACAAACTAAAATGTTGAAAAATTGCAAAAAAAAATAAAAATAAAAAGGCAGTCGTGGACTTGCCTCCTATAAGCAGTCACAAGACTGTAAATTTCAAAATGACACAAATTTATTGATATACTCCCCAAAAAGTGTTGCAAGGAGTATATCAATAAATTTGTGTCATTTTTGAATTTGACAGTCTTGTGTCTGCTTATAGGAGGTCCACCACTGCCTTCCAAGAAATTTTGAAACATTTTAGTTTTGTTTTATGCTGTTGGTGCCTCTGTTTGTTCTGTACAAAATTTGTGTTGAGGGGTGATTTACCCCTATTTTCCGATCTACAGAGAGCGACTTCTTAATCTTTAGTGAGGACAGGTCTAAACTCCTCACCTGTATTTACACTGTTTGCCTTGGAAGTAACCCTGGCTTTTCTCACACTTCATTATGCACCCAATTACCAGTACATGCTACACTATATTAGGCTCTCTGTACTTTAAAATAGAATACAAAAGAAACACAGACAGCTCCGGCAGCGTGTCCTTTCTATATAGCCAACATATTGACATTGAATCGATGACGATTATCAGCATTTTCTCTGTTTATTAGACTGTGGAGGCAATATAGTTCCTACAGTATGGCTGGTAATTTAAAGGGAACCTTAACTGTACACAAAAAAAAAAAAAAAAGATTTTCACTTGCCTGGGGCATCTACCAGCCCCCTGCAGCCACCCTGTGCCCTCGCAGTCACTCATGGCTCCTCTGGTCACCCGCTGCCAGCTAGTTTAGTTTTTGCTGACTCGGTGGACCACCACGCGTACCTTTGCGTTCGATGCATAAAAATGTACTTGTTGCACCTGTAATGCATAAAAATGTACTTGTTAACGTCAACGATAGCTTCCTGCACGGGTACGCATGGCAGACCGCAGACTCAGTCGGCAAAAATAAAACTAGCCGGCGGCGGGGGACCAGAGTGACTGCGAGGGCACAGGATGGCTACAGGGGGCTGGTAGATGCCCCAGGTAAGTGAAACTTATTTTTTTTCTTAGAGTTAGGGTTCCTTTTAATATGGCATCCATGATCCAGCAGGCAGTTTTTAGTAGCAGGCCCCATTGACAACGAGTTAAAGCACACCTGAACAAGGACAAACAAATTCTTTACCTAGGGCTTCTTCCAGTAAAACACCCCCCCATACATTCTTTTGTGATACATGCATGTGCAGAGTGCTTCCACCGACGAAAGCACAATTGATGGAAGTATGCAGATAGGACTGCGCATGCGCAGTAGGCCGTGAATTCATCTGGTCAGAGTTTATACTAAAGGAGGCAGCGGCACAATGCCTGAGACCCTGAAGACACTAATGCTACGTACACGCATGCAACAACGATCGTTCGTTATGAACGACAAATGAACTTTTAATTGAAGAAAGAACGACCTAAGTAAAGTTAGTTGTAAAAGATGTGTAACGATCTGATCGTTAAAACGAACGTTACATAACATAAAGCAACGGTTGTGCTTGCGCATAAAGATGAAAAGTTCCATGGAGAAATAGTGAAATGCGCATGTCAAGCCTAGTAGGAAGGACCGGTTTCCAACGATGTACTATTTTGCAAACGATCGCCGTCGGGAAAAATCCGCCAAGTTAGATCATTCGTTTTGAACGATCTAGCTCGTCCGTCGTTAGACTTCATGGGCGTTGGCTGCTTTTTTTCAAACGATCGTCATTTGAAATGATCGGGGAACGATCGTTTCAAACGACTATAGTCGCATTTGTGTACGCACCTTGAGGGACCTCACAGACCATAGGGGGACTAGAAGGAAGTCATCTTAGTTGTCCCAGTTCAGGTGTGCTTTAATGCAGACCTGAACTCAGAATTTACTCTCTGCTCTAAAGGATAAGCAACAGCATAATAACCTTTTAGTGAAAAACATTTCTTTAACAGCTGATACAAATCCTGCAATTTGCAGTTTCTACTTCCTGCTCTCATGGAAGCAGACATAGGGTTAACATCCTGTGTTTACAAATTAGCTGCTCTGCCCAGGCAGAGGTGGTTCTTGAGCTGACACAGCTGAGGGATCACATTACAGATGTGCTTAGTCACAGATGAGGGGGGAATTGGGGCTAGTTCAACAAAGCGCTGAAAAAACACCCAGTGTGATCGTTGGCGATCAGCAAAGCGCTGCTGCTAATGTAACCCTATGGATACATTCACACTGCAGCATTTGCGATCAATCGCAAACTCGCTGCATGCGACGTTTTGGGTGCCATCGTGCTGTGATTCTCATTCTATTGAACGGGAATCACAAGCACAAATAGCGAGATTTGTGCTGCTGAATTGAGAATGTGATTGCGGTAAAGCGCCCAATGTGGACTACTAGCCCTTAAGCCTCATCTACACGCGTAGATGAGGCTCCGATCCGGCGGCTCGATTAGCCACCGGTTCGCCTCTTCCGCGTCCCCGCCGCGTCCCTGCTTGCCGTGCGTGAGCCGGATTCGATTCCCCGCTCATCCCCACCGGCGCCGCTTATCTTCCGCTCGATTCCCTGCCATTGTCCTCTTGCGGGGAACGAGCAGGGAATTGGCGGTAGCAAGATCCGACCTGTCGGATCTTATCCAGCTCGATTAAGCCACATCGCCGCCTCATCTACCCGTGTAGATAAGGCTTAAGACAGGCTGATCTCTTTAAATACTAAAGGCCCATACACACGTCGGATTTCCGTGAACGAAGGGTCGTTTGAACGCCAAACGACCCGTCGTTCACGGAAATCCGACGTGTGTATGGGCCTTTAGTGTGCATTTCTCTGTTTTCCTTCTGTCCTCTGCAAGCGTTCCGGTCCACTATAAAGGTTAGGCACCAGCTATAATTTTTAAAGCCCTAGCTCAGGTTCATTATATTTAGTACACACCGTATACTTTTATTTTACTTTTTGTGCTTTAACCACCTGAGCGGTCTGGACGAGCTCAGCTCGTCCAACACCGCCGGAGGCTGCCGCTCAGGCCCTGCTGGGCCGATTTACATCAAATAAAAAGCAGCACACGCAGCCGGCACTTTGCCAGCCGCGTGTGCTGCCTGATCGCCGCCGCTCTGCGGCGATCCACCGCGAGCAGCGGCGAAAGAGGGTCCCCCCAGCCGCCTTAGCCCAGCGTAGCCGGAACAAAAAGTTCCGGCCAGCGCTAAGGGCTGGATCGGAGGCGGCTGACGTCAGGACGACGGCTGACGTCGATGAAGTCACTCCGCTCGTCGCTATGGCGACGATATAAGCAAAACAAGGAAGGCCGCTCATTGCGGCCTTCCTTGTTTATTCTGGGCGCCGGAGGCGATCGGAAGATCGCCTCCGGAGCGCCCTCTAGTGGGCTTTCATGCAGCCAACTTTCAGTTGGCTGCATGAAATAGTTTTTTTTTTATTTAAAAAAAACCCTCCCGCAGCCACCCTGGCGATTTAATCAGAACGCCAGGGTGGTTAAAGAGAATCTGTATTGTTAAAATCGCACAAAAGTAAACATACCAGTGTGTTAGGGGACATCTCCTATTCCCCTCTGTCACAATTTCGCCGCTCCTCGCCGCATTAAAAGTGGTTAAAAACAGTTTTAAAAAGTTTGTTTATAAACAAACAAAATGGCCACCAAAACAGGAAGTAGGTTGATGTACAGTATGTCCACACATAGAAAATACATCCATACACAAGCAGGCTGTATACACCCTTCCTTTCGAATCTCAAGAGATCATTTGTGTGTTTCTTTCCCCCTGCAGCTATCTTCCACTGAAGTGTCAGGCTGTTTCTTCCTGCAAAGTGCAGACAGCTCTGCCTGTATGTAATTCCTCAGTATGTGAAAGCCCAGCCAGCTCAGAGGAGGATTTATCCAGCTTATAAAAGATAAGAGAGAAGAGAGAAGCTGCCCTAATCTAAATAATACACAGGCAATGTGCTGAGAGGGGGCTGGAGGGGGGAGATGCATCACAGAACCACAACACTGAAGAACTTGGCAGCCTTCCAGACACAGGCTGACAAGTCTGACAAGAGAGAGATAAGTTGATTTATTACAGAGATGGTGATAGTAGAACGTGCTGCAGTAAGCCAGAACACATTAGAATAGCTTTTGGAACTTGTAGGATGATAAAAAACAGGATGCAATTTTTGTTACGGAGTCTCTTTAAGGGCTGGTTCAGACGGACGTTTGGAGGCGTCTCGTTCATTGGCGTCGCGGTGGCAATGCGTTCGGGCTTTCAGCAGCGTTCGCGTTGCGTTCGGATGCGGTCGCGTGTTTTCTTCCCCTAGGGGGACATTATCCGTCGCGGGCTCCTTGAACGCCAGTGAAAATCGGGACCCGAACGCCGCGTTCGTGTAAACGCGCATAAAAGCTTGGTACAAATGCTCCCATTCACTTGAATGGGAGCGTTTAACGCCAAGCCCTGAACGCTGGCAGTAAACGCTGCACAAGCGTCCGTCTGAACCAGCCCTTACACGGAAACTGCTCGAGTCAATGTATTATTGGTCTGTGTTTTCAAAGCTAATTTCCTGTGTCTGAAAGAACACCAAGTTTGTGAGCTGTCAAAACATCTTCATCCCAACTCCATCACCCACCTGAGGTAGTCAGAGAGGAGCTGGAAAAGGGAAGCAGCTAATCTCTGTCAGCCTGTCTCTCTGTGTAAATGCTGAACTGACCCCGCCCTCCTCCTCCCTGTTCTGTATGAGAGAGGAGGGGCGGGGTCAAGTGATGGTGCTTTGTTGGTGTCCTAGTATTCCTTCCTGCCCATGCTTAGTGTACAAATCTCTGGGTCATGTGACTGACTTTTCCAAAGGGAATTTATCTGAAACTGCTCTATCAAACTGCAAAAGATGCACAGTCAGTGGAGGAACTATTCACCCCCACTAACAATTAAACATTGGGGAGGGTTTACTAGGGCTTTAAAGAGTCTGAAGCCATATTAAAAATGGCTTTTTAGCTTCTATCCCTATGAGGCATGTTTGCCCCTGCTAAAACGTTGCTATTCCGCGGCATTACGAGGGATCTTTACCCCCCAAATCCCCCCCTGCAAAATCCAAGAATTTCTTGGTTGTGGATTTTGCTGCCCCTGTGCGCTTCAGTGTGAGGCAGAGCTATGAGCTGCAGCCCTGCCTCACAAGCGTCTATCAGCGGCGGATCTCCGCTTCTCCCCTGCCTCTCTCAGCGAAGGCAGACTGAGAGGGGCGGGGGAGAGGCGGAGATCTGCCGCTGATAGACGCTTGTGAGGCAGGGCTGCAGCTCATAGCTCTGCCTCACACGGAAGCGCACAGGGGCAGCAAAATCCACAACCAAGAAATTCTTGGATTTTGCAGGGGGGGATTTGGGGGGTAAAGACCCCTCGTTATGCTGCGGAATAGCGACGTTTTAGCAGGGGCAAACATGCCCCTGCTGAATATAAGCTAAAAAGCCATTTTTAATATGGCTTCAGACTCTCTCTTTAAAGAACCACTATCACGAAAAATAGTAAAATTTAAACACTTATAAGAATTAAATTTCTTCCAGAGTAATATGAACCATAAATTACTTTTCTAATATGTTGCCGTCACTTGCAGTAAGTAGTAGAAATCTGACATTACCGACAGGTTTTAGAGTAGTCTATCTCCCCATAGGGGATTCTTAGCATGGCCTTTATTATTTTATAAAGACACTCACTAAAAAGGATTTATACAAAGATGCTGGCCAGCCTCCCTGCTCACTGCACACTTCTTTGGCAGTTGGATGGAGCAACTGCCATTCACTAAGGCCTGGTGCACACCAGAGGAGTTTTTCTGAGCGTTTTGAGTTTTTAAATCTGCTGCTAATGTTATCCTATGTGTCTGTGCACACTGGAGCAATGAGGTTTTGTAAAAAACCCCATAGCATTACATTGGGAAGAGCTTTTGAAACCTCTAAAAGCTCTTCCCAATGTAATGCTATGGGTTTTTTTACAAAACCTCATTGCTCCAGTGTGCACAGACACATAGGATAACATTAGCAGCAGATTTAAAAACTCAAAACGCTCAGAAAAACTCCTCTGGTGTGCACCAGGCCTAAGTGCTTTTGAAAATAAATAAAACCCTATGAGGAGATGGATTAGTCTAAAACCTGTTGTTTCTGTCTGATTTCTACTACCTATTGTAAGTGGCAGCTGCATAGGAGACATGTTATTTATGGCTCATTTTACTCTGGAAGATACAAGCTTCTTATATGTTTGTGTTTACATGTATGATTCCTGGCTCCTTGTATATGTCCAGTCTTTCTTAATGCTTGGTGCAAACCATTCATTTTCCTGTAACATTGACGAGTCGAACCGATCATTTCTGACATGTTCGATCTGGTCCCGATTTGGTAATGGGATCAATTTTCAGATGACTGCAGCTCAAAATTCATCCAGTTATTGATGATCTGGAGTAGGTCATACAAATCTGAAATTGTTTCAAGTCGGCAGTCTGAAGGGAGATTGAATGGTGATACACACAACATTACTGTCCTGTGCATAGTTACTTGATCCCTCAAGCAAGGCAGTGTGCTGTACAGACCTATTGCTAGCCTACAGACTAGTGATGTATTTTGTGGCTATTAAGACAATGGCACTTTGCATGATGGAGCGCCTTCTGGTGGTTGAGGTAAGGAGGGGTAGTGCATTTAGCTGAGGTGGTCGGGTCCTCTGGATTTTTCCCCAATACATCAGGGCAGCTGTATGGCATTAAAACTCTTTGCAGACTCAGGACTAATGCTGCATACACACTTGAGATAAAAGTCTCTGGAAAAGGCAAGATCACAGACCAATTATACCCCATTCCATGTAGTATGAGAGCCATACCTTCACAGTCTATTCTATGGAGCTGCACTCTATTCTACTAGGGTATCGATCAAAAAGACATACGCATGGAATAGCCAGTATTTCGATCAATATTTTTCAGCATGGGTGACCTGCTTTCAATTGATTTTCAGCTTGGGATCGATCACTGGCAATCAGTAGGCTGTATATTTTTGTTTCCCTTTTTTTTTTTAAAAACGGGTGTAGGATCCAAAGTAAAACTTGCATCGTGTGTACCAGGCCTCTTATGCTGCATACACACTTGAGATAAAAGTCTCTGGAAAAGGCAAGATCACAGACCAATTTTACCCCATTCCATGTAGTATGAGAGCCATACTCTACACAGTCTATTCTATGGAGCTGCACTCCCCATCAGATAAAATCTTTGCAGGATGCTGCACACAAAGATGCCCGTACACATTCAAAAGATCATTATCTGCAAAAGATCTCTTCCTGCAATAGATCCATTCCTTCAAAATGCATTCATAGTCTATGAGATCTGCAGATCATCATACACACCTTGTTTAGCAGGCAATCATCTGCAGATCATCTGCAGATCAGATCCACCAGGATGGATTTTCAGATCTGCAGATGATTGCCAGATATGCAGATGAAGTCTGTTAAACAAGGTGTGTATGAGGATCTGCAGATCTCATAGACTATGAATGCATTTTGAAGGAATGGATCTATTGCAGGAAGAGATCTTTTGCAGATAATGATCTTTTGAATGTGTACGGGCATCTTTGTGTGCAGCATCTTGCAAAGATTTTATCTGATGGGGAGTGCAGCTCCATAGAATAGACTGTGTAGAGTATGGCTCTCATACTACATGGAATGGGGTAAAATTGGTCTGTGATCTTGCCTTTTCCAGAGACTTTTATCTCAAGTGTGTATGCAGCATAAGAGGCCTGGTACACACGATGCAAGTTTTACTTTGGATCCTACACCCGTTTTTTTAAAAAAAAGGGAAACAAAAATATACAGCCTACTGATTGCCAGTGATCGATCCCAAGCTGAAAATCAATTGAAAGCAGGTCACCCATGCTGAAAAATATTGATCGAAATACTGGCTATTCCATGCGTATGTCTTTTTGATCGATACCCTAGTAGAAAAATCTAATTTGGATTTTAAACTAAAAAATATGCATGTGTGGACGCTAGATTTGTTCTGTATCCAATCATTGTCAGATCTGAATATCGAACTGATCACTCGCTTCGAATAGGATCTGAAATGATTGCATGGTGTGTTCCAGGCTTAATAGTTCCTACAGAGATGGAGCATAGCAAATCTTTGATTTTGTTCACACAGCCTCAGGGCCCGTTTACACTGGGGCGATTTGCGGGTGTTTACCGCCGATCGCTAGTGCTTTTAAAAGCATATGCAAATAGTAAGGAAACCGCATTGGCAAGTGCCTGCAGGAAGATATAGGTTTGCTGGGCTTCATACACACAGTTCAGTATGTGATCATGGCCCGTGCATGCTCTGACTGTATAGACGGTTTAATCAGGTGCATGGAAGAATAAAGATGGAGGTCAGCACTGCTGCTATTGGCTTTGTCACATCTTGTGCATACAGAATGATCGATGGGATGGGCGCACATACCAGGTGTGATGCGACGAACGGTGGCGGTGGGTGCAGGGCACTGAGTTGAGTAACCCAGTGCCAACCCAAGCCAGGCAACCTAGTGCCCTGCACCCACCGCCAACATTCGTCACAACACCTGGTATGTGCACCCATCCTATCCATTATTCTGTATGCACAAGATGTACGCCGTTTTGATGTGACAAAGCCCTTATTAAAGTGGATCCGAGATAAACTTTTACTCATTGCATAGTTGTTACTTTCATATAGTTTATAGGGCATTCCTCCAGCCAAATACTTTTTTTTTTTGTTTTTAGTTTTAATACTCCAATTCCCTATAAACTAAACAAGCCTCACCCACAGCTCCTTTTGTGCCTTGGCACTCTGTAATGTAGCAAGGGCTTATGGGATCTAAGTCTGGGCAGGAGGAGGAGATTACTAGCCAGAGATTTCAGAGGCAGCCTGGAGTGGACTATTCAGTTTGAGGGCTGGGGATGCTATCAGCTTGCCTGTGTAATGTGACAAGCAGAACATGGCTGCTGTCATTGTATCGCAGGAAGAAATAATCATATACTGTTCAAGCTGTCTGCAGCTAGATTTGCTGTGTAAACTATCTACATTTTAGATAAGATATATAGACAAGTTAATTGTTGTAGTTCGTTTTTCATCTCGGGTCCGGTTTAAAAGCTAATAGCTGCAGTGCCGACCTCCATCCTTATTCTTCAATGCACTTTCTTTTAAAAGCACTAGTGTAATTAAAAGTATATGGCAGTGATCTTGCTTCCACAATCAGCGATTTGCAGTAAATGCGGTGCATGCATTGCTTTTTCACGATTTTAGAGCTGTTAAAATGTTAAAAAGCGAATCACGATTGCTCAAAAATCTCAAATTACCAATGGAAATACATGTTAATTGTGAAAAAATGCCCGTTTTGTGATCTCCCGTGTGAATGGGCCCTTAGACTTGCAACTTTAGAGAGTTCACCTATTCAGCGTCGGCAGGGCCAGTTGCCTCATATGGTACCCATACACTACTATGATTTCCCATCGAAATACAGCAGATTCTATCACTGTGATCGAATCAGCTGTAAAATTGCTAACGCAAATGTAGACCGATCGATTTCTACCCTAAATCGATTTCAGTCAATCTGACCAGGCGGAAAATTTAACTCTATCGCCTGGGGGTTGAGAGAGCGTCGTTAGTGGCATTTGATACCGCGACGAGCGACACAGCAATACATCACCTGTCCAGCTGGTGCGAGTCCCCGGGTCCCTGCAGTCTCACTTCTTCCGGTGTCTTCTAAGTCTTCTCGTCGCTTCCTGTCCCGTCCCGTGAGAAAGCGAAGTTCAAACCGTAGAGGGCGCTCTACTGTTTGAGCTTTCTGCTTGTCACAGGACAGGAAGTGAAGCGAGGATGGAGGAGTACGCTGGAAGAAATGAGATTGCTGGCACTCGCGCCGGGCAGACAGGTAATGTATTGAAGCTGGCCGAGAGAGCATGGGAGCAAGGCAGGCGGCAGTTCCACAGGTTGTGAATCTATTTCATGCTGAAATCGATTCAAAATCTGTGTGCAGTGTATGGGCAGCCATTAGATCCCTCTCTGATCAAATTCCGTCAGTGAGGGATCGATCTGTTGATCGATCTGGTGGCAATCAACCAGTGTATGGCTGCCTATACTGTTGTCTTCCCAGCAGCCAGCTAAGTCTGCATGGCTTTAATCAAATTATAGCCATGATCGTACAGTCACGTGACCTCAGCTGTAGTGTCTGGGAGGTGCTTGGAAAACAAAAATGATGAAACCGAGAGCCCAATCTGGTGCAGTATTTTCTGTAAATCTGTAAATTTTATAATATTGAAATTATACTCACAAGTACGGGTCACCACTCAGACGACCACTGGAAAGGCAGGTGGGGAGAATTTTCACCTGACCCCACTCGGGTCTAAAAGGTCGCTTTCTATAGATAGGAAGATATGGGGATACACCCCTCCACCAAGGGTGGACTAGATATATGAATGAACAAGGATAATAGAGGCGTCAATATAGGGTAAGAGCAGTTAAAATCCGTCTAAAAGGAGGTAAATGGGTGGATTCACCTCCCCAAGTACACAAATGACCAGGCCAAATTAAGCCGTTAAATATACAACTGTATATATTTAAAACAATTCTCCGAATATGATGCAACGCGTTTCACGGGCCAACATCCCTCTTCATCAGGCAATTGACCAAGGAGAACACAATTGTGGGTCAGTAAAAGCCAGAGCGCCTCTTTGGAGCTGTGGAGCTCTCTATCCGTCTGTTATAATGTTAAACTGGGTCTGGCAGGATCGCTTCATAAATGTGTTCTCGGAGATAGTCACTGTTGGTACTGATGTGTTCATATTAATGTGGAGTTTCATTAGAGTGAATAATGTCCAGATCATCTGCTGTTATTGCGGTTGTCTGATGGATGTATAGCATGTTATTCAGCTTCCAATTATATAAAACGCCTATTTAAAAATGAATTGGAGGCAACTTGGAAGCTGTAATCCTCATTTAAAATGAGTGAATATTTACTAATGGACCAGTATTGAATTTAACAGGTGTTTGTCATGCGGGTCTGTGGTTTTATGGTGCATATAGGCCGGAATAGGCCATGAAAGAGGAATATCTCGATTTGCTCACTTTTGTAATATTTATATTTTTGGGTGGGGTCCGTAAAGGAAGTTATTCACATCTATTAATAAAGTGTGGTTCTTGCCTCACAAGGCTTGTTCTCTAGCAAACCCCTGAGCTGCAATATGCTTGGGAACCCTAGTATGTGCTGCTGTATTGTAGTGTTGGAAAATCATCATACCATCCCATTGCTCTGTTACAGCACTCCGCAGCTAAATATATAAATGCGGTTGTACCTGGAGCCTCTTCGTTGACTCCATAACCTCGGTGTCCACTCAGCTTCACTGACCTCCCTTTCGTCTGAAGCCAACTCCCCCTCCCACCACCACTTCTTGTTTTTTGCATGAATTGCATATGCTTATGAGGCATGCCACCAGCAGGGATAGGGACCAGGTTCCTCAAGTAATATAACAGGGTTAAGCTGTACGGACGTGTTGCTGGCCTGCAGGCTAGTGACTTGCTCTATTGTTTTACTGGTGCACAGCATGGAAGTGATGTCATGCAGCAGGCGGGGTAAAACTGCTCTTGGCCAAAGCCTGGCTGAGGGTCTGGGGCTGCTGTACACACTTGATATACAGCAAAGGCAGTCATCATCAGAGATGGGCTTCCGACTATTTCCGAGTAACAAGCTACTCGGAATGTAAATGCTAATGAATCGCTCATTAATCGCTGAGTAATCATCTGAGATGGGGGGTAAACTTTCCCAGAAGTCTGTGTGATAGTCTGCGCTCCATTACGCATCACAGGAGAACAGTGAGCTGCATTGCACGACTCACTATCATGTTTCCTCCTTCAAGTCGGAAGGTGGAAGCACGATAGTGAGGCGTGGAATGCGGCTCACTGTTCTCCTGTGATGCGTAATGGAGCGTAGACTTCTGGGAAAGGTAACCCTCTATCATCCAAAAACTCAGATGATTCATTAATCAGTGATTCATTAGCATTTCAATTCCGAGTAGCTTGCTACTTGGAATTAGTCGGAAGCCCATCTCTAGTCGTCATTGGCTGCTTGGCCGAGTTTAATTTAGTGTGTGTATGGGCCGGGGCATGCTCCAGTTGTGCACCCTTTTCGCGTGCACTCCCCCATGGCTGAGGGCTTAAAGGAAACCTGAGATTAAGTAGTAGCCTGCATGTTTACTTACCTGTGGCTTCCTCCAACCCCATGTGGTCCCTGGGCTCCCTTGCCAACCTCTGCCTCTATCTGGCTTGGTAATCGGGCCAGCCTCACTCTTCAGCGCATGCGTGTCCCCGTTGCACTATCGTGGCAAGGAGAGTTTTGCGCCTGCGCAGTAATACTGCACAGGCACAGAAAGCTTGCAGCTGAGCTGGGCATGCGCTGAAGGGGACAACTGGCCGGATTACTGAGCCCAGATAGCAGCAGAACGGAGCGACCGGAGAGGATGGCGAGGGAGCACACAGGCCTCATGGGGATGGAGGAAGCCCCAGGTAAGTATTACAGGCTATTGCATAATCTCAGGTACACTTTAAAGCTGGCCATACACTGGCCCGATTTGCCGCCGTTTCGACAGCAGATTTGATTACTTGGACCGAATCTGCTGCCAATCGTTCGCGCTACACGCCGAATTTCGATCCATTTCGTCCGATCCCGTCAATCGCTCCGTGCGGAAAATTACCGTCTATCGCCCGCGGGTAGGGAGCGCGTCGCTAGCGGCGTTCGAGTGCCCGACGACAGACGCAATAGAGCGGCAATACATTACCTGCTCCGCCGGCGCGACTACCCCTGGTCACCGCTGCTCTGTGTCCGCGCTGGTCTCCGGCATGCTTCAGTTCCTCTTGCCCGGCAGGAAGTTTAAACAGCAGAGGGCGCTCTACTGTTTAAACTTCCTGCCGGGCAGGAAGAAGTAAAGCATGCTTGACCTGGAGACCAGAGCGGAGACGGAGCAGCGGTGACCTGGGGACTGGAGTCGCACCGGCGGAGCAGGTAATGTATGCAAGGGGGGGGGCAGCGGCGGCAGCCCCACTACCACCACAACAGATTGTGAACTGTTTCAGGCTGAAATCGGTTCACAATCTGTTTGCAGTAAAGGCAGCCATACGATCCCTCTCTGATCAGATTCGATCAGAGAGGAATCTATCTGTTGGTCGAATCTGATGGCAAATCGACCAGTGTATGGCTACCTTAAGCCTATCCTCATGAATTATGGGATATATAATGTATATGTAGATTGAAAATTGACTAAATGCAGTAGTTGCCTAATTTGATTGGTCCAATTTCACCTGTCTGGGGGGAAGCAGAGGTGGGTGTGGTCAGTTGATGGCTCTGTACAGAAATGTCTGGTCATGTGACTGCCTTTTCCAAAGGGAGTTAAAGGAAATTTCAATGAGCTGGTTGCATCAAATATATAGATAGGGCGAGTAAGGGCTCAAACCCACTAGAAGCCTTTTATAAGCGCTAGTAGTAACGGCTTAGTAATGTACTGCTAGTGGGTTCCAGGCCTAACTCCTATTAAGCTTTACCAACAATAAACCATTCCAAAAGGATGAATTAGGGCTTTAATAAGCGCATGGTAGGAATGATCAATGAGATGCAGATAATTTGCATTCAAATTTCATGTTTTCGGTCTCCTACTTAATTCCTATAATGTGCTAAATCCAGTTCCTGGCACGACCCAGTTGTGCTTGGCAATTAAATGATTCTGATTCTTGGGCTGCATACACACTACACGTCATCTGTCGGAATCAGGAGATTACATAGTTACATAGTTATTTTGGTTGAAAAAAGACCTACGTCCATCGAGTTCAACCAGTATAATTCCTTTAGGTGACATTGCTGGGCCAGGCTACACACTCCTCTATTGTGAGGGGGGGTAGCACAGGGACAAGCAGCGCATGCATGATGTCACGCAGAGGAGTGGCATGAACAATTGGGTCGGTGTTGCTGGGGTTGAGTAGATTCGCCCAGCAGATCGCTTGCATTCTGGGGGTCACCAGTTGTGGTCGTTATCGGCTGCCTCAGCTGACTTAAAGAGAAACCGTGACCAAGAATTGAACTTTATCCCAATCAGTAGCTGATACCCTCCTTTTACATGAGAAATCTATTCCTTTTCACAAACAGATCATCAGGGGGCGCTGTATGGTTGATATTGTGGTGAAACCCCTCCCACAGGAAACTCTCTGAGGGGGGACCATGGTACTCCTGGCAGTTTCCTGTCTGTGAACCTTGTTGTATTATGGGAAATGGCTTTTTCCAACTGCCAAAAAAGCAGGCAGCAGCTACATCACCTGCCAGCAGAAAAAATGTCACCATGTGATAAATGTCGGCATGTAAATCAGGGATTTAAAAGATTTTACAATGTGCAAACACTGACAAAATCATTTATACATAATTATTGTAAAAATGAAGCACTTTTTTATTACATTATTTTCACTAGAGTTCCTCTTTAAGTTAGGCATGTGTGTGAGGCAATACAAATTGACAGTTATTCAGTTTATGGTTTTAAGTTGCATATAATTTACATAAAGTTTTAAAGGAGAAATGATGATCATCCCTAGTGAACAGCTCTGTTGGTAGAAGCTGTAGGTGGCACATGATTTTCCGTATGACAGTCACAGTTTCACATAACAAAGTCTGTTTCCTTGTAAGAACCTGGGTAATTTCCTGCCAGCTTTCATTGCCTGTAGAGGCTTTTATGAAATTATCCAAAATCTTAAGACAAACTGCAGCTGGCTTCCCTGAAGAAGACCTTTTCTTATTTTATTTCCTTGCTGTACATAGGTCACAGGTCTGTAGGTAACCACAGATGACAAGACAACAAATCTCATGTCCAGGTTCCTTATTACTGTATATATGTCACATCTGAATGAGGTTACGAGTGATTTTAGGGGGTGGGTGACTCCACCCCCACCCCGATCATCTCAGTCCATGGGTTTTACTGCCCTGTATGTAAAACATCATCCTAATCTGGAGATTTATTCACCTTGTACTGGACTTTATCCTGATGCACACTGTCAATCCACACGTCTCTGTCCCATACAAAAGTCACATTTGCCGTTTCGGATGTTGATGGTGCCGATTAGACTGTTGACCCACCTAAGGTAGTGAGATCTGCGGACTGGGATGATGGTGGGTACTAGTGTTGCATGTAACGTATAAGGCAGGGAGACCTGTGGATTGGGATGATGGTGTATGTGTATAAGGCCGCATCAACCCATATAGGGCAGGGAGACCTGTGGATTGGGATGATGGTGTATGTGTATAAGGCCGCATCAACCCATATAGGGCAGGGAGATCTGCGGATAGAGATGATGGTGTGTATCAGGCTGTGTTGTCCCACAGAGAGCAGTGAGACCTGCGGATTGGGATGATGGTGTGTATCGGGCTGTGTTGTCCCATACAGGGCAGTGACACTTGCGGATAGGGATGATGGTGTGTATCAGGCTGTGTTGTCCCTTACATAGCAGTGAGACCTGCGGACTGGGATGATGGTGTGTATCGGGCTGTGTTGTCCCTTACAGGGCAGTGATACCTGCGGACTGGGATGATGGTGTGTGTCCGGCTGTGTTGTCCCATAAAGGGCAGTGAGGCCTGTGGATAGGGATGATGGTGTGCATCAGGCTGTGTTGTCCCTTACAGGACTGTAAAACCTATAGATTTAGGTAGGGTTGTTGGAATCTGTCATAGGACAGGCTGTGATCTGTCAGATAGATCCGGCGTTGTGTATGGCTGGTGCAGCGTTCAGATGCCCAGAGCTCATAGCTTGACCTGAGTATATCTCTTTCTATATCCTTGTCATTGTTCGCTGCTCTGTGTCGGTGTCTTGTTGCACAGCTCATGTATTATGCATTCCATACATTGTGGTTTTCACAATGACTGCGATGCAAGAAAAAGGCACCTAATTGCAGTAAATATGCACGCAATCTCTTGTTGAGGGGGCGGAAAGTAAGTGGGAAGAGAGAAAGCGTGGGGAGGGGGAGCCCGGCCGGGCACCGGCATTATTAGCAATCGGGACTGCAGCAGCGTACAGGCTGAAACATCCTGTAGCTGGGAGGTAAACGTCCTACCTGCAGCATGCTGCGCACCATGCAAGAACTGCAGCCTGCTTGTGCTCAGCGTTCAGCAGAAACCCTCCCTCCCCTCTTCCCAGCCTTTCTGTGGGTGTGAGATTATCGCTGCTCACTTCCTCTTTCCGTGTTCAGGGAGCTGTTCCTTTAAGAAGGGCGTTGCAAATAGCTAGCAGGAGAGGCAGGCTGAAAGAATGAGGAAGCAGGGCAGCCGAGAAATAAGTTGATTGCTCTCAGAGAAGCTCTAGGGCTTTCTGACCAGTCCAGCCAGCCTCAGATCCATCTGTGGCCGCGCTGCAGCTTGATGGAGGGGCAAGAGAGCGGTAAGTGACGCAACTTGGCTGTAGGGGGGGGGGGGGGGGTCATCTGTGCACTTTGCTGCTGGCTGCCATTCCCGTAGTGCTGGGTGTGGAATATTGTGTAACTCAGGACAGGAAGAGCTGGGATGGGCTGCTCTCTGTCAGCCAGAGATGTGTTCAGCGTTGCTGTTCCCTGGGGGTCCTGACTGCACAGAGGGAGGGGTCTGGAGAGGATTCTCAGGAGTGGGTTGCCGTAGAAGTCGGTGTAGTTGCCGTGTGCTCGCGTTGCACGCTGCATCAGGCTGCCGAGTAAGCTGTTTCTATTTCAGACTTCGCTCTGTGCACCACTACTTGTGTTCCCCTATCCTGCCTCTCTACGTTATTTATACTCCACAGCACGTTGCAGAGGACATTAGGCTGTTCAGCCTTTGATTCCGTAGGTGCTTACAGTCTAAAGGCGCCCATTCATGGTACAATATTCTCCTCAGCTGCGATTATTCATTTGTGGGATTGAATGTAATCAGAAGGGAATTATCGATTGGATGATTAGGGTACGTTCTCTCCAGATACGATCGCAAAATCCGTCATTCCGCATTATTGTATCATTAATGGGCACCTTAAAGTGTACCTGAGATGGTAACCCCCTCCAACCTTATCACTCCCACACCATCCTCCTCAGCCTCCTTGTTTGCCCACAACTGGCCCGGGAAAGTCGTCCAGTCTGTGCCTGACGCAGAGCGCTCCCTGCAACGGGAACGAGATGAGGGAGCACGTGTGGGCAAGTCGCGCATGCACAGTTGGCCCCGGACCGGAGGACTTTTCAGGACCAATGGCAGAAAACGAGAAGGTGGAGGAGGACGGTGTGGGAGCGATAAACCTGGAGGAAGCTCCAGGTATGTATAACATACCCTCCCCCAGTCTCAGGTTCACTTTGTTGTTCACATTATTATTCTACACAGATCACTTTTTGAGCTCAGCAGGCCAAAAAAATTAGTCACCCTCTAATAATGATTTGAGTCACCTTTATCTTTGTTTACAGCAAATATTCTTCTTGGCATGGACTAAACAAGATGCTGATACCGTTGCTGAGGAATGTTGGCCCATGCTGACATAATGGCAGCTTTAAGTTGCGTCAGATTGTGGCGTTTCCAAGCTTTGTCATCTTTTGACTTTGGCCCACAAATGCTTAACAGGATTTGAGGTCAGGGGACTGAGCTTGCCATAGAAGCAGGTTAAACTGATGTTCCTCAAACCAATTTGACACCAATCAAGCACGATGGCAAGCGCTCACAACAGGCATCTCTTCCTATTTTTTGGTGATACCAAAGACACTCTTGAAGGTTTCCTGCTGCTAAAGCCCATCCTTTGCAAAGTCTGTCTTACTGTGCTTTAGGATAGGCTTTGAGATGCACCTGCATTGAATTCAGCTGTAATTTATTGCCCTCCTGTTGCTGTGGACTATGTGTGCTACGTGCCTTTCACCTCTTGTTCAACAGCCTTTTTCGACCACAATAGTCCTCATCGTTTAAAGTGACACCGAGCCGAAGCTCAGGATCACAACCAGATAGATATCTTAAGAGGGAAGCCTCAGGATCCTATTGAGGCTTTCCTCGCAACTGTAAAGCCCCCCATTGCAGAGCGCAGCCTCCCATCATATTGACTCCACACAGCTCTTCTTCCAGATAAGTCTGGCCCGCACAGTAGCCAGGTGAGCCCGCATGCGCAGTAATACTGCATATACATGCTTGGTCGGCTATTGCACAGCCACACTGGAGTAGAAAGAGCTGCGAGGCCCCATTAGGATTATTGACCATGCATTGTTGCTAATCTTCCAGGGGGACAATACAGCCGGGAGGGAATACTCAATAGGATCCTGAGGCTTTCCTCTCTTTAGGTTATCTAATTCTGTACCCGAGCTTTGGCTAAGGTACTTTTTAAGTTTGTTTATTTGTTTTTTCTCAACCGCCACTCTCAACACCCAAGATACTGTTAGGCGAGAAAATCCTAAAAGAGTCATCGGTTCAGAGATGCTAGCACCAGCTCTTCTTACACCGATGACCATTCCTTGCACAGTCATTTAAAATGTTTTGTGTTTCTCATTTTGACATTTTTAACTTCCGTGATCAATACTTTGTCCAAAGCTCCTTGTATAAGCAACTCTGTGCAGTTACATCACTCTGCGGCGGACTCGTTTACTTTCAAATAAGGGGTGTCAAGGACAGTTAGGGCTGCCTTACACGTACAATTGCGACTTTGCAGCAGGACTTTACGACGATTGCCCTTTGCGATTTTGTTCAGGCAATAAGAAACCCATCATGATTGCTTTAAAAATACTGCATGCAGTGCCTTGCTGCGGTGTAAATACTTATATTCATATACATAATATTGATTTTAATTCCTGTTCGTGTGTGGTATCATATGAGAGCTGGAAACTTAAGCTGTGTACACATGCTAAACGAAACTTGGCTGAGGTGGCCGAGCACGACCTCCACTGCAGACAATTCAGGGCCTGTACAGCAGCCCCCCCCGACTCTGGTCAGCCAGTTATCAGCTCTGACACTTATCGTAGTCCCCGGCTAACACTAACCTTCTCACTAAGCCTATTTGAATGTTGTTTCTAGTGTGCACTTCATGGTTTCGGCAGCACCTCTGTTCTGCCTAGGAAGCCTTTAAGGTGCCAGCTGCACCTCTGTTCTGCCTGGGAAGCCTTTGAGATCCCGGCAGCACCTCTGTCCTGCTTGGGAAGCCTTTTAGGGTCCAAGCAGCACCTCTGTCCTGGCAAGCCTTTGAGGTCCTGACAGTACCTCTGTTTTGGCCTGGGAAGCCTTTGAGGTCCTGCAAGCACCTCTGTCCTGGCCTGGGAAGCCTTTGAGGTCCTGCAAGCACCTCTGTCCTGGCCTGGGAAGCCTTCATGGTCCCAGCAGCACCTCTGTCCTGGCCTGGGAAGCCTTCATGATCCCAGCAGCACCTCTGTCCTGGCCTGGGAAGCCTTTGAGGTCCTGGAAGCACCTCTATCCTGGCCTGGGGAGCCTTTGAGGTCCTGCAAGCACTTTTCCTGGCCTGGGAAGCCTTCATGGTCCCAGCAGCACCTCTGTCCTGGCCTGGGAAGCCTTTGAGGTCCTGGAAGCACCTCTGTCCTGGCCTGGGGAGCCTTTGAGGTCCTGCAAGCACTTTTCCTGGCCTGGGAAGCCTTCATGGTCCCGGCAGCACCTCTGTCCTGGATTACAAGTCATTCAACTCCCCCTGTTAGTTCTATTGTCGGGTGTGAGAAGGTAGACCAGGAACAGTTCCGTACTCCGTGAGCAGAGGATCTGACTGCTGGTATCTCACTTGTGCAGTGCATGATGGCATCACAGCAGTGCAGGTTTGAGACAGCAAGTGGAAGAGCCAGCACAGCTACTTGGCATAGAAGCCGCTTTGTCACTTTTATGGGGGAGGAGACCAGCTACCTGAGAATAGAAACTCCACGCCTGCCAACAACTCCTGATGGCAGCTCTAACTGGTCCTACCAGCGTGTTCACTGAAGCCTCAGGAGAGCCTGAACAGATGGGGGAGGGAGGACAGCGGGAGTTCGAACAATAAAAGTAGTTCTCTGTGCTACTGGTTTTCAGATTAGGGTTGTTGCCAGTGAGGGTTCCCCATTCTCCATAGTGAGCTGATGACTGGTGCTTTTTTTTATTTTTTTCCTCCTCATCTTATGCATTTAAGCACATGCATTAATTCACTGTCCCATCTGCTGCATGAGTGGCCGTTTAGTGTACTGGTTAAAGGGAATGTCAGAAGTATAAAAAAAAAAATCTACTTACCTAGGGCTTCCTCCAGCCCCCGTCAGCCGTCCTGTGCCCTCACCACAGTTTCGCTTCCCGCCGGTGGCCCGTGAAACCCTCCGGCGCAAGATGTCGTCCTCAGCAGGTTGGCATCCACTGCGCCTGCGGTGGCGCTGTCATCTGGAGTGTACTGCGTAGTAGTTCTGCATCTGGGCAATACACTTAAAAGTTGGTTGATTTTCATACCAAATCCACAGCCCTAGTAAGAATTATGCTGGATACACACGGTGCGTTCGTGCACTCGATTTTCCCGTCGATTCGTTTATTTCCAACATGTCCGATTTGGATTTCGATGGATCGTTAGGTCGATTCGGCATACTTTGCATGCGAATCGACCTAACGATCCATCGAAATCCAAATCGGACATGTTGGAAATAAACGAATCGACGGGAAAATCGAGTGCACGAACGCACCGTGTGTATCCAGCATTAGACTAAGGAGTCTGAGCAATTTTGGGTAGTTGGAATTGAAGTCAGTCAGCGGTTTCATAAACTGAGGAGTTGGATGATTTTTGTACCGACTCCACAGCCCTAGGTAAGATTTTTATTTATTTATTTATTTTTTTTAAATACTTCCCGGATATTATCTTTAAGGGCTCTGCCTCTAACTAGGGAGACCAGGGTTTGGTTCCCGACTCATCCTGTTCAGTAAGCCAGTACCTGTTCAGTAAGGAGACCTTGGGCAAGACTCCACAACACTCCATTACATAGCGCGCGCCCTATTGACTGCAGCTCTGGTGCTTTGAATCCGCCAGGAGAAAAGCGCATTATACATGTTCTGTGTTGTCACTCGGGTGCTATCTAAATGCAGCCATGTGGCAGCAGTACGAACACAATGCTTGACAAGCATCCAAGAACTGCGTCATGTCTCATCTCAGACTCGTTCAGAAGAGCAGCTGACAGTTGGTGACGGTAAATGGGGCTTATTTTTTTCATTTTTTACCTTTTTTTTTTAGTAGTAGGAGTTTTATCTCACTGTAAACATCCTGCAAATACAAAACCGGTCGGCTTAGGGACCGTTTCCACTTGTGAAGTGATGCGAGTGCTGCTACCTTGCCGCATCACTTAGGTTTGCAGTCGCGTCACTTCTGCGTCTCTCTATGCGTAAGTGACTGGAGGAGACGGGAAGCGGATGAGGCCGTGCGAGAATCTAAAGCATGCTGCAGATTCTCGGATCGCTCCGCATAATTTGCACGCATTGGAATCTGTTCCATTGCCGTGCATTGGTTACAGTTCGGCGCTGTGTGATGTGGCTGTGTAGCCGCATCACACCGCATGTAGTAGAAACGGGCCCTAACCTTTATGCCATTTTTATGATGCTGGTAGCTTTCAAAAGCATTTCCTCATTGGCAGTTGCTAAGGCCTTGTTCACGTCAGCCGTTTCTGTGCGCTTTTCATAGCGCATTGCCCTGTGCGTTCTGCAAGGTATTGATTTTCCCATGTAATTAAATGTTGCTGGTTCACATCTATGCGTTATAAAAACGTAGGGTTGCATGCTTTTCTGTGCGTTGTGCTGTAAAGTGCACGTTGATGCAAGTGAATGGGTGCGCCTTTTTAGCGCATAGAAGTGTGTACAAGCGCATAGAAGCAAGGCTGTGGAGTCGGTACAAAACCACCAACTCCAGGTACCCAAAATGGCTCAGACTCCTTAGTCTAATACTCACCAGGGCTGTGGATTTTGTACAAAATCATCTGACTCCCGACTCCTCAGTTTATGAAATTTCCGACTCCGGGTACTTAAAATTTCTCTGACTTCCGACTCCTTGACTCCACAGCCCTGCATAAAAGTGAATGCGTTTTTTACCCCTAATTGGAAAAAAAAATTTTTTACATATAAAACCAAAGCTTTGACGACTGCTACTGCTACAATCAGCAAAACGTGCTTTAAAGAAGCGCAACGCACAGAAAGGCTCACTAAAGCGCGCACCAGTGCATGTGTTTTTTAGCATGCGCTTTCACACGTTTCTCAGCGCAGCAGATGTGAACGAGGCCTAAGTCTAACTGCCAAAATAGTGTGCATGTGAGTAGGAAAGCTGGCTGGTATCTTACTATTTTGGAAGCTAGCTGCCGTTCAGGAAATGCTTTTGAAAACAAAGAAAACCCTGAGAATCCCCCATGAGGAGATGGACTAGTCTAAGGCTACTTTCACACCAAGACGTTGCGTTAGATGCGATGTTAAGGTCGCATAATGTGCCCCTAACGCAACACATGATGGTGTTGAAGTTGGACGTCAGATTGAGCTGCGTTATGCGGCTCTCAAAACAGCTGCTCCAAAATAGTGATGGGAAGTCCGGATCTTTTTAAGGATTCGGATCATTCGAATCGGATCATTGAAAAGATCCGGATCTTTGAACTGAATCATTTGAATCATTTTACTAGGGAAACAGACTGGGTGAAATGACTAGCAGGACAGGACTTTCCCCGCACTGTACATTCTGTATGTTCCTGTTTCTTCCAGACAGACATCCACTGTGAACCGAATCTTTCATTGTGAAGATCCGGATGATTCGACTTACAAAAAAGATCTGGATCAAATGAAGATTCGTTCATGATCCGGACAACACTATGAGTCCCACCACCAGTCACCACAGTGCAGTGAATATTAATTAGCCATGTGGCTAGTCACTGAGCATGTGCAAACAATCTAAGGCAGCTCTATAGGGGTACAACGTACAGCATGCTGCACTTTAATTTAACGTGCAGCGTTATACCCTAACTCAACGTGTGCACTGTGAACAGCACATTGATTTTACAGTGCTGTGAGGCTGCGTTACTGGCTGCTGTAACGTGGGACTTTAACGTCCCACTGTGAAACCAGCAGTAAACCTGTCGGTTCTGTCAGATTTTATCTGCTTATTTTTTTTTTATTTTTATTTTTTTGATGTAGTGGTTCTTTAATTGCAGACACTGTTTTCTTGTCAGCTGTGGGCACACTGTTGTAACACCTGGAGCATTTTAGTTTTACACATTGTTTGGCAATCCGTAGTCTTTTGCAATGCCAAGAAAATGTAATAACGGGTGAAAAATCCTTCCATTTCCTCCTGATGGCCATTCGGTAATGACAGCTGAAGGGACTCGAGGAGGAGCAGATGAGACGGAGCGCACCAGTCCGTGGCTTTGGCAGAATGATTATCTCCCTGCAGCCCCTCCCTGAGCGGATAAACCAGCCAGCGGAATTCCTGGATTACTGCTGCTGTGATATGTATAGCAGACTACAGATGCCATACGTTATTCAGCCAGGAAAAGATTGCCTTGTCGATCGATGCCTAGATTTGAGAATCTACCATCAATCCTAAGGATACTGTGTACTGGTTTGATTACGCTTCATTACCACTATTGATTAGATTTCTAAATCGAAATTGGTGTCATTGAATTTGCATAGAGATACGATTGACCTTAGATTAGACATCAGACTTTGCAAAACAGAAAGCTTTTTGCATCATTTCCTTTGAACCGATCCCAATAACAGTTAATTCATTTGAACACAGCAAGTGTGTCAAACTAATCACATGGAACAGTCTCAAGCCAACAATGTAAAGGTAGCCATACACTGGTCGATTTGCCATTAGATCGACCAACTGACAGATTCCTATCTGATCGAATCTGATCAGAGAGGGATCGTATGGCTGCCTTTACTGCAAACAGATTGTGAATCGATTTCAGCCTGAAACCGATCACAATCTGTTGAGCTGCTCCTGCTGCCTGTCACCCCCCCCCCCCCCCCGTATACATTACCTGAAGCTGGCTCCGGGTCTTCTTCTCCGCGCTGCACCGCATCCCAGCATACACTGTGTCACTCCGTGACCAGGAAGTTCAAATAGAGCGCCCTCTATTTGAACTTCCTGGTCACTGGAGTGACACAGGAAGTTAATGTACGCTGGGATGGAAGCAGGAACAGAGCGGTGTAGCGCGGAGAAGATGCCCGGGAGCCAGCGTCAGGTAATGTATACCTGTATCGGATCGGCCGCCGCTAGCGACGCGCTCCCTACCCGCGGGCGATCGACGGTAATTTCCCGCACGGCGCGATCGGCGGACCGATCCGATTTCGAGAGGAAATCGGATCAGCGGGTGCGTTTAGCGCGAACGATTGGCAGCAGATTCGATCCCGGTGATCGAATCTGCTGTCGAAACGGCAGCAAATCGGGCCAGTGTATGGCCAGCTTAACTATATATTCTGCCATGTTATTTAGTATTTATATAGCGCCAACATCTTCTGCAACGCTTAAGAGTGCATAGTCATGTTACTAACTGTCCCTCAGAGGGGCTCACAGTCTAATCCCTTCCACCGTCACTTATGTACATTGTTGCCTAGGGACCAGTTTTAAGAGGGAAAGCCACTTAACTTTTTTTTTTTCTTTGTATCTCTGATTTGTTTTTTCTCACATTTACTTCCTTTTATGCAAATTGGCTTGCGGTCCTGCTGATCATCTTAACTAAGTTCTGTGGACTGTTCAAATAAAAACCTGACACCTACCTGGGGCTTCTTTCGCCCCCCTGCAGCTGTAATGTCCCGCGCTGTCCTCCTCCGTTCCCCGCCACCTGTCCCGGCCTAATATTCGTCTGTCAAGATGAATAATGCTCGCTCCCGCGCATGTCATCGGGAGTTTACTGCGCAGGCACAGTAGAAAGTTTTCTTGTACTGCGCCTGCACAGTAGGCTCCCGATGACTAGCGCGGGAGCGAGCATGTGCACGGCCGTGCAGCTGCAGTCTAATTAGACGGCTGATTAGACTGATAGCGGCAGCGGGGAACGGATGATCGTAGGTGGACAGCACGGGACATTTCACCTGCAGTGGGCCGATGGAGGCCCCAGGTGAGTGTCTTTCTGTTTGGTCCACAGAACCCGTTTAAAGGGGACCTAAACTCAGAATTTCCTCTCTGCTCTAAATTCTAAAAGATACACAACAGCATAATAACCTTTAAACAAAACATTTCTGTATTACAGCTGATACAAATCCTAAAATAAATCCACACTGTTTCTACTTCCTGATTCATGGAAGCAGACATATAGTTAACCTCCTGTGCTTTCAGATGTGCTTATGTGCCATAGGCAGTCATGTGACACAGGGGAGGATCAAATTACAACTTGTGATTAGACACAGATGAGGGGGAATTAGACGGGCTAAACTCTGTAAATGCATATAATGTGCATTTCTCTGTTTTCCTTTTGTCCTGTGCAAGCGTTCAGGTCCACTTTAAGGCCTGTTGCCCACAGGAGATGTTTCAGCTGCGTTTTGAAGCCCTCAGAGATTTCATAAGCGCTGGGCTAATGTAGGTGGAGTTGAACTAAAAGAAGCAGTTACAATAATTGTAATCGCGGGTCCTGCAGCATTTTTTTTAGAGCGTTTGTGCTTCAAAGCAAAGTACAGGAACGCTTCAGAACAATAGTAAATTAACTCAGAAAAATAAAAAAAAACGTAATTGTTAGAATTAAATAAAAAAAAAAAAAAAGTTGAGAAGTGCCAGAAATCATTTTAAAAACCCTGCAAAATCCACCAGCAAATGTGCTCAGTGAGCCCCAGCTGTAATACTTTTAGCTGTAAAACCCTGAAATGCATGCAGATCAGGTGCTCTGACTGAAGTCTGACTAGATGAACTGCATGCTTGTTTCAGGCGTGTGGCTCAGACACTACCGGTGCCAAAGAGACCAGCAGACCACTAGGCAACTGATATCGTTTTATAAGGCAAAAAATATGGCAGCCACCATGTGCAGCTCACTTTAGCTGTATTTTATAGGCTGTTTTACACTGCAATGCAAAACAGTGTGATTTCATTGCAGTTTTTACAAGTTTCCAGCATGCGCTCTGCACTTGGTCTTGGCAATGAACAGAAGCGCAAATGCTCACAAAATTCAGTAGTGCTGATGTTTTGGATCAGGCCAAATTGTATCGTATTAGTGGAAACTCGCCCCTGCAATTTACATTACGCAGCACGAATCCTTGCATTTTGTGATTCCCAATCTGTCAATGTCTGATCACAAAGCAAATCTCGTGTAGTGTAAAAACAGGCCTAAGGTTCCTCATGAGTGTGTTTTTCCCCTTTGATTTTAAACTTACCAGCTAAGCCTTGCTAGAAAGTATTACATCATTACTGTCACACTGTTAATTGGAGGGAATGAGGCGCTGGGGTGATGTCTGCGCTGAAGTACTCCCCTGTGGACAGTGATGATATCACCTACTGGAATAGAAGGAGCTGATACTGCCTGTTAATGGCACAGTATAGACATGTTTGCATTATTTACAGCCGATGTTGTCAGTGTGCAATACATGTACTCCGGGGGAGATTGTATTTGAGCTCAGTGGCTACTTGAACGTGTTGCATTCAATCCATTACAGTTAATGCTGAGATTTGAGAATAAATGAATTCTAAATAAAATTAAGCATTTTAGCTGAAAGCATGAATGACTGTTAAATAATTTGTGTATACTGGAGGAGTATCTGTAACAAATATATACTACTAGTAGTACTAATAGTACTTGAGATGTTAGCCATTATGCAAGAGTGCTCTTCTTGGGTATCCTTCTTTTTTTTTTTTGCTGTAGTGGGTACCCTAGGCACCCTTTAACCACCTGAGCGGTCTGGACGAGTAAAACCGCCGCAGGGGATCTCATTGCCCCGGGTGTTTTTAAAAAAAAAAAATAAAAACTGTCTCAGATCATGTAGCTAGCACTTGGCTAGCTACAGGTGTCCCCCGGTCGCCACTGGCAGCCTCTGATCTCCCCCATCCTCCACCCCACCCCCCACCCCCCCCCCCCCCCCCGATCGCCACCCTTATACATACCTCCCCCGGAACCCGCGATGGCGCAGCCTCTCCAATAGCCTCCAGGCTTCGCTATGGGGAGGATCAGGACTGCACATGACGTCATGTGCGATCGTCACCATAGTGACAGAAGCTGTTTGGGGAAATTGCGGTTCTTGCGGGATCGCGGCTAGGTAGATATAGCCAGCGGCGATGGGGGGATCAGAGCGGTGGCGGGGGACTTGGGGCACGTGTAGCTAGCCTAGTACTAGCTACACTATATTAAGCAAAATTGAAACAGAAATTCCCTCCCATGGCCGCAAAAAATAAACGCCAGGGTGGTTAAAGTGTACAACAGTATACACCCATCGATTCATCATCACTGGATAGTGTATTGGTTAAGGGCTCTGACACAGGAGACCTGTACTTAAAGCCTGACTCTTCCTATTCAGTAAACCAGCACTTATTCGGTAAGGAGTCATTGGGCAAGACTCCCTAACACTGCTACTGAGCGTGTTCCTAGTGGCTGCAGCTCTGGCGCTTTGTCTGCCAGGAGTAAGCACAATATAAATGTTCTGTCTCTTGTCTCGCCCATACACTCATATAGAAGTTTCCAATATTTCCAGTCACACTCTTATCTCTTAACAGCTCATTACTGATCAAGAGTGAATCGATCTGATATATTGTGGGGTGAGATGTCAATGGAATGGACTGGGAAACATTGCTACCTCAATGCCCAGCATAACAGAGATGTGTCCCTCAGAGTATCTGTGAATGGGGAGCCGTACAAGGCGTGGGCTGCAAATTCCTTACTGGTTTCAGAGGACTTGATGCATCATGCTGGCTGCATGTGACTGAAGCACAGAGCCCACCTCAGGCTGAATTCACATGTTGTCATCTAATGTCAGAGAGCCATCTGTATTCCCCAGCAGCTGCTTGTTAGAGGTGGTACTATAATCTGCTGCTGAGACATTCCAGATTTGCATCTAAAGCCCAATCTACACGATTCGATTTACGATCCGATTAAATCCGGCATGTCCGATCAGGATTCGATTAAATTCGATTTGACATTGCAAAACAATGGCAAATCGAACGGAATCAAATCGAATCCCCATCGGACATGTCTGATTTAATTGGATCTTAAATAGAATCGTAATCGAATCGCACAAAGAATCGTATCGTGTAGATGGGGCTTTAGAGAAAGCAAAACCTTGGATGTAGGCTTGTTTCACACTGGTAAGTCTCATGGAGCATAGGTGTGCGTACGATGCTTACGGCGAGGCCTATAAAACATTTCAGCTAGGTTCCCACTATAATAAAAAAGTACTGTTTGCACATTGGAGAAACTGACAATATCACAGTATATTTATAGTATCTGTGAGCGCTTGTCAGTCTGCAATAGATCAGTTTTTTATCTGGTGTGGTAAGCGGGATGCAAATTTGGAATCTGCAGATTTTCTCCTGGATTGCTTGCGAAGCAGATGCTGACAGGGCTGAGGAGTCGGTACAAAAATCATCCGACTCCTCAGTTTATGAAACCACCAACTCTGAGTACCCAAAAATTGTAATTTCATCCTAATTATCTATCCAATGTGTGTGTGTTTCCATAATTGGTGGCATCCGTATCATGGCATATAGTCAGACATGGTAAAATCGATCTAAAGACGAGCAAAGGAAAACAGTGAATTTTTTTTTTAAATTTTTTTTTACATTTTCTGACCAATATCAATCGGTATTTATTAGTCATACAGCCAAGTGTGTTTGTGTCAAATGTAAAGGTCAGTCGAGGATAAAGGTTATTAGTTAACTGCTGCAGGGCAATTTATTTTAGCACTTTATTTTCCATTTCTTTCTCGTTAAACTTCCTTGCTTCTAATTAGTACTGCTGTAATGTGTTTTTATGGCCACTTGTCACTAGGGGGCAGTGTGAGACAATAACAGGACTTCTGGTTTAAAATTTTATATTTTCTGCTAGCAGAGAGAGATCAAAGTATTCCCAGAATTTAGAGCACGACGAGTTCTGCCGGCTGAGGTCAAAAGCAGAGCACTTATCTCAAATGTGATAACTCTATTAAAGCTGCTAATTGGTAACTTGAGCACCAATTTAACGCTTTCATGACACCAACCCGCTTCTTCAGGTATTGGTGTCAGCAGGCAAAAAATGGTCAGCCTGTGAGCGCATCGTTTCAGTCTGCCTATTCAGCGATTGCGCAAGTTGTCAGTTTTGTGATGCATTATTGTCGTTATTAAATGGGGCGCTTGGTGTCTCCTGGTAGTGTTGTGGTTTTTTTTTTTTTTTAACATCTATCTTTTTTTATAGTAGTTTATTAAATATTACAAATCAGGGTTTTGTGCAATAGACATATGATAAATAGCTCATGATGAAACTGTGACACGCAAATGAGGAAAAACACATTGAAAACAACATGAATAAATGCATGGAAAATGTCGTGTTCCGCCCACAGTCACGTTTTATAGTGGAAACAAAGCCTAGGAGTAGGTTTAATAGCTGGACAAATGTTACCAACATACAGAAGCCTGCTGAGGAACGCTAGGAAGCGGCAACCATCCATAGGAGGGAGGGGGATAGTGTTTAGATGGAACATATGCACATACACACTGCTACTACATACTAACACGCACACTGCCAGCACATACTAACACACACACACACACACACACACACACACACTCTCGCACTGCCAGCACATACTAACATACGCACACTCGCACTGCCAGCACATACAAGCATACGCACACCCGCACTGCCGGCACATACTAACATACGCACACTCGCACTGCTAGCACATATTGACATACGCACACTCGCACTGCTAGCACATATTGACATACGCACACTCGCACTGCCGGCACATACTAACATACGCACACTCGCACTGCCAGCACATACTAGCATACACACACTCGCACTGCCAGCACATATTGACATACGCACACTCGCACTGCCAGCACATACTAGCATACGCACACTCGCACTGCCAGCACATATTGACATACGCACACTCGCACTGCCAGCACATACTGACATACGCACACTCGCACTGCCAGCACATACTAGCATACGCACACTCGCACTGCCAGCACATACTAGCATACGCACACTCGCACTGCCAGCACATCCTAACATACGCACACTCGCACTGCCAGCACATCCTAACATACGCACACTCGCACTGCCAGCACATATTGACATACGCACACTCGCACTGCCAGCACATATTGACATACGCACACTCGCACTGCCAGCACATATTGACATACGCACACTCGCACTGCCAGCACATATTGACATACGCACACTCGCACTGCCAGCACATATTGACATACGCACACTCGCACTGCCAGCACATATTGACATACGCACACTCGCACTGCCAGCACATATTGACATACGCACACTCGCACTGCCAGCACATACTGACATACGCACACTCGCACTGCCAGCACATACTGACATACGCACACTCGCACTGCCAGCACATACTGACATACGCACACTCGCACTGCCAGCACATACTGACATACGCACACTCGCACTGCCAGCACATACTGACATACGCACACTCTAAGTGCCAGCACATACGTTCATGCCAATTGGCGTAGAGCGGTCGGCAGGAGGTTATGGAGGTTAAACACCAGATACTTCAGTAGTTTTAATTTACATTTTTTGAGGTATGTTTCACAAATCTGTAATTTGCCTCACTAGTTTGTAATATTAGTTTTCCATGCTGTAACTGCCTTAGTGAATTGACTCTTCACAAAATGTTTGGGAAAGTACTCTGTTTTCTGCTGGGCTGTGGAGTCTGAGTTGAGGAGTCTTGGTACTTGGCGTTCAGGGTTGGTTTCATGAAGTTGGATGATTTGTGACTCCACAGCCCTGGTTTTCTGCTTTATCGCAACCAGTATCACTTTGTGAGTTGAAACCTGTCTTTCCCATACACGTGAGATCATCACATCATGCGTATGAATTGTGGACTCTCACGTGACCTCTTTGGAGATGTTTTTTTTTTAGGCATTTCTTGGTAATGGATTATTTCCTTGATGTGCTCTACAGGGAATTTCTCTCAGCTTCCTGTATTCCCTGAAGTGCAGAGCATGAAGGGAGGCACATTAGAGCCTACATGAAACTTCAGCCAGTGGCTTCTATATTTGGAACCCCCACGTGCCACTCACTGTGTCTAGGGCTCTATTCATAACCATGTGTGCGGTGACCTTTGCCGCCCACAGGGTCACAAGCTCAGTGCATGGGCAAGCGTCTTGGCTGTCTGCAGTCTTGTGTGAAGTCGTGAGTCAGGCGAGGCACGTGAATAATTTTATTTTTTCCTCTTATCTCTCTCTGGCGTGTCTTCCTGCTTCTATGAGTCACATTACATACGTACACAAAGCAGCATGTATGAAGGCCTCATACCAATTCCTCCCTCAGCAGTATAGAAACCAGGCAAGCTGCCTGTAGATACCAGTGAATCATAAGCTATACCGTTGGGCGCACGTTTAACCCGCCACTCAGGAAATTCCCTCACTACCTACGTTCAGCCTTATCCCAGCTCTCTCGTGTTATGTAACGTGTTGTGTGGGACCAAGAGGAAACATGCAGACCACTCCACGTCAGCACAGGGCTCCTGCAGAGTAACCCGGCTTGGGCCGTGAGTACAAGTAGTCCCAGTTAACAAATAAGATGGGGACTGTAGGTACGTTTTAAACCTGAATCCATTCTCAAGTCTGAAGACTGTGCCAACTCTGTCCCCAGTATCTCCTCTGTGCCATCTCTGTCCCCTGTTCTTCCTCTGTGCCCCCTGTACCTCCAATGTCTCTCTGTGTCAACTCTGTTCCTCTCTGCCTTCATTGTCCCCCTCTGTCTCCATCTGTGCCACCTTCTCCTCCGACACCATGATTGTACTCAATTGACCATGGGAAAGTCCTCCTCTGATCCGGGCACAACTACACTTAGAGAGACTGAAGCGAACAACAATTGGTATTATTACCTCGTAGTTCGCTTCAGTACTCTGAGGTAAACCGCCGCATCCCCGAGCCAAAACAAGGGCTTTAGAACCCCCCCAAATCCCCATGGGACAATCCAGGCAGCGCTTCCTGAAAGAGGCAGAGCTTTCTGCTGTAGCTCGGCCTCTACTGATGTCAATCGCCGCGGATCTCTGCCTCTCTCCGCCTCCTCTGTCTTCCTTCACAGAGATGGGCGGAGTTTCGTATGGAGATTGGCGTCAGTAGAGGCAGAGCTACAGCAGAAAGCTCTGACACCCAGCCCGCCCCCCCCCCCCCAACCCGGTCAGGATCCGTGAGTGATTGCGAGGGCACGAGATGGCTGCAGGGGGCTTGGTAGAAGCCGCAGGTAAGTAAAAAATTATGTATTTTTAATCCTGGCTTAAGTATCCTTTTAAGTGTATTTGCTCTACTTGGCTATCCAAATATGGTTAGGTTATAGGAGCCCTTTACACCAACACTGGGTAGCTCTAAAAGTGTCAATGTTCACTCTGACAATACATACCGCTTCCATTGTGACTAGCCCACACATTTTGTCCTCTAAACTTTCAGATTTTAAATAGCTGCTGTATTCGGTACAATTTGTCCATTTAGTAAAGTGATTTATTCTGTCGCTTACATACGTTTAGTTGTTAGTAAAGCACTCCTGCTCTGTTTAGGGATTGATTTATCTCTATTACCAGTATTGCTGCAGCAGCAGTCTGACTGGCTTGTAGAATAACTTGCGCAGCAAGAATCCGCTTCCATTACCGCGCTATAAAACTTACAGCTCACAAGTTACATATTGTTACAACACATTAAAACCAGCTTTGGAGCGCTTATGAAGATGACGAGAGTTCTCATACACTGAACTTTATGTGCATTGTCGGGGAAGTAGTTTGATGACCAGACCTCATCTAAGATGGATTTGGTTATTCCCAGATCCACTTTAAAGAAAACCTGTAACATAGTTAAAATGTCGATCTATGAACAATTTTACCCACCAACCGTTTAATTCTGTTTAGGGCTAGATGCTAGACGTGTAATGTGGAGTAGTGGGTGGATTAAGTAGAACAATGCCCTCTGCTTAGACACCCCCCCCTCCCGGCCAGTCGAGGACCATCTAGCATGAGTACAGTACAAGGCTTCCCTACCAAAGTAAATTTTTGTGAGGAGACCAATTAACTTAACCTGTGTGTGTATGTAGATCATGGAAGAAATCTAGATACAATGACTTGGACCCACCATTCTGCTCAATATATTTGTTTAGTAAGTTTCCCAGTGTTGTGTTATGTCCATGGTGACTTAAGATTGTTTTATAGGGCACCATTCCAAAACAAAAAACTCAAATATACAGTAATTTCAGACAATTTTGCTTACAGGCAGCTTTTTAATATAAGTTATTTTTCAATTTGGCAGCAGAAGTTGCTGTATGCCTGCTTCTATTACTCCCATCTGACCTGAATTCCTGCTTTCTCAGCCTCCGAATGGAGCAGGTCACAGCAGTGCATCTCTAAATTTCCCCCGAGTATTCTTTCCTAAACCATTCTCTCAAGGGCACATCGTACAGGAAGCATTGAAAGAGCTGTAGTGTTAGCTGGTACTCGAGAGAGAGTTGCTTGGGGCTTACTGGCAATTCACAGAACTTGATAGGCAGTCTTAGCGGACAGTGGCTGACCCTTCCATGGATGTCTGCAGTTATTTACCAGCGTATCATATGGAAGTCGGATTTCTACCAGAATGCCTGTGGCAGGATTTAAAAAATTCATCTGACTGACTTGTTATTGTAAACTAGGTATGGCAGACAATCTCTTACTTTCCAATAACGTTGTGTCCCCTTCATTCCCAGGTTGCTGCTCCCCTTACCTGATTACTGTCTGAAATTATTGGGAAGCGTAGAGATGAATTACGTTATAGATCAGTACTTATTAGCTCAAAGTGATCAGATCTGCCACAAACACTAGACAGTGTATGTCCAGCTTAACCATTTCCGCTCCGGCGTTGTTGAAATCTGCGTCTTGCGCGTGGCTGTGTCTCTGATAGGAAGTAGATTTCACAATGGCCGCAGCACGCTCCCATCAATCCTAGCTTTTGATGTTGCTCTGGCGCCGCTGTGTCTTGCTTCCTGAGTTTTGTGTGCATGTTAGGAGCTGATTTCATTGGTTCCTAGCCCTGTGATCACTGTGAGCCAATCACAGGTCTTAGGCCTGAGACACACTGCAGAGCACTTCTTGATATGTATTGCTCCCATTGACTTGCATAAAATTTGAGGCAGAATAGATGCGAATGTGTTTTTTTTTTTTTTTTGTGTGTGTGAAAAATCACGATTTTTACCACAATTTTTATGCAAGTTAAGGGGAGCTTTTTAAAAAAATAAATAAGATATGAATAAATATCTTAATAATATAATAAATCAGATTCAATCCGAGACACATCTGTCTTATGGTTGATCTTCCCATACATCGCTTGACATAGGGGGCACTTTAAAGGTGGCCATACACTGATAGATTTGCAGCAGATTCGACCATCAGATAGATTTCTGTCAGATGCCTGTCAGGTCGAATCTGACAGGAAACTATCTGTTTGCCACACACTAGGAACAGGTTTTTTGGAAATCTATTGAAAATCGATCTAAATGCATTATTCCACCCTTATGCTGGGCGTAGTGGTTAGCGCTCTCGCCTTGCAGCGCTGGGTCCCGGGTTCGTATCCCAGCCAGGGCACCATCTGCAAGGAGTTTGTATGTTCTCCCCGTGTCTGCGTGGGTTTCCTCCGGGCACTCCGGTTTCCTCCCACATCCCAAAACATACAGATAAGTTAATTGGATTCCCTGAAATTGACCCTAGACTACAATAAAAATACACTACACAATACATACGGCTATGGTAGCGATTCGATTGTGAGCTCCTCTGAGGGACAGTTAGTGACAAGACTATATATACTCTGTACAGCGCTGCGTAAGTTGTCGGCGCTATATAAATAATAATAATAATACATGGTAAGTTTGTTCCTTCGATCGATTGGTTGATTTGGAAGAATCTATTTCTGATCGCTCGATTGTATAGAATCGATTGATCGGTGGCTGAAATCGACCAGTGTATGGGCCCCTTAAGAATATGGTGATCGCTTACCACCCTAGACGACAGTCTGTTTCAGCAGAAGCCTACGGAGCAAGGAATAAACTGCACGCACCTAGATTTTCCATCCTGTCAGTTCAAATCGATTTAAAATTGGCCGCAAATCAATCAGCCAATCGATCGTGCATCGGTTTGCGATCGATTTATGGCTGAAATCGACCAGTGTATGGGCCCCTTAAGTTTTATCCAGGTAATTAAGTACACGCCCTAGATGCTATAGCGCTGCGCTGTTCAGCAGTTGTCAGCCGAATGTAGTAGAAAATTGTACTAGTTCTGAGCCTGCGCAGTACAGCCCGGAGGACGTCTGATGACGTCAGCGCGCAACAGTGACACGCAGATTGGAGCGCAGAAGAAGCCCGACATGGCAGCCGGCCTGGTCAGGTCGGGTAGACCACTGGGAGCCTGCGGAGCGGTGCCGAGGGCACGTCCTGCCTGCCATGGGCTGGAGGAAGCCCCAGGTAAGTGGATTTGAATTTTTTTTTTTTTTGAGACTCCCTGAACCTTCCCTTTAAAAATGTGGTTCACATATAGAATAGCAGTGCTGGCACCACCCATCCACATGGGCCCAATTGGACTGCAGGTTGTCACCTGGGTATGTTTCACTGTCTGTAGCAAAGATGTTCTTTGGGCGCCACATGAATGGCTGCGTCTCCGGAGGAGTTCTCCTCTGTGTTGCAGGACATACTATCTGCACATGCTGTGTTAGGGGGATACCATCTGCACATGCTGTGTTGGGGGGCATACGTCTGATTTGGTGAAATGGGAGACATAAGGGCTGCACAGGTAATCGTTAACACTACCTAGGCTCAATGTAATGTTTACTACATTTTACGTATACTTGGGTCCCCAGCAGTCTGAAGTATGTTGACCCGACCCTTGACTGAAAAAGTTTGGGGACCCCTGATGTAGTTGGTGATAAATTGTGTGTTTACACTACTGACAGACATCTGTTCTTTGATTGCAGTCCCCGATAGTGGAGCTCCCCTCACCTGTCCTCTCCCCTCTCCTTTCATAGAACAAAACAGGCTGCCAGGCTGTGTGTCTGTGCAATGATCATTCCCAGAATGTTCTAAATATATTCTCTTGGGTAGAACTATTCGAAGTGTGCATGCAGCTTAACTTTTTGAATAATACTGTAAACAAGCAGTCAGTGGGGGAGGGGAAGAAGGGGGATTTGAATACTTATTAAATTTGCTGAGCTTTGCTGAGATAATCTTGTCATTTCTGACTCATGCTTGGGTTATTCTGAGCTAATAAAAACAGTCGAGATTTATGCTATATTTAACTTATACAGAGAGGAAGTTTTGAATCAGGATGATGCCTTTTATTGGAGGGAAAAACCATAGACAAATGTGAAATTGTCTGTAAACTTTTGCATATCACTAGAAAAGGGACAATCGTTGCTGTTGTTGGTGTCTCCAGTTTACTACATCCTCCGTTAAAGCACACATGAAATATGTCAGATGACGTATTGATTTCCTTTAAACAATGCCAGTTGCCCGGCTATCCTACTGATGCTCTGCCTATAATACTTTTAGCCCTAGACCCTGAACAAGCATGCAGATCCGATGCTTTGACTTAAGTCTGACTAGATTAGCCACGTGCTTGTTTGAGGTGGTGTTCAGACACTACTGCAGCCGAAGAGCTCAGCAGGGTTGCCAGGCAACTGCTAATCTGGTCATTTCTGACAATGTCAAACACCTGATCTGCTGCATGCTTGTTCAGGGTATATGGAAAGTATTAGAGGCAGATGATCAGCAGGGCTGCCAGGCAACTGGTAATGTTTAAAGTGTACCCGAGACACGGAGGTGCTGGAAAAATTCATACATATTTGGCTTCTTTGTTGTCCTCTCGATCCGCCGCTAGGGTCCTGTGAAGGCTCTTCAGAGCCAGCCAGGGCATGCGCAGTTCGGCTGCGCACTTACCACCATCGTGCTCTCACCGCCAGGAGCGTTCTGCGCCTGCACAGTTCATGCAGGATTATTTACATTTGTATGCAAATGAATGCAGCTTGAAAATGAACCAATCAAGTCCCTCCCAGGTTTATATTGATTGGTCCATTTTCAAGCTGTATAAAGTCGCATACACATTTACATAATCTTGCATGAACTCGGAAATATTTGCATCTCATTGATCATCACTGAATACAAGCAAACAGTTTGAAGGCAATAAAACGAGATGCAATGCTTTGACCAATCGGCTGTCTGAACCCATAGGATGGTTAGCTCATGTGCAAGTTATCAACGATCTTTGGCTGATGTAAATTAATTGTATATATTTTTAGATTCAAACCAGTGAAATTACAGAAAATGGTTCTAATTGTCTAAAGCAGGAAAGTTTGTTATAATCTGAAGAATATAACAAGTTGCCCTCCTTTTACTAATCAGGATTTCCGCTTCTTTCTCTCTTTCAGGTCACATCCTCCACTATGTGCTGACTGTCTGTATTTACAGAAGATATATAAGAAAGACAAACTTTATTTTGGAAAGGTTTTTTGATTCCAGTGGAATCTGAGCTTAAGCTTCCCCCCCCCCCCCCCCTTACCCATTGCTTTGCACGCTCCTATTATAAAGTTGGGACAACATGCCTGTACAAGCTCCACAATGGACCGACTTCTTGTCCTGCCCAATTTGCACACAGACCTTCGACGAAACCATCCGGAAGCCCATCAGCCTGGGTTGTGGGCACACTGTCTGCAAGATGTGCCTGAACAAGCTTCACCGCAAGGCTTGTCCATTCGACCAGACCACCATCAACACCGACATAGAGCTGCTGCCTGTCAACTCGGCCTTGCTGCAGTTGGTGGGAGCTCAGGTAAGTGTTGAACATTTGTGATAAAGCATGCAACAAGTCTGAGATAAGTTAGACAATTGAAAAAGAACTTTAAAGAGGAACTGTAACGTCAAAACGTCCCCTGGGGGGGTACTCACCTCGGGTGGAGGAAGCCTCCGGATCCTAATGAGGCTTCCCACGCCGTCCTCCGTCCCTCAGGGGTCTCACTTGCAGCCCTCCGTGCAGCGGTGACGTCAATATTTACCTTCCCGACTCCTGCGCAGGCGCTCTGACGGCTGTCGGCTCTGAAGTAGGCGGAAATACCCGATCGCCGTCGGGTCTGCTCTACTGCGCAGGCGCAAGTTTCCGGCGCTGGCGCAGTACAGCGGACCCGACGGAGATCGGGTATTTCCGTCTATTTCCGAGCCGAAAGCAACCACAGCGCCCCCGCTGGAGCCAGCAAAGGTAAATATTGAATCTACAGTCGGGTCTGTCGCCGGCTGTTCGGAGGGCTGCAGCAAGACCCCCGTGGGACAGAGGACAGCGTGGGAAGCCTCATTAGGATCCAGAGGCTTCCCCCACCCAAGGTGAGTACCCCCCGGGGGAGGTTTTTGATGTTACAGAGTCTCTTTAACCTCAGATTTCACTTTAAATAAGAAAGACCTGTTTAACAAGACATGTTGTGGCATTGATTTCTAAATCAATTGACGAATTGGATGGTCGATCAGCCCGCAAAATCGACAGATGTATGTCCACCTTTAAAGTGACAATAAAGCGAAAAAAAAAATATGATGAATTGTATGTGTAGTACGGATAATGAATAGGACGTTAGTAGCAAAAAAGTCTGATTTTTATTTTTATATATATATATATATATATATATATATATATATATATATATATATATATATATATATATATATATATATATATATATATATTTTATAACATTGCATCATTCTGACATTTGCAATTACAAACCACACACTGTATTTTAAACTATGAAATAGACCAGAGCTGAAGTCCCTTTGAACTCCCCTGCAGTAAAAGCTTATCTGAAGCTGCTTCTCATTGTTTCTTTGATGTATAAGGTCCCCCATTCCCACCAGAAGCGCTTTTCTGAGCGTTTTGCGATTGATTAGTGTTTTTTTAAAATTGCTTGCATTCACTTTCATTAAAATCACGGGAAAAATCGCTGCCTTTTTTGTGAACGTGAAATCTCCGCAATTTTTATTGTGATTTTAATGAAAGTGAATGGGAGAGATTTTACAAAATGCAAATCAATCGCAAAACGTTTAGAAAAGCGCTTCTAGTGGGAATGGGCCCCGAAGTGCTTCATAATATGGCTCCCTGGGCTGGAGGGTTCAGAGAGGCTTTTTTGCATAGATAACAAGTGAGTTTTCTTTAGGCCCCGTTCACACTGCACGCGTTTGTGTCCGTTTTTAAGGTACGCGTTTTGTGTGCGTTTTGCGAGGGCCAGAAAAATCAATGCAAAGGTATGGCCCTCGTTCACATATACGCGTGGCAAACGTATGCGTGGCAGAAACGCATAGTTGGATGCATTTCTGTGCGTCGCGCACAGAAACGCATTATAATGAAAGTCAATGGGCGCGCACTAAAAACGCATGGCATGCGTTTTTGTATGCGTATTCGGAGGTGCGTTTCTCGTCGGAAGTGTAGGACTCTTCCAGGTATGATCAAAAACGCATAAGGAAAAAACGCATACAAACGCATTACAAAAACGCGTACAAACGCATGCGTTTTTCCAGTGCGTTTACTACATGCGTTCTGCACGTTTTCCACACGCACATAATCTGTACTCTAAAATTCTTACAACAATAAGCATCCCATTCTATTCATTATGTTTTCCTGGGCCCCTCTGTGCTTTTTCTGCCACTCCCTGCTGCAAACCTGGCTCGTAATTGCCAGTTTTAGGCTGTGTTTACAAACAAACTAACCAGCTTGTGATAGGCTCACATAAGCAGAGTGTGAGAGTCATACAGAGCCTGCAGGGAGCCTGAAGAGGGTGTGTATAGCAGCCCTGCACATTCCAGTCTGACTGCCTCAGCCCGACAGAGGAGAGATGATTAGATCATATAACAGAGATAATACAGTCATTGTGCAAGAAGGAAAGGCTGCAGTAAGCCAGACCACATTAGAACAGGCATAGGAACTTATAGGATAGAAGAAATAAGGATGAAAATTTTGTTCTTTAAGTGGACCTGAACTCTTGCACAGGACAGAAGGAAAACCTAGAGAAATGCACCCTGTATGTATTTAGAGAGTTCAGCCTATCTAATTCCCCCTCATCTGTGTCTAATCACAAATTGTAATTTGATCTCTCCCCTTTGTCAGATTACTGCCATGGCTGATAAGCTCATTTGAAAGCACAGGAGGTTGACAATATGTCTGCTTTCATGAATCAGGAAGTAGAAACACAGCAGTTATTTTAGAATTTGTATCAGCTGTAACACAGAATATTTTTTTTTAAAGGTTATTATGCTGTTCTCTTTTTTAGAGCAGAGAGGACGATGAGTTCAGGTCCGCTTTAACTCTTCCTGAACTGGAAACAATTTGAGACTTAAAACTTTGCTACTAATGTTCTATTTCTTAGCTGTACTACACATGCAAATCATTATATGATAAGTTTATGTTCACTTCAGATTCCCTTTAATAGTCGGTGTAGACTTCGTAGGAGCTCCGTAGCTTTGTTTTGTGGTACATTCCGCATTGATCTGTATTTGCCCTCTGCAGAAGGGAAATCTCCTATATTCGGCAGTATTGGGCACTGCGCGGATCAGCATCCCTGTCTCCTGATGTTCTCTGCCAAATGTCAATTCTATTCTGCATTCGCTTCCATAAATACATATTGCCAAACCATTGTACCTTAGTAAGCGGCCTCCTTGAATGAACTGGCTGCTGATTGCCAGAGGTTGATCTTTATGTGGAAGGGCAGCCATAAAGTTATCTGTGGATTAATCACCCTTGCCTGACAATGTGTAATTTGCCCTCTGTGAGTGTCCATAGCGCAGAACTTGTTCATTCTGGGAGTGGAGGACAGACTTTTCCCAAGTTCCAGGAGTTTACACTGACTCCTTTCTTATATAACCGGCAGTACTGGAAATGCTGGTATGTATACCTGTTCTTTAGTTTTAAAACTTCTGCTGTGCCCATCTCAAAGTTCAAGTGAACCTGTCATCGGTATCTGCTTTAAAGTTAGCTGGCAGGCATCTCCGGTTCTGTACTTACCTGGAATAGCAATAAAAAAAAAGATTTAGGGCTCGTTTCCACTATTGCGGTGCGGAATCGCCTGGATTCCACCGCTGATGAAATCGCATGCGGATGCGATTCCGCATGCGTTTTTTGCTGCGAATTCGCATAGGTGAGGGCATATGCGATTTTAACCATGTCACTGCCTGTGTGAATTTACATTGGTACCTATGCGAATTCACATGCAAATTCGCGGCAAAAAACGCATGGGGAAAACGTATGCGATTTCCCTATTAAATACATTGTGTGCGATTCGCCTGCATTCCACCCGCAGGCGAATTCTGCAGGGTGTTCCGTGCAGATTTTCTCTGCACAATAAAACACTCCCGCAGACGCATAAGTGGAAACAGGCTCATTCACTTATACTGTCTATGCGAATCTGCATACGCAAGACGCATGCGGATTCGCGATAGTGGAAACGGGGCCTGATACACACCTGGATTCAGGGCTGTGGAGTTGGAGTCTGAGTCGAGGAGTCGGAATTGTGGTTTCATAAACTGAGTCGTCAGAGTCTGAGTTGGAGTCGGAAGATTTTTGTACCAACTCCACAGCCCTGCCTGGAGTAGCGATTTTGTAATCATGCCTAGCGATTTTTTTATTTTTTATTTTTTTTTGGAGCGCTTTGGTGTAGCGTTTTATTTTTTGTTTCAGTAGAGCTGTAACTGAACAGCTTCTGTAACAAAAACATCTGGAAAATCGCTCTGATCTTGCGCTTTTCAGAGCGATTTTCCACTTTCCTATATTTAACATTGAGGCTGAATCGTCTCAGAAATCAGCAGAAATGCTGCAGGACTTGCATTAGGGAGAAAATCATATCGCTGTGGTGTGATCCATCCCATTCAAGTACATTAGCCAAGCGCGTTTCAAAGTGCTCCGAGGTGCTCTTGGCGTGCACCCAATCCTAAGTCTAAAGTGTAAAAGAAAAAACAGATGCTTACCTAAAGAGAGTGAAGGCTCTGGGTTCTATAGAGCCTTATCCTCGCGGTGTCCTGGTTCCCCTTGGTTTGAGTCACCGCAGAAGACTGGCAGTCTTCGGAAGCGCTCGGGCTCCCGAAGACTGGCAGCTCTGTACTGCGCACGTGAGAGAGGGGCGCATGCGCAGTAAGGAGCAGCCAGGCTTTGGGAGCCCGAGTGCTACTGAAGACTGCCAAAGCCATACAGAAGAGAGCAGTCTATGACTGTTAACGGGGCAGCCTGCGGGGGAACATAGGGACCGGACGGAGAACAGTAAGGCTCTGGGTCCTTTCCTTAGGTGAGTATCTGTTTTTTATTCTTTTCGCTTTAGACTCCTTTTCAGTTGTCCTTTATACTTAATTATTATTGTTGAGTGGGAGGAATTTTTGCAAATTTCAAATTGTCGTCACGTTTTCATGAGCTCATAAAGAATAATACTAATATTTGTAGATGACTGTGTGTTACAGACCTTCCCAGTTCTATCCCTTTATACACCTGATAGTTTAGGGCGCATCCTTAGACAGCAACTCTTCAGTTGAGAGTTACAGAATCCTTACCAATTTGTAGTCAGGCATGTGTAATAAGTGATTAGGTCTGGTATCTAAAACCTAATTCTATTTTATTTTTGAGGAAAGTGCTAAATTTTACAAATGACAAATTACATGTTTGGTGATGAAGTTATTCTCAGTTCCCACTTGAACTGGACTACGTGCGAACAGCGGGAAGGGACCGTATAGTGTCCGCTCTGATGAGCTGCTGTGGTTGCCCTGGAGCCCGGGGGAGCGTCTTAGCACCATAGTCTATATGGGGGAACGCCTGCCCGGGATGGCACAGAAGTGCGGCCGGCTTACTGCAAGGGATCTCGCGGATCCGTTGCAGAGTGACGAGTGTGAGCAGCTCCTTGAGCAGCTACTATTTATAAAATAGGAGCTGTTCACTGTCCATTTGGCAATGAGCGCAGAGAGAACAAAAAAGTCAGTTCTCTGCTCTAGTGGGAGCCGAGCCTTAAGCCCCATACACACGCCTAACAAAAGTCTCTTAAATGCGCAATTATCAAACAACTTTTCTTGTTGAAACAACCAAAAAATGTTGTTTGCTATTGTTCAAACAACTGATAAGATGCAGCTCAAGTCAGTCTAAAGGCGCATACACACCGTATTTTAGTTAACGACGGGTCCGTCAGACCCTCCCGCGGCGCTGTCGTTCTGCCGACAGTAAAGCTGGCCATACACTGGCCCGATTTTGCCGCCGTTTCGACAGCAGATTCGATCACTGGGATCAAATCTGCTGCCAATCGTTCGCGCTACACACCGAATTTCGATCCATTTCGTCCGATCCCGTCGATCACTCCGTGCGGAAAATTACCGTCGATCGCCCGTGGGTAGGGAGCGCGTCGCTAGCGTCGTTCGGGTGCCCGACGACCGACGCAATAGAGAGGCAATACATTACCTGCTCCGCTGGCGCGACTGCCCCCGGTCACCGCTGCTCCGTCTCCGCTCTGGTCTCCGAGACCGGCATGCTTCACTTCCTCCTGCCCGGCAGGAAGTTTAAACAGTAGAGGGCGCTCTACTGTTTAAACTTCCTGCCGGGCAGGAAGAAGTAAAGCATGTCGGACCTGGAGACCAGAGCGGAGAAGACAGCGGAGACCTGGGGACTGGAGTCGCGCCGGCGGAGCAGGTAATTTATGCGTGTATGTAGGCATGCGGGCGGGGGGAGCGGCGGCAGCACCACCACCACCACAACAGATTGTGAACGGTTTCAGGCTGAAATCAGTTCACAATTTGTTTGCAGTAAAGGTAGCCATACGATCCCTCTCTGATCAGATTCGATCAGAGAGTGATCTATCTGTTGGTCGAATCTGATGGCAAATCGACCAGTGTATGGCTACCTTAAGACGTGAGTACAGGCTGCCGGCAGACTGATAAGACTGTTTTTGACATATCCGCCTAGCGGATAGATTTCATTCTGAAATCTATTGGAAATCTGTTTCTAGTGTGTGGCACACATCAGATTCCTGTCAGATTCGACTTGACAGGCATCTGACAGAAATCTGATAGTCGAATCTGCTGCAAATCTATAAGTGTATGGCCACCTTAACTATGACAAGTAACTTAAGGTGGCCATACACTGGCCCGATTCACCGCCGTTTCGACAGCAGATTCGATCACTGGGATCGAATCTGCTGCCAATTGTTCGCGCTACACGCCGAATTTAGATCCTTTTCGTCCGATCCCGTCAATCGCTCCGTGCGGAAAATTAGCGTCAACGCCCGCGGGCAGGGAGTGTGTCGCTAGCGGCGTTCGAGTACCCGACGACCGACGCAATAGAGCCGCATACATTACCTGCTCCGCCGGCACGTCTACGCCCGGTCACCGCTGCTCCGTGTCCGCGCTGGTCTCCGGCATGCTTCAGTTCCTCCGGCCCGGCAGGAAGTTTAAACAGTAGAGGGCGCTCTACTGGTTAAACTTCCTGCCGGGCAGGAAGAAGTAAAGCATGCCGGGGCCGGAGACCAGAGCGGAGACGGAGCAGCGGTGACCTGGGGACTGGAGTCGCGCCGGCGGAGCAGGTAATGTATGCGGGCGGGGGGAGCGGCGGCAGCACCACCACCACCACAACAGATTGTGAACGGTTTCAGGCTGAAATCAGTTCACAATTTGTTTGCAGTAAAGGTAGCCATACGATCCCTCTCTGATCAGATTCGATCAGAGAGTGATCTATCTGTTGGTCGAATCTGATGGCAAATCGACCAGTGTATGGCTACCTTAAGACGTGAGTACAGGCTGCCGGCAGACTGATAAGACTGTTTTTGACATATCCGCCTAGCGGATAGATTTCATTCTGAAATCTATTGGAAATCTGTTTCTAGTGTGTGGCACACATCAGATTCCTGTCAGATTCGACTTGACAGGCATCTGACAGAAATCTGATAGTCGAATCTGCTGCAAATCTATAAGTGTATGGCCACCTTAACTATGACAAGTAACTTAAGGTGGCCATACACTGGCCCGATTCACCGCCGTTTCGACAGCAGATTCGATCACTGGGATCGAATCTGCTGCCAATTGTTCGCGCTACACGCCGAATTTAGATCCTTTTCGTCCGATCCCGTCAATCGCTCCGTGCGGAAAATTAGCGTCAACGCCCGCGGGCAGGGAGTGTGTCGCTAGCGGCGTTCGAGTACCCGACGACCGACGCAATAGAGCCGCATACATTACCTGCTCCGCCGGCACGTCTACGCCCGGTCACCGCTGCTCCGTGTCCGCGCTGGTCTCCGGCATGCTTCAGTTCCTCCGGCCCGGCAGGAAGTTTAAACAGTAGAGGGCGCTCTACTGGTTAAACTTCCTGCCGGGCAGGAAGAAGTAAAGCATGCCGGGGCCGGAGACCAGAGCGGAGACGGAGCAGCGGTGACCTGGGGACTGGAGTCGCGCCGGCGGAGCAGGTAATGTATGCGGGCGGGGGGAGCGGCGGCAGCACCACCACCACAACAGATTGTGAACGGTTTCAGGCTGAAATCGGTTCACAATTTGTTTGCAGTAAAGGTAGCCATACGATCCCTCTCTGATCAGATTCGATCAGATAGGAATCTGTCTGTTGGTCGAATCTGATGGCAAATCGACCAGTGTATGGCTACCTTAAGCTATATATCTTGTCTAAAGTTTAGATAGTTTACACAGCAAATCTAGCTGCAAACAGCTTCAACAATTTCATGTTTATTTATTCCTGTGATACAATGACAGTGGCCATGTTTTGTTTGTCACATTACACACAGGCAACTTGATCTGCATCTGCAGCCCTCAGCCTGTGAAAACTTCACTCCCCTCTGCCTCTGAAATCTCTGGCTAGTAACCTCCTCCTGCTCAGACTGAGCTCCCATAAGCCCTTGCTACATGGAGTGGCAAGGCACTTTGAGTTGTGGGTGAGGCTTGTTTAGTTTATAGGGAATTAGAGTATTAAAACAAAAAAAAGTATTTGGTTTGAAGGATTCCCTATAAACTATATGTAAGGAACACAATTATGCAATGAGTAAAAGTTTATCTCGGATCCACTTTAAAAGACTTTAGTGGAGCGTGTGGTTTTACCTCTAATCTTATGTGATAATTCAGTTTCTGTTTACAGCTTTGTAGTAAAGATAAGGACATCCTACTGTATGCATTTCAAGTCACCAAGCTGGCTTCTGACTAGTAAAGCTGACTATACATAGGTCAGCTATAGCTCAGCATAACAAGCTGATTCATCCCAGTCATACACTTACTCGATTTCCCGCCGATAGACAGCAGATTCGATAACTGTGATCGAATCTGCTGTGAAATCGAAGCGCAAACGCTGACCGATTTCTGTACGAAATCAATCGATCTGTCCGCACGGAAAATTTAGCTTTATCGCCGGCGGGTCGGGAGTGCATCGATAGTGGCGTTTCGAATGTCCCTTCTCCGTGCTGGGCTCCGGCTGGCTTCACTTACTTCCTGTCGGGGGAAGTTTAAACAGTAGAGCGCCCTCTACTGTTTAAAGCGGAATATAACCCTGCATTTCAACTTTGCTCTAAAACATTATTTACAGTATATTATATGCAACCAGCTTTTTTTTTTTTTTACTAGACCAGCATTGGAAGGGTTACACAGTGCTTTAAAGTTCCTGGAGATTTCTGCAGACGCATCCGAAGCTGACATAGATACATTTTGTTTACATAAATGTATCTAAGTGTTGAATGTGACTCATCTCTCTGACTGAGGAGTTGGAGGACAGCCAAAGAGTGTGTAACATTTCTCAATAGATACATATAACTAAATAGAATGTAACAATCTGAACTTCTGCATATCTCTCCACGGAACTTTAAACCTCTGTGTTTAACCCTTCCAATGCTGGTCTAGTAAAAAAAAAAGTTTTTTGCATATAATATGCTGTAAATAATGTTTTAGAGCAAAGTTGAAATGCAGGGTTATATTCCGCTGTAAACTTCCCCCGACAGGAAGTAAAGTGAAGCTGAAGCCCAGAGCGGAGAAGAGACAGGGGAGGGGGGGGGGGGGCGGCAGCAGCGGTAGCTCCACAGATTGTGAATCGATTTCTTAGTGAAATCTATTCAAAATCCTTTTGCAGTGTAGGTAGCCAATAGATCCCTCTGTGATCAGATTCGATCAGAGGTATCTCTGCTGGTCGATCTGGTGGCAATCGACCAGTGTATGGCTGCCTTTAGAGTGGATGGTGATCGATTACCACACTAGACAGTCTGTTTCAGCAGAACCTACCGGGCAAGGATTAAACTGCACGCATTGTACTGCTCCATGCAGGGAAGCGCCATTGGTGACCCACTTCTTCTGTCCTCCTCCTCGCAGAGAATTTTCAACATGTTTGATTAGATATTTGATCAATTAACTGCACAAAATTGATAGCAGTGATCTGAATGATTGTGTTGGAGCAATAGATAACTGGCTCACTAGATTAAAGTGGTCAAACTAAATCAGAAGAATAGGTAAATGTATTGCCAACCGAAGTACAAAAGCTATATTTTTGTTGTGTGTTGTTGGTTTTCCACTGTGGTCATTAAAGACCACAGTGGTATGCTGCCCGGCAAGGATCAGAACTCGATCCCTCAGTGACTTTTCAGGGCCAAAGCTGTTCAGACCTGTGGCAAGGCTGCTGCTATGTGGGTGGGGAAGGTGAGGTGGGGCAAAAGAGTGCCAGGAGTGGAGGTGAAAAACAAGGCCTTCAACCGAATTGATCCATTAAACGGATCACTCTGGCCAGAGACTGTCATTATTGCCTGCATTGGCCGAGTTGCATCTGGTCTGTATAAAAGAGGAACTGTAGTGAAAATAACATATTACAATTGCCTGTTGTTTTGAATATTCATTTATAGATTGTCAGGGTTTGGCCACTGTAAAAGCTTTCCTCTGATTTACATTCTGAAATTTTTTTACAGTTGGCAACCTCTTTAGTTCTTCCTGGTGATCTGTATGGAATGTTCGTTGAGAGTTCTATGCACAGAGGGGAAGATGCTTCTTATTTGGCAGTTGGAAAAAAACGTTATTTCCCACAATGCATTGTGGTTCACAAGCAGAAAACTGTTAGGACCATGGTCATGACATCACACTGTGGGAGGGGTGTCACCACAATATCAGCCATACAGCCCCCCTGATGATCTATATGAGGAAAGGTAAAGATTTCTCATGGGAAAGGGAGTATCAGCTACTGATTGGGATAAAGTTCAATTCTTGGTTACAGTTCCACTTTTACTTCTAGCACCACTGTTACTTCAATTCTTTTCTGTAGAGTACATAGGAAATCCTAGCTCTATTCATTTATACTTACCCACACAGTTTTTAACCTGTTTTTTATGGATTAATAAAGATGGACATGTGTTGGTGCGGATCTTGTGGAGTGTTTGCAAGCACTTGTTACTCCAGAGTTGATCGCTGCACGTCCTCTTACCATTGGTGCGGAAGCATTTACTACAAAGTGCTAGGTGCACAGGGACAGCGCACACAACTCGTACCGCTGCCTGCTAGGTGCACAGGGACAGCGCACACAACTCGTACCGCTGCCTGCTAGGTGCACAGGGACAGCGCACACAACTCGTACCGCTGCCTGCTAGGTGCACAGGGACAGCACACACAACTCGTACCGCTGCCTGCTAGGTGCACAGGGACAGCGCACACAACTCGTACCGCTGCCTGCTAGGTGCACAGGGACAGCACACACAACTCGTACCGCTGCCTGCTAGGTGCACAGGGACAGCGCACACAACTCGTACCGCTGCCTGCTAGGTGCACAGGGACAGCGCACACAACTCGTACCGCTGCCTGCTAGGTGCACAGGGACAGCGCACACAACTCGTACCGCTGCCTGCTAGGTGCACAGGGACAGCGCACACAATTCGTACCGCTGCCTGCTAGGTGCACAGGGACAGCGCACACAACTCGTACCGCTGCCTGCTAGGTGCACAGGGACAGCGCACACAACTCGTACCGCTGCCTGCTAGGTGCACAGGGACAGCGCACACAACTCGTACCGCTGCCTGCTAGGTGCACAGGGACAGCGCACACAACTCGTACCGCTGCCTGCTAGGTGCACAGGGACAGCGCACACAACTCGTACCGCTGCCTGCTAGGTGCACAGGGACAGCGCACACAACTCGTACCGCTGCCTGCTAGGTGCACAGGGACAGCGCACACAACTCGTACCGCTGCCTGCTAGGTGCACAGGGACAGCGCACACAACTCGTACCGCTGCCTGCTAGGTGCACAGGGACAGCGCACACAACTCGTACCGCTGCCTGCTAGGTGCACAGGGACAGCGCACACAACTCGTACCGCTGCCTGCTAGGTGCACAGGGACAGCGCACACAACTCGTACCGCTGCCTGCTAGGTGCACAGGGACAGCGCACACAACTCGTACCGCTGCCTGCTAGGTGCACAGGGACAGCGCACACAACTCGTACCGCTGCCTGCTAGGTGCACAGGGACAGCGCACACAACTCGTACCGCTGCCTGCTAGGTGCACAGGGACAGCGCACACAACTCGTACCGCTGCCTGCTAGGTGCACAGGGACAGCGCACACAACTCGTACCGCTGCCTGCTAGGTGCACAGGGACAGCGCACACAACTCGTACCGCTGCCTGCTAGGTGCACAGGGACAGCGCACACAACTCGTACCGCTGCCTGCTAGGTGCACAGGGACAGCGCACACAACTCGTACCGCTGCCTGCTAGGTGCACAGGGACAGCGCACACAACTCGTACCGCTGCCTGCTAGGTGCACAGGGACAGCGCACACAACTCGTACCGCTGCCTGCTAGGTGCACAGGGACAGCGCACACAACTCGTACCGCTGCCTGCTAGGTGCACAGGGACAGCGCACACAACTCGTACCGCTGCCTGCTAGGTGCACAGGGACAGCGCACACAACTCGTACCGCTGCCTGCTAGGTGCACAGGGACAGCGCACACAACTCGTACCGCTGCCTGCTAGGTGCACAGGGACAGCGCACACAACTCGTACCGCTGCCTGCTAGGTGCACAGGGACAGCGCACACAACTCGTACCGCTGCCTGCTAGGTGCACAGGGACGGCGCACACAACTCGTACCGCTGCCTGCTAGGTGCACAGGGACGGCGCACACAACTCGTACCGCTGCCTGCTAGGTGCACAGGGACGGCGCACACAACTCGTACCGCTGCCTGCTAGGTGCACAGGGACGGCGCACACAACTCGTACCGCTGCCTGCTAGGTGCACAGGGACGGCGCACACAACTCGTACCGCTGCCTGCTAGGTGCACAGGGACGGCGCACACAACTCGTACCGCTGCCTGCTAGGTGCACAGGGACAGCGCACACAACTCGTACCGCTGCCTGCTAGGTGCACAGGGACAGCGCACACAACTCGTACCGCTGCCTGCTAGGTGCACAGGGACAGCGCACACAACTCGTACCGCTGCCTGCTAGGTGCACAGGGACAGCGCACACAACTCGTACCGCTGCCTGCTAGGTGCACAGGGACAGCGCACACAACTCGTACCGCTGCCTGCTAGGTGCACAGGGACAGCGCACACAACTCGTACCGCTGCCTGCTAGGTGCACAGGGACAGCGCACACAACTCGTACCGCTGCCTGCTAGGTGCACAGGGACAGCGCACACAACTCGTACCGCTGCCTGCTAGGTGCACAGGGACAGCGCACACAACTCGTACCGCTGCCTGCTAGGTGCACAGGGACAGCGCACACAACTCGTACCGCTGCCTGCTAGGTGCACAGGGACAGCGCACACAACTCGTACCGCTGCCTGCTAGGTGCACAGGGACAGCGCACACAACTCGTACCGCTGCCTGCTAGGTGCACAGGGACAGCGCACACAACTCGTACCGCTGCCTGCTAGGTGCACAGGGACAGCGCACACAACTCGTACCGCTGCCTGCTAGGTGCACAGGGACAGCGCACACAACTCGTACCGCTGCCTGCTAGGTGCACAGGGACAGCGCACACAACTCGTACCGCTGCCTGCTAGGTGCACAGGGACAGCGCACACAACTCGTACCGCTGCCTGCTAGGTGCACAGGGACAGCGCACACAACTCGTACCGCTGCCTGCTAGGTGCACAGGGACAGCGCACACAACTCGTACCGCTGCCTGCTAGGTGCACAGGGACAGCGCACACAACTCGTACCGCTGCCTGCTAGGTGCACAGGGACAGCGCACACAACTCGTACCGCTGCCTGCTAGGTGCACAGGGACAGCGCACACAACTCGTACCGCTGCCTGCTAGGTGCACAGGGACAGCGCACACAACTCGTACCGCTGCCTGCTAGGTGCACAGGGACAGCGCACACAACTCGTACCGCTGCCTGCTAGGTGCACAGGGACAGCGCACACAACTCGTACCGCTGCCTGCTAGGTGCACAGGGACAGCGCACACAACTCGTACCGCTGCCTGCTAGGTGCACAGGGACAGCGCACACAACTCGTACCGCTGCCTGCTAGGTGCACAGGGACAGCGCACACAACTCGTACCGCTGCCTGCTAGGTGCACAGGGACAGCGCACACAACTCGTACCGCTGCCTGCTAGGTGCACAGGGACAGCGCACACAACTCGTACCGCTGCCTGCTAGGTGCACAGGGACAGCGCACACAACTCGTACCGCTGCCTGCTAGGTGCACAGGGACAGCGCACACAACTAGTACCGCTGCCTGCTAGGTGCACAGGGACAGCGCACACAACTCGTACCGCTGCCTACTAGGTGCACAGGGACAGCGCACACAACTCGTACCGCTGCCTGCTAGGTGCACACACAACTAGTACCGCTGCCTGCTAGGTGAACAGGGACAGCGCACACAACTCGTACCGCTGCCTGCTAGGTGCACAGGGACGGCGCACACAACTCGTACCGCTGCCTGCTAGGTGAACAGGGACGGCGCACACAACTCGTACCGCTGCCTGCTAGGTGCACAGGGACAGCACACACAACTCGTGCCGCTGCCTGCTAGGTGCACAGGGACGGCGCACACAACTCGTACCGCTGCCTGCTAGGTGAACAGGGACGGCGCACACAACTCGTACCGCTGCCTGCTAGGTGCACAGGGACAGCACACACAACTCGTGCCGCTGCCTGCGGTACCGCTGTCTGCAATTTATATTGCAGAAACATCCCATATTTGCTTATCCCTGCCGGTCCCACAGAACAGTAGTGGCGGAACTCTGTAGGACTTCATTACTTCATGTGGGACAGCACAGAGGTTCCTGCTGACTATGAACAATCTGTGAAGAGAATTACTTATTTTTCCACATCCAGGAACTTTCACTAAATCAGGGTTGTTAAACTCAAATACAAAGTGTGCCGAAATTAAACACTGGGACCAAGTCACGGGCCAACCAATATGTCTACTGGCCACCTTCCTCCCTTATAAAGTTTTCCTGGTGTCTTATCAGCAAAAACTGTTTATACAGAGGCGCCAGAATAGAGTAAAACGTTTAAAAAACGCTTAAAAGCAGAGGGGGATGTTAAGGTGGACTTACCTCCCTCTTACAAAAAAAAGAAAACTCACTTGAATCTCGACAGAGGCGCTCAAACCTATTGCTTGACCCACTGAGTTGTTCTCCCATTTTTACCTGAGGAAGCGGGGTCACGCCCGCGAAACGCGTTGCATTTGTGGAGTTGAATAAATTATTTGTCAATTCTGTTTTATCGAGACTCAAGTGAGTTTTCTTTTTTGTAAGAGGGAGATGAGTCCACCTTAACATCCCCCTCTGCTTTTAAGCGGATTTTAAACAGTTTTACTCTACTCTGGCGCCTCTGTATACCGAGTTTTTGCTGATCTTCTAGTCCACCCTGGGTGGAGGGGTGCATCCCCATCTATTATCTACAGAGAGCGACTTCTTAACCTGAGTGGGGTCAGGTCCTAATGCTCCCCACCTGCAGTTAAAGTGGTTGCCTATGGGTAACCCGTGTTTGTGAGTATATACACATAAAATTGTATTGAACTCTTAATTTTACCTGACAATACTGCACCATATTGGGCTTTCCATTCTCTTCTTGTTTTTAAGCATCCTGGTGTCTTATGGCTCCCCTCCAACCCCTATACAGTTTCCCAGTGTCTAGTGGCCCTCCTCCCTCCCCTATACAGTTCTCTGGTGTCTAGTGGACCTCACCCTCCTCTATACGGTTCCCTAAGTTTAGTGCTTTCCTCCTACCTCTCCATATGGCTTCCCTGGTGTTCTAGGGCTTCACCTCCAATATAATTTCCCTGGTGGTCTAGAGTGGGCTAAACATATTGCAAAGTGGGGAAACCACTTGGGGGCCAAATTTAATTTCTCTGAGGGCCAGATTTGGCCCACGGGCCGGAGTTTCACATGCATGCACTAAATGTAGAGCAAGCCACTAGGAAGCGAGATAAACTTTTAATCATTGCATAATTGTGTTCCTTTCATTTACTTTATAGGGCATTCCTCAAGCCCAATACTTTTTTGTTTGTTTGTTCTAATACTCTAATTCCCTATAAACTAAACAAGCCTCGCCCACAGCTCCTCCAGCGCCTAGGCACTCTGAGACCCGTGTAGCAAGGGCTTATGGGAGCTCAGTCTGGGCAGGAGGAAGAGAAGGTTACTAGCCAGAGATTTCAGAGGCAAAGAGGAGGAGGAAGGAGGAGATGGGAGTGAAGTTTTCACAGGCTGAGGGGTGGAGATGCAGAGCAGCTTGCCTGTGTAATGATCACAAGCAGAACATGGCTGCTCTCATTGTGTCCCAGGAAGAAATAATCATATACTGTTGAAGCTCTTTGCAGCTATTTTTTACTGTGTAAACTATCTAAACTTTAGATAAGATGTATAGACAAGTTACTGGTTATTGTTAGTTTTTCATCTCAGATCTACTTTCAGTGGCATTTACGTTAATACATATTTTAAGTTATTCAGAAAAAAAGATGATCATTGATGGAGACAAGAAGTGTGACATTAAAGGGCTGAACACTCGCTGGATCATCTGGGAAGAGGAAGGAACTACCATTCAGCCTCCAGAACATCTGGCATGTCTAATGTACTCTCTTACTGTCAGTGTAATAATGATGGAATGCAGAGACAGAGAGGTCACCTCTCCTCTCATAGAATGTAAAATGCCTCCTGCCTCTATCCTGTATGCGTGGGGAAATCTTCATCTGTAATGTTTGCATGTTTGATCTCGCAGGGTGTCAAGGCGATCTTTTCTCATCTGGGATATGTTCTTCCCCTGCAGGTACCTGAGCAGCAGCCGGTCACTCTGTGTAGTGGTGCTGAGGACACGAAGCACTATGACGAGGCCAGGAAGTGTGTGGAAGAGCTAGCACTTTACCTGAAGCCCCTCAGCACTGCAAGAGGTGAGATAACCAACTCGGCTACTAATGAGCTGATGCTGCTCAATTAAAACACTAATTATTGTAGATTAAAGGGAACATGAGGTAAGAAAAGGGATGAGTCTGGATCCTGTAAAGGCCTCCTGTGTCATCCTCCGGGCTACTTTCCTTTTCATCCACGAGCATGACCTCGGAATGGTGCATGCATCTAGTGTGTGTACAGCGACCGCCCAACGTTGCCTAAAGATCCAATCCCCGTGCCCAAAAAAACCTGTCAATAACATTGATCTCACTCATTGTACCTCCGCCCCCTCCACAGCAATCTATGCTTAGGCAGTCTGCAGGCTAGCGATCCCATTTTGTAGAACTCTGCTACATTAGCAAATGTGTACTTGGCTTAAAAGAATACAGAGGCAAATTAAAGTGGAATATAACCCTGCATTTCAACTTTGCTCTAAAACAGGGGTAGGGAACCTTGGCTCTCCAGCTGTGATAAAACTACAAATCCCAGCATGCATTTGCCTTTATTATTCATGACTTTGGCTGTCAGACTCCTGCAATGCACTGTGGGACTTGTAGTTCCTTAACAGCTGGAGAGCCAAGGTTTCCTACCCCTGCTCTAAAACATTATTTACAGCATATTATATGCAACAAGCATTTTTTTTTTACTAGACCAGCATTGGAAGGGTTACACAGGGCTTTAAAGTTCCCAGCAGCTGAAGTTTAGATAGATGCATTTAAATAAACAGTGTAACAAGTGAGGAATGTTACACACTCTTTGGCTGTCCTCCAGCGCCTGCACAGTCAGAGAGAGTGAGTCACATTCCACACTTGTTACATTTTGTTTATTTAAATGTATCTATCTAAACTTCGGCTGCAGGGAGCAGTTCTCTCCACGGAACTTTAAAGCTTTGTGTGTAACCCTTCCAATGCTGGTCTAGTAAAAAAAAAAAAAAAAAAAAAATATGCTGGTTGCATATAATATGCTGTAAATAATATTTTAGAGCAAAGTTGAAATGCAGGGTTATATTCCGCTTTAAAGGACAACTGAAGAGAGGGGTATATTGGAAGCTGCCATGTTTATTTCCTTTTAAGCAATACCAGTTGCCTGGCTATCCTGCTGATCTTCTGCCTCTAATACTTGCAGCCATAGACCCTGAACAAGCATGCAGCAGATCAGGCGTTTCTGACATTGTCAGATCTGACAAATTAACTGCATGCTTGTTTCTGGTGTTATTCAGATACTACTGCAGCCAAACAGACCAGCAGGGCTGCCAGGCAACTGATATTGTTTGAAAGGAAATGAACATGGCAGCCTCCATAGTCTTCTCACTTCAATTGCCCTTTAAATATGTCAAAATGAGCTCATATATATGTTCTGATATTGCTGCAGACACTTACCGCAATGTCTGTTCCCCTCCAACATGCTCCCACTGCTCGTAATTCATCCAGTTAGTGGCCCTGACCAGAGTGTGGGCAACCCCTGACCGGGAGATAGTTGTGGCAGCGGACACGCAGTAAGGAATTTTCTACACAGACCATGCCCCCAGTTCTCATTCAGCGGAGTACTGGGAGTGTACGAGCAGAACATTTCTTACCTGTGTGCGCCGAAAAAAAAACACCTCCAGGTCAGAGGTCACTGACACTCTGCTCTGTAATATCACCATAAAATCATCATTTTATCATACACAGATTCCAATGTTAGTGAAATAATCAGCTCAGTGAATACAACATTGAAGAAAATTCATATGCAAATGTCAACCAATGATATTACAGTAGAATCTCGTTATAGTAAACTCTGATATAGTAAACTCAGTCCTCAGGTCCCAGCAAATGTCTGTATAAATATACAATGTATGACCAATTCTGATATAGTAAACTACTTTTCCTGGTCCCTTGGAGATTACTATAAAAGGGATTCTCTCCCCCCCCCCCCCCCCCCCCCCCTCCTAGTCTTTTGCGCAGGATATACTACATTGTACTGTTACACATAATGCAGCTTTGAGGCTATGCCTGGATACAGATAGGGCTCAGCAGCATGTCTGTATCAGGGCGGAAGCTGTGTGTTACTCTCGCCTATTGGAGGTAGTGTAATGATGAGAATTCACACTTCCTCGTCACATCCTACAGATCTGTGTGTAACTCCCTAGGGACTGGCTGATGAGCCACGCAGCTGTGATGCTTGAAATTAAAGTTGTGTAAGGATCTAAAATTAGTCTTACTGTGATCATTAACACCGCAAACGTGTAAATGATGTTGGAACGAAATTCCTCTCATTCTCACGTTTGTCATCCACTTCTGACACCTTTTCCACTAAACTGATCCTATATAAATGGTCTGAACAAACGTGGGATTAAGTTTGTTTTATTTTCTTTCCTTTAAAAAAAAAAAAAAAAAAAAAAGTTTATTTTATCAGAACTAGTATTACTAAGCCTATTCAGTCACGTAATAAAGTAACTGTGGAGGCTCAGAATGTGACATACCATCACATGATCTCAGTAAAGATCAGGAGGTGTCGCTATTGGAGTGTGCAAAAGATTTCCCCCCCCCTCACAGCCAGCTTAGATTGCATACATAGAAGTAACATAGCCCGGATCAGGCTTAAAGAGACCCTGTAACAAAAAAAACGTTCGCCTGGGGGGTACTCACCTCGGGAGGGGGAAGCCTCAGGGTCCCAATAAGTCTTCCCCCTCCCATGTAGCTGCAGGCGATCCAGCGCTGGCTCCCCCAAAGTGTCCCGAAATCCTCCCTCTACAAGCCTGACAAGCGCTGATAAGCACCGATTTATTTACCTCTCCTGGCTCCAGTGGGGGCGCTGTTGCAGCTCTCTGCATGGAGATAGGCGACAATAGCTGATCTCCGTCTGGTCTACTCTACTGTGCCGGCGCAGCAGACTTGCACCTGCGCAGTAGAGCAGCCCGACAGCGATCAGCTATTTCTGCCTATCTCCGAGGCGAAGAGCTGATACTGCGCCTGTGCTGGAGCCGGGGAGGTATTTATTTACATAGCCGGCGTTCCGGGAGGATTTTCACCACCACTGTGGGACTGAGGAGGAAGGGGGAAGCCTCAGTAGGATCCGGAGGCTTCCCCCACCCGAGGGGAGTACTCCCCAGGGGAGGTTTTCTTCGTTACAGGTTTTCTTTAAACCCCTTGGTTTATGGTTCGGGGGCAAGCTTTGTACAGACGTGTCAAGATTTGGATTAACACTTGTATTGGGAATGTTTATCTAAAGAGTTGCACCTACCAGTTATTGGGAAAAATTTTGTTTGAAAAAAAAAAAGAATAAAATATTGATTGAAAATGTCTCTAATGGTGGCCACACACGAATAAACAATAAAATGATCCGATTTTACAGTAATTCGATAAAAACGATCGTACCTCTCGAAAAAATCGAAAGCTTTTTTTTTCATTCAACTGAAAAATCCGATCGTATTTCCCGTTTTTTTCGATTTAAATCGATCCGGAATGCCAGATATTTTTCTTCAATTTCTACTAAAGATTGTATCTTTCTACTGAAGATTGTATGGTGTGTGTTGGATTGCTAATTTATTAATATACACACCCTAGCAATTTTCTCTTGAGTTTCCAATCATTTTCATCATAATTGAGGAAAAAATTGAACATAGGTGTGTGGTACATTGGTCAGATTTTTGAAACAATCGGGCAGAAAAATTGATTGCAATTCTTAAATCGAACAGATATTTAAAAAATTGGATGGTGTGTGGCCACCTTAAGAAGAATACTCAGCAGAAATGAGCTGTTGTATATTAACTGCCTCCAGCGTGACCGCATAAAAAGCAATGCCAACCAATTTGAGTGACTGGAGATGCACTTTATATTGGGATCACTCGGAGTAAGAAGGTTTCTTCATAATGTAGAAAACTAAATGCAGATTTCTGTTGTGTGCTTTGGAAGTTGCTGCTTTTTAGCACTTACAGCAAATGACTAAAATGATAGTAATTGTACCATTGAAAGTGCATAGAATAGGAGACTTTGCATACTTAGAACTTAGAGTTGTTTTATGTTCAGAAAACCCTCACTTTGAAGTGATGGTGGTGGTTTTTCAGTCCTCTTTGGTGGGCGTGGCTTATATTGCCTGTCAGACTAACAGAGTATAACTCCTTGTCGGCCTACAGCTTTATCCAGTGGCTAATGTTCGGTCAGGGTTGTGCTGGCAGCAGCAATAGGGAATTTCAGACGTCTTCCTTGAATTGATTACGGTTGAAAATATTTTGTATATTAATCATTTCTGGGCATGTTGCATTTCTTGCATGTTTGTTTGACCCTGTGATGTACTTTCACACACACTTGTCTCAGTTGCCCAAGTCAGTGTATTGGTTTGTGATTACGCTGAGAGGGTAGAACCTGAACTAATTACAGCAAGGTTCCCTGGCGGGGATCTCTCAATGCCAAATACATGTGGTTGCCTGTTGCTCTAACCATCCGAGAAAATGCATAAACCTTACACACGCACACACCCCTCCCCCATTCTAACCTTCCTGTAGCTCATGTTGGTTTTCCAGCGTCCTCAATGTACGGCTACTGGCGTGTCACCTGACCTGCATTGGGTCACATGACATGCCGGGAGCAGTTCATAGACCCCATAAAGCCAATAGGAGCTATAGGATGCTTAGACGACGCTGGACACTCCGAGTATTTTTTTGCCCTGTAAACACCCCCAAAGCATAGTCCCCTAATACCCGGTCCCCTAATACCGGTTTGTTGAGACTTATGGCTGCCTGAGTTCTGGATAACTGGGACGTTGCTGTATTTATAAATTTCAGAGGTCTTGGAGCCTCAAAATTACATAGTTTGGTTGAAAAAAGACATCCCAACCAGAAAAATGAATAAGAATTGGGTAGCTTTCTCTTGCACCCTCGCATATCCCAGTTAATCCTCCTTGACCCTACTGCCTTGCTTACTGATATGTGAGAGCAGTGGTTTAGAAGCAGTGTCAACCAGCAGGCTTGTGGCTTATTATATTTCATCGTGAAGGGCTTTCTCTTGTAGGCTGATGGTGGAAAACCCCTGTAGCAGCATCCCAGTGAGACGGTTGTGTGAGAGGAATAAGGAGAGATGGGGCGCAGATTCTTCTTCAGTACATTTATTACTGTGTTCTAGCTCTCTGGCTGTTGGTTAACTCTGGTTCAGGCTTTAAGGTTTGCATGATCATTCCAAACCTGCAACTCGGCAAATGCCAAAGCCAAGGGATTGCCGTGACGGCCAGGAGAACGGTTTTGTAAAATAGGATATATTGAAGTACAACACCTGTATCTTAGAATTAGTTTTTGGCTTTCCTAGTTCTTGTGTTTTCTTAGTGTATTTTCAGCAAGTAACCATCAGCTCCTATGTGGAGATGTTGTCGTCCTGTAACATTTCTTCCTTTTTCTCCTCCAGGTGTTGGTCTGAACAGTACTACCCAGAGTGTGCTGAGCCGCCCAATGCAGAGAAAACTGGTGACTCTCGTACACTGCCAGTTGGTGGAAGAAGAGGGCCGTATTCGAGCTATGCGAGCAGCTCGATCACTGGGCGAGAGAACCGTTACAGAACTCATTCTGCAGCATCAGAACCCCCAGCAGCTCTCTTCTAACCTTTGGGCGGCTGTCCGTGCCCGCGGCTGTCAGTTTCTTGGTCCAGGTATGCTATACCAATTCCATTACCTTCTAGACTTAATGTCCTTATCTTATCCAAAATGGGATGCTGACTGTTATTTGCATGCTGAGATAAGCTTGTTAATGAAGACAAAAATAAGAAAACCCTTAATATGCTGGCAGTGCACAGTTCCTGTAGTTAGGCAGAGGCAACCAGACTAGGCAAAAAACAAAATGGGGGGCATATAAGGACCTATTTTAGAAAAAAAAGTGAGGGTTTACATATTTTTGGGGCACTAATTCTTTTTAGATGTTACAACCAACTTTTAAACCAAAGTAATCCTAAAATGAAACCTGGCTAATTCTAATAGCAGTCAGCATGATAAATAAGCAGAAACTGAACAGAAGCAAAGTAGTGGATGGACAGTGTAGGTTTATTATAGCACTGAGCGCTTCCACTTGACAGTCAATACGTTGGGTTATTGACTGTCGGCTCACAATCTAGTCCCTGCCATATACCTATTCTCATATCCCTATTGTAGTCAGAGGACAGCCAATTTAATTGCCACTATGTTTTTTGAGATGCAGTAAGAAACCAGAGTGGCTAGAGAACTCCATACAAACTTCATGCACATAGTGTCTAGGACCAGAGACCCGCAACTGCAAGGCAAGTGTGCAATTCACTATGCCACCCGTGTTTCATGATACAATGGGATCTTCCACTGCAGTAAGTCTTGCTTCCTCTCCCCTTTACCTATAGCTGTTGGGTGAGTGAGTCTGGTGTCACTATGCAACACAAAAGAGGAAGAACAGGTGACAGATCACGTTCCACAGCATTTCTGAATTTGCCATAAAGAGGTGGTTGTTCCCTGGGAGTGAGCACTTATAAGACTTAAACTTTGCAAACAGGAAGTAAGAGAGTCGTCAAATCCTGTATGGATAGCAATTTGAAAACACTCCAACTGTGTAGAAATGGATTTTAAACTGAAAACACGAATATTGCAACTTAGAAGCTTACAAAAAGCAAGTAAATATGCTAATTTTTAACTTTATGCCTGAAGCACATGTCAAAAAAGTTGGAGCAGGAATATCTACCACTTTTCTGCATCACGATTTCTTTTGTCTACGTTTTGGGAAACTGAGGTGCTCAATATCTGTAGCTTTGAAAGTAAAAAGTTTTATAGCATTCTTGCCTGATGCAGGATTTGAGCTGCTCATCCATTAAAGTGGTATAAAATCTCAGCATTTCCTCTTTGCTTTAAAAGATTTACAGCATAAAATACCATGAAGAAAACATTGTAGCAGAACAGCATTCATACAATGAAACACAGCTTTCTTCAATGGGAAGCTTGCTGCTGCATACCAAGGGGTGATGAGTTTTTTTTGTTTACATTACTTTGTCTGCTTCAATTAGTATACTGTACATTCCTAGCTGTGCTGAAAATGAGCTCTGTTGTAGAAACAGAAAGCCGAGAAGTGATCACTTTAATATATAAATACAGCAACTATGCAATAAAATTCAATGACTGCTTTCAGAGCAGATAAACTGTACTTTATGAACTTGTAGTTTGTAAACAGACAATAATACTTGTACACAAAAGCAAATATGATAACTGTATGTGTAATAAAAAATAGGAAAGCATGTTATATGTTATGTCAGAGTTTTATCCCACTTTAAGTTTTCTTTCGTTTGATGAGGAGCTGTCAGCCATACTGTCTCAGAAAAAAACACATATATAAGTAGATAAATACTTGCTCTACTTACCATTTGTATTGTACTGTACACATTTTGATTTTAGTACATTAAAAAAAAGAGAAAATCGTTCTTAGCATTTCCCATTTTAAAGATCTTATGAGGTGAAAACTTAAAAAAAGTTCAGTACCTGTGTTTATTTTGAATCCATGGAGGATGGCATCCGCACCTTCAGTTTACTTCCGCCAGGTCCCTGCTCTGTTACCGGCCCCCGGGTCGGGGTGTCATTCCACAAGTAAAATGGCCGCCGGAGCTTGCAGCGGCTGCACAGTCCGCATAGACACGAGTGAGGCTGCGCAGCTCTAGGGCTCCTCCTGGCGCGTCCTCGCTACAGGCTTTCTCCTGTGCGGAATGAGAGCCTGACCCTGAGCCGTGGGGTCGGGAGCCAACTGGGGGCCGTTAAGAGTGGGGACCTAGCGGAAGTAAACGGAGGGCGCGGATGGTGTCCTCCATGGATTCAAAATGGACACACAGGTACTGAACTTTTTTTAACTTCTCACCTTGTAAGTCCTTTAACTGTGGCTATTTTGAAGCCAATCCTGATGTCATTTCCTCCTTTACGCTCCTCTGCCTGATTGTATATGCATTGCCCGCCCTTCACTATAGAAAGTGTATTGTCTCAGCATGAAAAATATTGGCCAATCAGAGAGGAACAGAGGTGTGGCAGGGGTAAACAGGTGGGAAAGAGGCTTCCGCCAATCAGGCTGCATTCGTTAAGTCTGAGGGGAAGCAGAGGAGCAAAAAAGGACAGCCCAGCATGCCCTGCAACTTCCTTTTTGTGTACTTGATTGTGTGTGTACCAAATAAGACTCAGGTAAACTGGGGATTGATCATTTATCAACAAGAAAAGTAATAGTGATTTTAACTTTTGGATTGCCTGGTTAGCATCCTTATTGCTTGTTTACCAGATAAAAATAAAGAATTGATTTTATGCCCGACAGTTACACTTAAATATCTACAAATTGGCATTTTACTTAAAGGGCACCTTTAAGCACTCAGGGAGAAAAAAAAGTTTCACTTAACTGGGGCTTACCCAAGCCCCCTGCAGCTGTCCTGTGCCCTCGCCGCTCCTCGACTGTCCTCCGGTCCCTGCCGCTGGGGTTAGTTTAGTTTTCGGCCAGCAACGTCTACTCTTCTTCGCCTTCCCCGCCGTCAAGTACGTTATGCGCAGTATGCTTGTGCCGGACGCGCTTGACGGCGGGGAAGACTAAGCGTACGCGTAGCCGTGGGCAGACCCTTAGTCGTCCGAAAACTAAACTAACCCGTGAGGGCGAGGAGGACACGGAAGCCTCTGCACTATCTAAAGGCTTCCCTCCTACATTTTTCCCTGCCGTCTCAAGCTAAATGTCTGAACTGGAGATCCTAGTTTATCTTCTTTCTTATGTTTGAGCTACAGACTTGTCACGTGGCAATCAGTCTTCTTTCTTTTGATGCTGTCGCTTTCTGTATAATTGTATGTCACCTGACTTCACACTCCACAAAGTGATGCTATAAAAAGGCAGAAAATCCCTTTAGCGGAATAATAAGTATGGCTTCTTCATACTTCATGCTTGCCGTCACCTGTTGTATTGAAGAGTACATGAAATGGGTAGAGATGACCACAACAGGAAGTACCTGACACACACTTTTTCCAGAATCTTAAAAAAAAAAATTCCCTTTATTTCCTGCTTCATCTACACAGCCCAAGAATGACTTTTCAATGACTTTTCAAAGAGGTTAAGTAATGTTTCCTTGTTGGATAATAAGTACTTACATTGAGGATTGCCTTCCGTAATTTTCCACAAAGACGACCTTTGCTGCTATTTCTGAGGCACTTCTGTTTATGTCAATCGTAAGGGAACTCTTTTCACTAAAAAAAAACTGGCGCTGTTCCCACTAGTATGTGAGGCTATTCTTGTGGAATCGCAAACACCCTGCATGCTGTATTTTTGGCGCAGTGGTGCTTGTCACATTCAGTACAACTGGAGGGATATTTGCGCTCTCACAAAAAAATCGCACAGCAGATGGAAAAGGAGGATGTCGCTTGCGTTAGTTTTGCAACTCGTGGTGGATACACTGGCTGGATAGTGTACTAGTTGAAGAGACACTGAAGCTGAAAAATAATGATATGAATGGTTTGTGTAGTACGAATAATTACTAGAACATTAGTAGAAAAGAAAATATTCTCCTATTTTTGTTTTCAGTTATATAGTGTTTTTTATAACCAGGGCTGTGGAGTCGGTACAAAAATCTTCCGACTCCTCAGTTTCTGAAACCACGACTCCAACTCTGACTCCGGGTACAAAAATTGCTCAGACTCCGACTCCTCGACTCCTTAGTCTAATACTTAACAGGGCTGTGGATTTTGTACAAAAATCATGCGACTCCGACTCCACAGCCCTTTTTATAACATTGCATCATTATCTAATATTTCCAGTTTACACACTACTCAGCATTCTAAATTATTTTACAGAGCAGGCTAGTGAAGTTTTGACCGGTCCTCTGCAGGAATAAAAACAATTCAAAGACTGACACTTGCGATAATAAGCTTCAGAAGACAGAGCTCTCTGCGACTTATGAAAGTTGTGAGCGCAATGGCTCTTTTGCATAGATAACTGGAGTTTCTTAACTCTTCTTGTACTGGAAACAATATTAGACTCATGGCTTTGCTCCTAATGGTTTATTTCCTAGCTGTACTACACATACAAGTCATTATATCATTTTTTTTTTCACTTCAGTGTCTCTTCAAGGGCTCTGCCTCTGACACAGGAGACCATGGTTCAAATATCAGCTCTTCCTGTTCAGTCAGGTCCCTTTTACACTTAATCAGTTGGTATGTACAGCGTGAACGTGCGTTGGTACGCATTTTTACCATATCAGTGCATTGTGAAAAAGTTATCAGTTAAAATGCGTATAGTGGGAACTGTGCCATAGGAAAACATGGGAATTCATTTGAAAATCCGTGTCTTTCAGTTATAACTGAGAGCAACTGAATAAGGGTAAAAGGGGCCTAGGCCAGCACCTATTCAGTGAGGAGACCTTGAGCAAAACTCTCTAACACTGCTACTGCCTATAGAGCGCGCCCTAGTGGCAGCAGCTCAATCGCTTTGAGTCCGCCAGGAGAAGAACACAATATAAATGTTATTTATCTTGTCTAATGTTGTATTGTAAAATTCTGCACATCGGATGTAACCTTTCTGTTAAAGCTGTAGTGTGACCCTTCTGCTTTGCAGCTATGCAGGAAGAAGCCCTGAAGCTTGTCCTCCTGGCCCTGGAAGACGGATCGGCGCTCTCTCGGAAGGTCTTAGTGTTGTTTGTAGTGCAAAGATTGGAACCGCGCTTTCCTCAAGCCTCGAAAACTAGCATTGGGCATGTTGTCCAGCTGTTGTACAGAGCCTCTTGCTTTAAGGTGAGAAGTGTGTGGGATTTCCTCTATGTGGGTCCGCTGTCTCGAGTAGATGTTATCTTGACATTGACTTAATGGTTGAGCATCATCTGCCCTAGATGGAATTTTAACTTTACATAGAGCATACATGTCAAACTCCGACCCGCGGGCCAAATCTGGCCATCAGATTTGGTCCTCAGGTGGTTTCCTCACTTTACGTTATGTTTGGCCCACTCTAAACCACCAGAGAAGCTATATCTACATCACCAGGGAAGCCATATGGTGGAGAGGGTCAGCACTAGATACCAGGGAACTGTATAGGAGAGGGAAGGGGGCCACTTAACACAAGGAAACTGTATAGGGGAAGGAGGACCACTTAACATCAGGGAATTGTATACATGACCACTAATCAGAGAACAGTATAAGGGATAGAGGGGGCTATTAGACACCAGGGAACTTTATAAGGGAGAGAGGTGGCCACTAGACATTGAGGTCAGCCCACGACTTGATCTCAGAGCTCAATTTTGGCCCACTTTGTATTTGAGTTCGACACCCCTGACCTAGAGCCAATTAGAAGGTATTAAGTTCCATGCGACAGTGCAGTGGCAACGCTGTACAGATCCATCACTAGCCTCCAAGCTAGCGAGGAGGGGGACAGGTGTTCAACGAGTGCCGCATGATGAAGCAGATTCCTATGGATGAAAGGTGGTTGTTGGGTGGTGGGGGGGGGGGGGGTTGGGTACTATGCGATTGTTGCTCGTTTGCCATCAGGGATCACTTTCAGCAGACATTGTGCGGCCGAACACATACTGGATTCATTCACGATTCTCTGCTGAGGTGGTCTTAATGGGCTTGGGTACGTAGGCTTAAGATTGATACTGGACAACTGTTTAGAAGGCTGATGATTAATTCACAGCGAATTAAATTTGATTAGCGGCAAGTTCCCGCTCAGCCCAGGTTAGTTCGACTTCCTGCGGAGCAAAAACCTCAAAAGTCGGAATCTGTGATCATCTCTGTCTAAAGAAGCCTGATGTTCTAAAGTTCTGCCCCCTCTAACGTTCATATCGCTTATGAGAAATGTTCTGCCATGGCCATTGAACCCTGGCACACAATTTTTCACAAGCAATTTCCTTTTCTCCTCTTCGTACCTATTATTTATTATTTAATTTACCTTTGTGCAAATACAGCAGCCATGGCAAAAATGCTAAACTTGTCTCCTCTTCCATTTTGATTTTGTCATAAGAAAGCTGCTCATTTCTTTGGCTCCCTTTTGTTAAAGAGAACCAGAGGTGGGATTTAATGATGTTAGTGGGGCACAGAGGCTGGTTGTGCACACTAACACCAGCCTCTGTTGTCCTATGGTGTGCCCCCAGGGACCCACCTGTGCTCTGCTATCCCCAGCGCCGTGCTTGCGACACACAGCGTGTCGCCAACAGGCTGTTTACCGGTGACTGTCTGTCAGCGCCGCCTCCTTTGTATCGGCGCTACCCACCCGCGTCCCTTCCCTCCAAACAGCGGGAGGGTAGTGCCGATACAAAGGAGGCGGGGGAGCGGCGCTGACACAGCATGTCACCAACAGGCTGTTTACCGGTGACTGTGTGTTGCTAGCACGACGCTGGGGATAGCAGAGTGCAGGGGAGTGCTGGGGGCACACCATAGGGCAATAGAGGCTGGTGATGGTGTGCACAACCAGCCTCTGTGCCCCACTAACATCATTAAATCCCGCCCCGGGTTCTCTTTAATGATATTAAAGTTCTAATTGAAACAAAGCCTCTAAAGGGTGTAGCTGCAATCTATGTAAACACAAATATTCATCATACTTCTATTTTTACTCCTTTTTAGGTGACAAAGCGTGATGAAGACTCCTCTTTGATGCAGTTAAAGGAGGAATTCCGCACTTATGAAGCACTGCGCAGAGAGCACGATTCACAGATTGTGCAGATTGCTATGGAGGCCGGCCTGCGCATTGCTCCCGATCAATGGTCCTCTCTCCTGTACGGGGATCAGTCCCACAAATCTCATATGCAGTCCATAATTGACAAGGTATCCGCCTCATTCCTGCTGCTGCCTTTTCATCTGTCTGCTTCCCAAGACCCCACCCACTACATATAGTATCCGCCTCATTCCTGCTGCTGCCTTTTCATGTGTCTACTTCCCAAGACCCCACCCACTGCATAAATAGTATCCGCCTCATTCCTGCTGCTGCCTTTTCATCTGTATCTGCTTCCCAAGACCCCACCCACTACATAAATAGTATCCCCCTCATTCCTGCTGCTGCCTTTTCATCTGTCTGCTTCCCAAGACCCCACCCACTACATAAATAGCACTCGCCTCATTCCTGCTGCTGCCTTTTCATCTGTCTGCTTCCCAAGACCCCACCCACTACATAAATAGCACTCGCCTCATTCCTGCTGCTGCCTTTTCATCTGTCTGCTTCCCAAGACCCCACCCACTACATAAATAGTATCTACCTCATTCCTGCTGCTGCCTTTTCATTTGCCTGCTTCCCAAGACCCCACCCACTACATAAATAGTATCTACCTCATTCCTGCTGCTGCCTTTTCATCTGTCTGCTTCCCAAGACCCCACCCACTACATAAATAGCACTCGCCTCATTCCTGCTGCTGCCTTTTCATCTGTCTGCTTCCCAAGACCCCACCCACTACATAAATAGTATCTGCCTCGTTCCTGCTGCTGACTTTTCATCTGTCTGCTTCCCAAGACCCCACCCACTACATAAATAGTATCAACCTCATTCCTGCTGCTGCCTTTTCATTTGTCTGCTTCCCAAGACCCCACCCACTACATAAATAGTATCTGCCTCATTCCTGCTGCTGCCTTTTCATTTGTCTGCTTCCCAAGACCCCACCCACTACATAAATAGCACTCGCCTCATTCCTGCTGCTGCCTTTTCATTTGTCTGCTTCCCAAGACCCCACCCACTACATAAATAGTATCTACCTCATTCCTGCTGCTGCCTTTTCATTTGTCTGCTTCCCAAGACCCCACCCACTACATAAATAGCACTCGCCTCATTCCTGCTGCTGCCTTTTCATTTGTCTGCTTCCCAAGACCCCACCCACTACATAAATAGTATCTACCTCATTCCTGCTGCTGCCTTTTCATTTGTCTGCTTCCCAAGACCCCACCCACTACATAAATAGCACTCGCCTCATTCCTGCTGCTGCCTTTTCATCTGTATCTGCTTCCCAAGACCCCACCCACTACATAAATAGTATCTACCTCATTCCTGCTGCTGCCTTTTCCTATGTGTCTGCTTCCAAGATCCCACCCACCGCTTAAATAGTATCCGTCTTATTTCTGCTGCTGCCTTTTCATCTGTCTGCTTCCCAAGATCCCACTCACTACATAAATAGTATCTGCCTCATTCGTGCTGCTTCCTTTTCATCTGTGTCTATTCCCTAGACCCCACCCACCACATAGATATTAAAGAGGAATTGTAGCAAAAATGTCATGAATTACATTTATTATTATTAATTTTTTAAATTAGTCAGTGTTGGCCCATTGTAAAAATCTTTCCTCCTTCCGATTTAGTCCAGTCAGGTAATTTATGCGGACTGTTTAGTTACTGAGTTCCAAAGCCAGAACAAAATTTACCTGGGCTCCCAGAATGCTCTGGGAGGAGAATTCTGCATAGCTAAGCAGCTTAGGCTAAGCCCCCCTGGGAGTGCTGGGCTACACACCAAAATTTGACTATATATAGATCTTTTATTTCTGATGCTGAAAATTCGGTGAAAGTGGGTATCTTGTATGAATGACTGCATTCTACTTTGTCGCTACTCTGCCTTTTTAAGAATCTGCTTCCTCTGCTGACTCCCCTCACTGTTTACTCTTCCCCTTTAGTTATAAGGGAGGATTTGGTAGTTCATTTATTACAAGAAAGGTTTTGTTAAGTTGCAGACCCCGGCCTCGTTTGCTCAGAGCGTCCAGGAACTGACCATTGCTCTGCAGAGGACTGGAGACCCTGCTAACCTCAACAGACTCCGCCCTCATCTGGAGCTGCTGGCAAACATCGATCCAAGCCCTGGTGAGTGTCTAATCCTGTCCATTTCCCCATTTGTAGTACATTATATAGCCTTATTTGCTGACTGCTAGAGGAAGTTGTCTACATCAGCTCTAGCCTTCATTTTTCTACATTTAAAGCAGACCTAAACTCTTGCACAGCAGACCATGAAAGCACATATAGTTGCTAAGTTCACTCTGTGTGTGTTTAGTGAGATCAGCCTGTCTAATTGGCCTTTATCAACAAGTGTAAATCAGAGCTATCAGCAATGCTGCTGTGTGCCAAGGTTCTGCGCATATTTGTAAACGCCAAAGTTTTAGGTTCTGAATTTAAAGTGGACCTGAACTCAGAACTTCCTCTATGCTCTAAAACATAAGCAACAGCATTATTACCTAAAAACATAATTTGTTAAAGTGAAGCAGAGACGAAGCACCCTCTTGTATTTTACCATATATATATCAGTGGGAACATTAGAGAAAACACCTACCCTGCTCTGTTTCATCCTTCACTGCTCAGCCTGCTTGTTACCAGCCCTGATAAAATCCCCGACTGAGCAATAAGTCTGGCTTTGCCCAGGAATCATTGTAGCGGAGACTGTCTTCTCTGATGTCTTTTCAAGCCCAAACCTGCCCCCTTCTGGCTCTGCTATAACGACTCCGCTGTAATGATCACTGAGGAAAAGCCAGACTGAATGCTCAGTCTGGGATTTTATCAGGGCTGATAACAAGCAGGCTGAGCAGTGAAGAATGAAACAGAGAGCAGGGTAGGTGTTTTCTCTAATGTTCCCACTGATATGCAGCATATGGTAAAATACATGAGTGCTTCATCTCTGGTTCACTTTAAGGCTGATACAAATCCTGCAATAAACATGCAGTGTCTACTTCTTGCTTTCATGTTTGTAGACATAGGGTTAATATCCTGTGTATACCAGTTAGCTCAGCCAGCTGAGGGATCAAATTACAACTTGTGCTTAGTCACACATGAGGGGGGGATTAGACAGGCTAAATTCTTTAAATACATACATGGTGCATTTGTGTTTTCCTTCTGCCCTGTGCAAGAGATCATGTCCACTTTAAAGGGAAGGTTCAGGGAGGGTGGATAAAAATCAATTTCCACTTACCTGGGGCTTCCTCCAGCCCGTGGCAGGCAGGAGGTGCCCTCGCCGCCGCTCCGCAGGCTCCCGGTGGCCGACCCGACCTGGCCAGGCCGGCTGCCAGGTCGGGCTCTTCTGCGTCCCACGCCGGCGCGCTGACGTCATCGGACATCCTCCGGGCTCTACTGCGCAGGTGCAAGTCTTCTGCGTCTGCGTAGTAGTGCGGACCAAACAGAGAGTGGCTATTTCCGCCTATCTCCATGCTGAGAGCCGCAACAGCGCCCCCACTGGAGCCGGGAAGGTAAATATATCAAGGCTTGTCGAGCCAGGATTGCGGGACGCTTCGGGGGAGCCATCGCTAGATTGCCTGCAGCTACAGGGTAGTGGGAAGCCTTATTGGGACCCTGAGGCTTCCCCCTCCCGAGGTGAGTACCCCCCAGGGGACTTTTTTATTATTATTATTATTATTATTACAGAGTCTCTTTAAGTATTGATTTATTTGCCTGGGACAAGCATGCAAGTCAGGTGTTTGCACTTGCTTTCTTGTTTTGTGTATTGACTGGCTGATTATACAAAGATGTATAATTAAGATATATATATATATATATATATATATATGCAGTGTTACTTACTTGTGGCTTCTACCGGCCCCCTGCAATCACCCTGTGCCTGCAGCAGTGCTCAGCGATCCTCCGGGCCCCTGCCATGGCTCAGTTTTGCTCTGCGAGTCTTCGTTCACACTCCCATCACCAGGAGCGTCCTGCGCAGGCTCGTGAGCCCATGAGCCGCGCAGTGGCAGGTGACAGGCCGGTGACAAGCGAAACTGAGCCGCGGTGTGGGACCAGAGGATTGTTGAGTACCGGGTGGGCACAGGACGACTGCAGGCGGCCGTTAGAAGCCCCAGGTAAGTAAAACTGCCTTTTTTGATACGACTTAAAGGACCTCTGCGGCGAAAATCCGATAATTTTTAATACATGTAAACACATACAAATAAGTACGTTTCTTCCAGAGTAAAATGAGCCATAAATTACTTTTCTCCTATCTTGCCGTCACTTACAGTAAGTAGTAGAAATCTGACATTACTGACAGATTTTGGACTAGCCCATCTTCTCATGGGGGTTCTCAGGGTTTTCTTAATTTTTAAAAGCACTTCGTGAATGGCAGTTGCTCCGTCCAACTGCCAAAATAGTGTGCAGCTGGCAGGGAGGCTGGCCAGCATCTTTGTATTAATCTTTTTAAAGTAGTCTCTTTATAAAGAATAAAGGCCAAGAATGCTGAGAATCCCCTATGGAGATATGGACTAGCCCAAAATCTGTCGGTAATGTCAGATTTCTACTACCTACTGTAAGTGACAGCAACATAGTAGAGAAGTAGTTAATGGCTCATTTTACTCTGGAAGAAATGTACTTCTTATTTGTATGTGTTTTAAATTTTAATATTTTCGCGACCGTTCCACTTTAAGTATCCCTTTAAAGTGGGATGGAAACCTGAGATGTTTAATTGTGATGAATTTATACTTACCTGGGGCTTCCTCCAGCCCCATGAGGTGCATTGGCTTCTTTGTCGGCCACACTGTTCTCCCGCTAACTCGTTCGTTTATTGACATGTTTATTGTTTTAGAGCAAAAATGTAATGTTGTTTCTTTTTTTGCGGGGGGGGGGGGGGGGGGGTGTTATTTTTTCATCTATTTCTGGATAACAATATAATTGTAACTCTGCTACATTTCCCCAATGGACTACTGATTAGCAGCTATTGAGTTTGTCTGGCTCCTGTCCAAGTCAGTGGAAAATTGCATGTTGAAATGTAATGCTGGGAACACACGGTTAGTTTTTCCTTAACCACCCTGGCGTTCTATTAAGATCGCCAGGGCGGCTGCGGGAGGGTTTTTTTTAAATTAAAAAAAAACTATTTCATGCAGCCAACTGAAAGTTGGCTGCATGAAAGCCCACTAGATGGCGCTCCGGAGGCGTTCTTCTGATCGCCTCCGGCGGCCAAAAGTAACACGCAATGAGCGGCCTTCCGTGTTTTGCTTACTTCGTCGCCATGGCGACGAGCGGAGTGACGTCAGCCGACGTCCTGACGTCAGCCGCCTCCAATCCAGCCCTTAGCGCTGGCCGGAACTATTTGTTCCGGCTGCGCAGGGCACAGGCGGCTGGGGGGACCCTCTTTCGCCGCTGCTCGCGGCGGATCGCCGCAGAGCGGCGGCGATCAGGCAGCACACGCGGCTGGCAAAGTGCCGGCTGCGTGTGCTGCTTTTTATTTCGTAAAAATCGGCCCAGCAGGGCCTGAGCGGCAGCCATCGGCGGGGATGGACGAGCTGAGCTCGTCCATACCGCTAAGATGGTTAACAGTCGAGCCGCTGATAGCTCAATTGATCATTTCCGACGTGTCCAATCACCGCGGCGGATCGATTCCGCGCTTAATCCCCGCGGGCGGACAATGCAAAAAACGAAGAGCTGATAAGTGCCCGTGGGGACGAGCGGGAATCGATCCGGGCGGCCGCGGGGACGCGCTGGCTCGATTCCAGCGCATTATCTAACTGTGTATCAGCATTAGATCCTCTTTGATCAGATCATTTTTACCAGACTGTATGAATGTAACGTGAAGTATGGTGGTGGAGTTCTGCCTTTTGAGCTTAGGCAGTAACACAACCTGTTTCGCTTGTTTTCTCCCCAGATGCTCCACCTCCAACATGGGAGCAGCTGGAGAACGGTCTTGTGGCTGTGAAGACTGTTGTTCATGGGCTGGTTGATTACATCCAGAATCACAGCAAGAAGGGGACTGACCAGCAGCAGGTGAGCGAGCCATGGAGCTACCACGCCATCCAGGTACCACATCATGAACTACACAGTTTTCTATTAACCAATTGCGCCTTACCGAAGCCAAGTGACTTTGTTGTTGTGCTGCAAGATGAAATATGGAATCGTTTGGTTACTGCAAGCAATAATTGTCACTGTAAATGTCTATTATTGTGCTGTCAGAGAATAAAATGTGTTTACACCTTCCCCTCTCTGCCTTATTCCTACAACTCCCATCCTCCCTTCTCTCCTTCCTGCCTTATTCCTACAACTCCCATCCTCCCTTCTCTCCTCTCTGCCTTATTCCTACAACTCCCATCCTCCCTTCTCTCCTCCCTGCCTTATTCCTACAACTTCCATCCTCCCTTCTCTCCTTCCTGCCTTATTCCTACAACTCCCATCCTCCCTTCTCTCCTTCCTGCCTTATTCCTACAACGCCCATCCTCCCTTCTCTCCTTCATGCCTTATTCCTACAATTCCCATCCTCCCTTCTCCCCTCGCTGCCTTATTCCTACAACTCCCATCCTCCCTTCTCCCCTCCCTGCCTTATTCCTACAACTCGCATCCTCCCTTCTCTCCTTCCTGCCTTATTCCTATAACTCCCATCCTCCCTTCTCTTCTTCCTGCCTTATTCCTACAACTCCCATCCTCCCCTCTCCCCTCCCTGCCTTATTCCTACAACTCCCATCCTCCCTTCTCCCCTCCCTGCCTTATTCCTACAACTCCCATCCTCCCTTCTCCCCTCTCTGCCTTATTCCTACAACTCCCATCCTCCCTTCTCCCCTCCCTGCCTTATTCCTACAACTCCCATCCTCCCTTCTCCCCTCCCTGCCTAATTCCTACAACTCCCATCCTCCCTTCTCTCCTCCCTGCCTTATTCCTACAACTCCCATCCTCCCTTCTCTTCTTCCTGCCTTATTCCTACAACGCCCATCCTCCCTTCTCTCCTTCATGCCTTATTCCTACAACTCCCATCCTCCCTTCTCCCCTCCCTGCCTTCTTCCTACGACTCCCATCCTCCCTTCTCTCCTTCCTGCCTTATTCCTACAACTCCCATCCTCCCTTCTCCCCTCCCTGCCTTATTCCTACAACTCCCATCCTCCCTTCTCCCCTCCCTGCCTTATTCCTACGACTCCCATCCTCCCTTCTCTCCTTCCTGCCTTATTCCTACAACTTCCATCCTCCCTTCTCTCCTTCCTGCCTTATTCCTACAACTCCCATCCTCCCTTCTCTCCTTCCTGCCTTATTTCTACGACTCCCATCCTCCCTTCTCTTCTTCCTGCCTTATTCCTACAACTCCCATCCTCCCTTCTCTCCTTCCGGCCTTATTCCTACAACTCCCATCCTCCCTTCTCCCCTTCCTGCCTCATTCCTACGACTCCCATCCTCCCTTCTCCCCTTCCTGCCTCATTCCTACAACTCCCATCCTCCCTTCTCCACTTCCTGCCTAATTCCTACAACTCCCATCCTCCCTTCTCTCCTCCCTGCCTTATTCCTACATCTCTCTCCTCCCTGCTTTTTTTCCTCTTCTCTCCCTTCAGTGTCTGTACCCTCTGCCCACGTTTCTCTCTCCCTTTTCTCCCCATTTTCTTCTCTCCTACCCCACCACATTTTTCTGTCCTTCCTTCCTCTCTGCTCTCCAGGCTCTCTTGTTGCTATCTCCTCTCCCCATTTTTCTTGCTCTACCTTTTCCTCCCTCCTTTCTTTCTTTCTCACTGCTCCGCCCCTCCCCAATTCTCTCCTCCTTTTATCTTCTTCTCTATTCTCAAACCATCAACCGGTTTCTCCTTCTTGCATGTCTCTCTCTTTTCCCGCCAATTTAATCAGTCTCCCCCCCCCCCCCCCCCCACGTTTCTCTCCTCTCTTCCTTCTCTCCCCATTTTTTTCCCTCTGATCCCAATTTCAGTCTCTCCTTCCTTTACCCCATTTTGATCTTCTCTCCCTCCAAGCTCTCTTCTCGCTCTCCCCTTTTCTCTTGCTCTACCTTGTGCTCCCGTCTCTCTCTCATCTGCATTCCCATTTTTATCCCCTCCTCCACGTTTCTCCTCTCACTCCCCCACCTCCATCTCTCCTTCATCCCTCTTGCTGTCTTTTGGTTTTGCTCAGTGCACTCTATGTTGGGAATTGTCAGATCATTCTGTTCCACTAGTTGGGTGCTGTAGTTAGTAAGCGATTATTGGTTCGCCCTAATTGCTGGATTGGAGAGGGTAACATTAGCAATAGTGTTGCTAGTTCAAATGTGAAACTTCTTAAAGGGATACTGTAGGGGGGTCAGGGGAAAATGAGTTGAGCTTACCCGGGGCTTCTGATGGTCCCCCACAGACATCCTGTGCCCGCACAGCCACTCACCGATGCTCCGGCTCCGCCTCTGGTTCATTTCTGGAATTTCAGACTTTAAAGTCTGAAAACCACTGTGCCTGCGTTGCCGTGTCCTCACTCCCGCTGATGGCACCAGGAGCGTACTGCGCAGGCCCAGTATGGTCTGTGCCTGCACTGTGCGCTCCTGGTGACATCAGGGGAAGCGAGGACACGGCAACGCAGGCGCAGTGGTTTTCAGACTTTAAAGTCTGAAATTCCAGAAGTGAACCGGAGGCGGGGCCGGAGCATTGGGGAGTGGCTACGCGGGCACAGGATGTCTGTGGGGGACCATTAGAAGCCCCGGGTAACTTCAACTCATTTTCCCCTGACCCCCCTACAGTATCCCTTTAATTTTGTTCAGTTATTCCTATTTAATTTCATCCAGATGATATATAGCCAAATATCACATTAGAGCGTCAACACCAACTTGTCTGTTAGCGCTAAGATAAGATTGAGTAAGATTGAGTACACGTTAAAGTACTGAGTGGTCTGTAGTCTGAGTTATAAACTGCTGAAACAGTTTTCATAGTAAAGCTTTTCCTGTAAAGTTCAGACCCTCCCCCTTTTATGTAATGGACAGCTTTACCATCCAATAGGAAAGAGCAGTCTCTCAACTCTCTTAATTTGTCCTCAGCAGTCTGTATGTCTGGGTCCACTGGTTTTAACATAGTTTTCACTGAATTGTCACTCCCAGGTTCTCTGAGGCTGGGAGCACACTTGTCCAAACAGAAAACTATACGTTTTCTGCTGTGTGCTTTTCTGCATTTTTTCTTAGTTTTTTGGATTAATAGTTAGCAGATCTATTTTTTATGCAACATTGGAAAGCATTGTAGGCAGGAAAAAGCAACATGCTGTGATTTTTAAAATGCACATGGAAATCACAGACCTGCAATTTACAACGGGGCCCTTAGAATTGTATTAAATGAATTTCGCATGTGTATTTCGCTGTGCAGCAAAACACACACAGTTCAAACAGGTGTGCTCCCAGACTGACAGGTTTTCTTTAGCTTCCCTGGTGGGCAAACTGATGCAATTTGAAAAAAGGGCATGCTGCCCAAAACAGCATCTGTTATTGCTGCAGTCTTTGACTTGAATAAAAGCATAAAATACTGAAGCTGAAGTGGTGCTGATCCATTTGTCTTCTATGATTTGTGTCGAGAATAGGAAGGTCGAAGGCCAACTAAAGGCTAAACTTTAACACAGCAAGGCTAAAGGCCCATACACACGTCTAATTTTTCGGAACGACGGGTCGTTTGAACGTCCCGTCGTTTTTCTGTTTTTCTTTTAGCCTTTAGTTGGATTTGAAGCAGCACCAGACATTGGAAAAATAATATTGGGATTGGGGGGGAGCTGCCATTCTGATATAAAATATGATAGTGTGAGATTGGATAGAGTAATGCTAAGATACTGGGCTCGATTCACAAAATATTGCATGCACTAAAGGAAGAGAGAAGCTTTATGACTTCTGTTAAAACTGAATTTAGAAACTGAAGTTGATGGTTTAGGTTGGGTTTCCATTTATGCGGGTTTTCTGCATGTTTTACATAAAAAGCAATGGAGAATGAATTGTCTAATACAGGGGTGGGCAACGTTTTTTCCCCTCCATCAGCCGCACTTCTCTAGGATGCGACCCGCTCCTACATCACCCTCTCTTCCTCACTTCTTCTGGAAATGGGGGAATGATTGGGTGCAACTCGCCTAATCACTTGTTCCAGCAGCAAGGTCATGTGACACGCTGGTACGTACTGTTGCATGTCACATGCCCTTGCCATGGAGATTGCCGCTGGGTTAGTGGACCTTGTGGTGTTGCATGCAACTTTGAACAGACGACAGGAAGGGGAGGGATCGGGCCGTCTAGCGACGGGCCGGCTTCATTTCGGCCACGAGCCGTAGTTTGCCAACAGTTAGTCCAATATGTTAGCTGCATGAGTAAATGTATATAATTTACATAAAATTCACTTTTTTTTTCCATGGGAAAATTTGTGTGCATGTTAATACAAGGGCGTAGTGGAAACTCAACCTATTTCAATGAGTTATGTTTTGAAACTTGGTGCACACAGTTCTCTTCTGTCCGCCTCTGACCATCTGGATCTCTTCAGTGGTCAGTAGAGGTGGTCAGTGACAAGTAAGTAAATCTAGCTCGCAAACACGTTGTATTCAGCTTCAACTGGGCCAGTCAAATGCACTTCCTGATGTTTTTGATTGGACAAATTCCAGACTGCAGACTGTATTAAATTTGGATACTGCAATTTTTTGCTTCTCGTTGACGGTTGGTAATGTACAAAGTACAGCATGAAGTGACAAACATCGTTAACATACTGCAGGAAGTCAAAAACTTTTGTGAATCGAAAAATGTTATTTGGCGAAATGTTTAATGCTGAGATAATGCACATTTAGCAACGTATTCTTTGTGAATTGAGCTCAATGCAAACAGCCCACACATAGCACATTTTATTTTCATGTTTCGAGTGATGCAATGGTGTCGCCAAATACAGAAGCACTAGGCATGGTCTGTTTTATAACATCTTATGCAGGGCAGGTAACCAGATGTTCTCCTTGGGATACTTATTTAGAATAATCGCATGAGCGCTCCACTGGCAACCCAGATCAGGTTCTATATCTCAGTTGGTAAACTATCGCATGCTATGCGTAGCAAGAATACATATATATTTTTATATAGTTCGAACCCTTTTTATTGTATATTTCAGTGATCTGCAAACTTGGCTCTCCAGCTGTAAAGGAACTGCAAGTCCTACAATGCATTGATGGAGTCTGACGGCCACAGTCATGATTTATAAAGGCTAATGCATTGTGGGACTTGTAATTCCTTAAAGTGTAACTGTCGGGCATAAAATCAAAAATCAATTATTTACTTTTATCTGCTAAACAAGTAATAGAGATGCTAACCAGGCAATCCAAAAGTTAAAATCACTATTACTTTTTGATAAATGATAATTCCTCAGTTTACCTCACTCCTATTTGGTACACACACAATTTGGCACACACAAAAGAAGTTGCAGGGCATGCTGGGTTGTCATCTTTTACTTCTCTACTAGAGAAGCAAAAAAGGACAACCCAGCATGCCCTGCAACTTCCTTTTTGTGTACCAAATTTTGTGTGTACTAAATAAGAGTCTTGTAAAACTGGGGAATGATCATTCATAAACAAGAAAAGTAATAGATTTTAACTTTTGGATTGCCTGGTTAGCATCCCTATTACTTGTTTACCAGATAAAAATAAAGAATTGATTTTTCTGCCCAACAGTTACACTTAAACAGCTGGAGAGCCAAGTTTGCAGATCACTGGTATATTTCTATAACATTGACATCTTCCGCAACGCTGTACAGAGTATATATTGTCACTTAACTGTCTCTCAGAGGAGCTCACAATCTAAGCCCTACCATAGTCTTATGTTTATGTGTGTATCATGTAGTGTATGTATTGTAGTCTAGGGCCAGTTTCGGGAGAAGCTAATTAACCTACCTGTATGTGGTAGGAAATCTTAGGGCCCGGGGGAAAACCATACAGACACTGGGAGATCATACAAACTCTGTGCAGCTAGTGCTCTGGCTGGAATTCAAACCAGAGACCCAGCGCTGCAAGCCAAGAGCGCTAACCACTACATCACTTTTGATTTCTGGGTCCTAATAATGATTGCTGGAATATTAAGGCCACCGTACACTATTGGATGTTTTAACCAATCATTCTGAGATCACCCACACTCTAAACCCTCAGTCCGAAACTTTGATCTTAGGATACTGACGCCCTGCTGGACTTGATGCGCCCACAAAATATTTATATTATGTGGGGCGGGTAGTGATCCGTGTCGGACTTGGTCCGACAGTTTGATCTGAAGAGGTTTACGCCATGCCGGATTATATCAGACAAGGACACCCCTAACGTCAGCCATCGTCTTCCTTGTTGGGCAATGGGAGCTAGGGAGAGCAATCCACTTTCAGACGAAGTCTGACAGTGAATTGAAAAGGGATTTTAAATAAATGGAATATAAGGAAAATATTTTACAGCTAGCTTGAATCTAGTCAATGAAACTATTGAAATAGGAAAAAGCCATTTTTTTCAGATGTGAGAAAGGCAGGGAGTGGGCAGACACAGAGCTTAATGCCTAGTACACACAATGCAATTTTCCATCAGATCACACCTGTCGAATTGATTGACAGGTCTGATCTGATCTCCAATTGATTTTCTGATCACTTCTATACAAAATCGATCAGAAAAACGATAGGAAATCAGATCGGACCTGTCGGAAATAGATTTGACCCTCAATCTGCCGGAAAATTGCATCATGTGTACTAGGCATTATGCTAGGTATACACTGAGATTTTCTGGCAGATTTACTGTCAGATCGATTATTTCCAACATGTCCAATCTGATTTCCAAAAGAAGTGAATGGAGATCGATCGGAAATCCAGTCGGACATGTTGGTAATTTTAAAGGACAACTGAAGCTAGAGGGATATGGAGACTGCGATACTGATTTCCTTTTAAACAATACCAGTTGCCTGGCTGTCTTGCGGATCCTCTGCCTCTAATCCTTTTAGCCATAGACCCTGAACAAGCATGCAGCAGATCAGGGGTTTCTGACATGAATGTCTGAACTGACAAGATTAGCTGCATGCTTGTTTCTGGTGTTAAGGTGCGTACACACGCACTACCGGTGGCAACGACGGTTCTGCGGACTGATAAGGCTGTTGGGATCGTTCAGAAACTGCCTTATCAGTCTGCCGACAGCACGTACACACGCACTACTGTCGGCTGAACATCCGCCCAGTGGGAGGGTCTGACGGACCCGTCGTTGCTGCCGGTAGTGCGTGTGTAAGCACCTTATTTCAGACACTACTGCAGCCAAATAGACCAACAGGATTGCCAGGCAACTGGTATTGTTTAACCTGAAATAAATATGACTCCTTATTCTTCTCACTTCAGTTGTCCTTTAAGATTCTCTGGTAGATTTACTGTCAAATCGATTGTGTGTACCTTATGCTAGGTACACACTGAGATTTTCTGGTCGATTTACTGTCAGAACATGTCTGATTTGCTTTCCGATCGATTTCCAAGCATTTTCCAATCTATTTCCGTTCACTTAAATAGGAAAATGCTCGGAAATCGATCAGAAAGCAAATCGAACCTGTTGGAAATAATCGCTCTGACAGTAAATCGACCAGAAAATCTTAGTGTTCCAGCATTACATAAGGGCTTAATCTTTGTTCTGTCTAACTATTGATGAAATCTCAAGTGACATCATTGGATCTCAGGAAGAGATCTGCTGTATATCAGTAAGATGTCAATTGTTCAACTGGTCTAGAGTCCATCTAATCCTATATGGTGGGCTTAATCTGGTGCACCTGAGAATTCTGCAGTATTCCTTGTTTGTGTAGCTTTATTTCAAGACTCCTTGCTATAATTATGTGAACAGCTTACATGCAATAGTTATTCGACCAAAGAAATAATTTCCGGGTTATTTTTTGTTTTGTTTTTGTAAGCTTATTTAAACTGTCCAATGGAAGCTTGTAAAATTTCTTAAACTCATGCAAACTTTTGTGCAAGAAATTTTTGTCTCCTTAAAGCGGACCTGAACTCAGAACTTCCTCTCTGCTCTAAAAGATAAGCAACAGCATAATAACCTTTACAGAAAAAACCTTTCCTTGCTACAGCTTATAGAGCTCCTTCAGAGATGCTGCAGTGTAGTTATTTCCTGGTTCGCTGGGAGCGCAGAAAGGGTTAAACTCCTGTTCACCTATTAGCTCTCAACTCAGCAGACAGCTGGGAGCTCAAATTTACAGAGAAGGGAGAATTAGACAGGCTGTTCTCCATAAACGCATACAGGGTGGATTTCTCTGTGTTCGCCTTCTCTCTTGTGTAAGAGTTCAGGTCCGCTTTAAAGTTCACTTGATGAGTTGATTTGCCACAATGTTGAGAAAGCCCTGAATGCTCTTATGATGGTTTTCTTGTTTGCCCAGCCCCCGCAGCATAGCAAGTATAAGACCTATATGTGCCGAGACATGAAACAGAGAGGGGGTTGCCCCCGAGGAGCCAGCTGCACCTTCGCCCATTCCCAGGAGGAGCTGGAGAAGTAAGTGGGGGTTTTGTGCAGCTTTTATGAACTACCAAAACATTGTTTTATTTTTTTAAACTTTTATTGTTTGGCTGTTTTTATTTGGTACACAAGAAAATGCCCTTTGAATATTTCATATGTACAAAAATTGCAGAGAAGCAGCACCCTGTAGGTAAGTAATGGTGCTCACCCCAACAGCTCAGTGTAGAACCTCCCTTACGCTGAGGTTAATTTCAAAATCTGCTCAGTTCCAGTTAGCATAAAAGTGGGTATCCTGCATGATTGACTGCCTTCCCACTATGGCCTCAATTCACTAAGCACTTTAGACTAGTCTACTGATGGTTTGCTCAGTTGCATCAAAAAGGAATTCACGAATAATTACCGAGTGTGTTAGCCCTGTTTTTAGACCTGGTCTAAAACATTCGGTAATTAGGTTGGTGAGGCCTATATGTTACAGTTCTGAGCAGTTACTACTTAAATTTGGTGTTAACAGTCCACATAAACTGGCCTTTAGTCTTATGGTACGTTTGCCTCTTTGTACTTGTTTTGCATCCTCATCATGCAAAATAACAGGTTTAAAGGAAACCAGAGCGAGATTAAAATAAGATTTATACATACCTGGTGCTTCCTCCAGCCCCATCTGCACAGATCGCTCCCACACCCTCGTCCTCAGCCTTCTCCCTCTTCGGTACGGGGTGCTGGGGACCTTACAGGTCAAGACTGACCTGGTGAGTTGTGGTGAGAGGGTGAATCTACAAACAAAACACCCCGTACTGAAGAGGGAGAAGGCTGATGACGGCGGGGTGACAGCGGTCCGTGCGCATGGGGCTGGAGGAAGCCCCAGGTATGTATAATACTTTAATTTAATTCAGCTCTGGTATTCTATAAGCTGCCTTGCTTGCCACTTTACCAGTTCAGTCCTTTGCTTTACGGAAGTAATTGTCGTGCAGTGAGAATCTGCTCATTTCAGGCTCCAGTGCTTTGCCTTTTTACTCACAAGATGAGTTGGGGTGCATACACACCTGGAATTTTGATTGGCCAATCACTGACCAATTTTACCACCTTTATGTACTACAAGAGCTTACCTTCACAATCTGCTCATAATATTCAATGTCTGTTGGCCCTCATACTACATGGAAGTGGTAACATTGGTCAGTGATTGGCCAAATTGCATGTGTGTATGCATACTAAGCCTGATACACACTTTACATTTAGGTTGGCCAATGACTGTCCAATCTTACCGCCTCCATATAGCATGAGGGCCAACATTTTGAATACTATGAGCAGTGTGTAGGTAAGCTCTCATACTTCCTGAAAGTGGTCAAATTGGTCAATCAAAATTAGATGTGTGTAAAAGGCTTTAGTGCATTCCATAGATTAAACTTTCTTGTTACCCGATTTCCAGCGCGAAATTGGTATTTAGTTTACCGATTGTATATACAATCTGGATTGTACATGTCTGGATTGTACATGTCTGGATTGTACATGTCTGGATTGTACATGTCTGGATTGTACATGTCTGGGCACCTCCAAACAATCTTAACCTTTTACTACGCACACAGTGCATTTGCCTCCAGCAGTCTCTAGTGCATGAGACCTGCATGGCAACAGTGGCCTAATAATACGGGATTGGTGAGTGATTGTCACATTACATATTGTCGCCAGCTGCGCGATCAATCTTTGTCAGTCTGTTCACCATACTTCCTGCGTATGCTAACAGGAGCAGATTAGACGGGATTGGCACGCTCTGTCGCATTAACCTTCTTCCTCTGACGATCCAGCAACCGGTCTTTGTTGCCAGTCTGCTCACCGTACTTCCTGCGTACGCTAACGGGAGCAGATTGGACGGGATCGTGGGGCTGAATTGTCACATTGGCATCAGCACCTATTCAGTAGGAGACCTTAGGAAAGTCTCTCTAACACTGCTACTGCCTATAGAGCGCGTCCCAGTGGCTGCAGCTCTGGCGCTTTGAGTCTGCCAGGAGAAAAGCGCGATATAAATGTTATTTGTCTTGTTGTTCTGTAAAGTCCTAGTTCACTTTATCCCCTCACTCCATGGCAAACTAATCCTTAACCCTGCCATGTTTGGGGTTTTTTGGTTTATTGTATTGAAAAATGAATCCATTTTTTTCCTTACACTTTTTTCTTTCATTGAAACAGATTTCGAAAAATGAACAAGCGACTGGTCCCCAGGAGGCCGCTAAGTGCCTCTCTAGGTCAGTTGAATGAGGTTGGACTGCCCCCCGGGGCCATACACTCAGATGAAGGTCCTATGGATCTGCCTAGCAGGAAACAAGCCGGCCTCCCTAACGGCATAGTGTCTGGCCAGTCTGTGGCTCAGCTGATCTCCCGCGGCACGGACTCCGGCTACGAGTCTGTGCTAAAGCCAGTGAAAGTGGATCATCTGAGCAGCAGCGCTCCAGGATCACCTCCAGAGCTGTATGTATCACTTGCTAGTCTCTGGCTCTTCTCTGTCCTCTCTTCCCTGCTGACTACTCTCTCTCAAATCAAAACTAGACAAGACCACTGAATGTGTTTTATACTTTTTTGTTTTCCTATATTCCTCGTTCCCTTTTGGCTCAATAGGCAGACCTGCGATACACCCTTGAGCCTTTTTCCCTTACCCTATCCCCTTCTCCTAACTAAAACTACTGTGCTATTGTGTTGTTGTATTTGACGAGCCCTGTTAGGACTCCCACGTGTGTGATAACGTGGCGATACTGTATCTGTTCACTATTGCTTATCTGCACAATGAAACCGTTTGAAACTAAAACTAGACAAGACACGTAACCTTTATATCACGGCAGACTCAAAGTGCTTCAGGGCTGCAGCCACTAGAGCACGTTCCACTGGCGGCTAGGATCATTAGGGAGCCTTGCCTAGAGGCTCCTTACTTTTTTACGTGCTTCGGACCTGCAGCTACTTAGGGCGCTCTCCAGGGGCGGCCAGGATCATTAGGGGGCCTTATCCAGAGGCTCTTTACTGTTTTACGTGCTGGCTTGACCTGGTTTTTGAACCCTGATCAAAGACACAAACCAGGCATCAGAGGCAAAAGCCTTAACCAGTACTCTATCCAGCTGACCCCTAAATGGCTTTATTAGCATGACCAAGGTACATATGGGCATTGCCAAAGCAAGGAGAAATGGCGAATGTGAAAGGGTCTGAGTCCTGGGGGGATGGGATAGAGTAAGTAGTCATTTTTACATTTTTATTTTTACATTTCATATATGCTCTTCTCAGTCTGTCAGTGGGACGTAGTGTGCAGCGATTGTCACTTTGGGTTCCTCCTCTGCCTGTGGCATGCTGACATAGTGTACAGCGATTATCACTGTGCATACCGCTTCTCCCAATAGAATGTAGAGTTTTCTCTCATCCTCTGAAAGTCTAGAAACCGGTACATCAATTACTTTCTAGAAGAAGGTGTCCCTGGTTGCTCCTACCTTCCTCAGGATAATACGAGACCGTGTCTGACCTATGTATCCTCCGTTTCAGAGCGCCAAAATCCTATTGGCAAACTGTCTCGTATTGACCCCAGGAAGCGGGCAGGTCCTGTGAAACGTATTCTTTTTCCTGGTGCCTAACAATAAAAAAATTTTTCTCTTACCAGGAGATAACTGTTCCTATTACTTACATTAATTCCCTGCATAATGTATCTCAATTGGGGAGCCTTCTCCCTCTTACATAGCGTCCATCGTATATCACGGATATGGTGTGGTTGTTACCGTGGTTTGGTTGTTTTTAAGTTGCAAAAATAGACTGGGATAGATGTTGCTTTGGGGTTTTGTACAATATAGTAAATGTCTGTTTTTTGTTTCGTTTTTTTGCCTTTTTTAGCCTGGACTCTGTCCCCAAAACTTCTATGGCCTCCTTATCGGTCAGCTCGCACCCCCCTCCACAACGTGTTTCTGGTGACCTTCCTCCGCTGCCTATGTCTAAGCAAATCCAAATGGTACCCCGAGGCTCCCAGATCTACGCTCAACCCCAGACAGACATGTTTTATGCAGACCCGCGGGGAGGAGGAGCCCCCTTTGAGCCTGTCGCTTATCCTCAAAGTAAGTATTATTCCACAACTGTTTGTTTATTTATATTAATGAAAAGTGATACGGTTAGTACAATATTTTACTAATGATATGGTAAGTATACACCCCACGAACCGAGAGCAGATGACGGTAAGAGTAAGTGTCCATGATAGCATGGCTCAGGAGACCGCCCACCACCTAGTTTCCCTAAACCAATCAGGCTTCGTCAGGGTGTGGCCATCTCACGAAGCTTGAAGCATCCTTTTTAGGTTGTATTACCTGGAGTAGGAAGAATGTTTGGTTTCTTGCTGTTGCTGGCTGTACAAGAATGCAGCAGATCAGATGTTGCGGTCATTGTCAGAACTGACTAGATTAGCAGCATGCTTGTTTCTGGTATTATTCAGACACTACTGCAGCCAAATAGACCAGCATGGTTGCCAGGCAACTGGTATTGATTAAAAGGAAATAAATATGGCAGCCTTCGTATTTTTATCACTTCAGTTGTCCTTTAAGTGTCCCAGAGTTATGATACGTTAACTATTGACCTTTTTCCATCTCTTTCCTGCCCCCAAAAGATGTATTCAGCCAGGAAAAGGTTTATGGCCTTAATTTTCTTATCAGGGATGTTAACTAAATTCCTGACAAGACAGAAGCTGTCACTTGCACACCTGAAAATTAACTCTTTCAAGCAGCAATATAAACAAGATAAATATCCTGGTTATTAATGCTTTGCACTGTATATACACATTTATCTGATAATGTCACATGTCATCTCGGGTACACTTTTAAGTGATACTTGATACTCTTTTATTGAGCATTACAACTGGTGAGTCTGCTGTAGCACTTAAATTGAAGTTCTGGATTGAAGGGCTGGTGCACACCAAGAATGCTTGTGAGCGCTTTTAAAAACGCTAGCGCTTTAAAAAATGCTTCGCTAATGTACTAGATTGGGATCACACCAGAGCGATGTGATTTTTTTTTTTTTTTTTTCCCCAAACGCGGGACAGCATTTCTGCTGATTTGAGATTATTCAGCCTCAATGTTAAGTATAAGAAAAGTGGAAAATTGATCTGAAAAGTACGAGATCAAAGAGATTTTCCAAGCGTTTTTGTGTCAAAACCAGTACACTAGCAGCCGTACTGTATCTAAAAAAAACACACACACAAAATGCTAGGTATAAATAGAAATTCGCTAGGCACATGCCTAGAATCCCCTTGAAAAATCACTTCAAAAAGTGCTGAGGGCCCGTTTCCACTATCGCAAATCTGCATGCAGATTCACATGACAAATACAAGTGAATGGGCCTGTTTCCACTTGTCAGAAATCCTGTGCGGTTTTGTGTGCAGGAAAATCTGCACGGCAGAGCCAACAGAATTCGCACACAATGTATTTAATAAGAAGTTCACATGTGGTTTTGCTATGCGAATTCTAACGCGAATTTGCATACGTTTTTGCATAAAATCAATATAAAAGCACACAGGCACTGACATGGTTAAATTCACACACTTACTAACATATGCGAAAACGTACAAGAATTTGCGGTAAAATTCGCAGCCGCGTACAAATTTGTTTTTGCATTTTCCGCGACAAATTCGCACCGCACAAGTGGAAACAGGCCCTGTGATTACGCTTGCGCTTTTTGGTGTGCACTGGCCATGAATTTGTTTTTGCTTTGACTCCAATGTTTACGGTTATAGGTTGTGTCAGTGTTTTCTGATGTAGCTCATCATGTTTTCTTTTCTTCCTGCAGATGTGTATTACCAGCCTCCACCGGTGTCACGCTTTGTCAGACCTCAGCCATCTGCACCTGAATCCACCCCTACCTACCTCGATCACTATCCTCCCTATTTACAGGACAGGGTTGTTAGTACGCAGTATGGAACACCCACCCAACAATATTCTATGAACCAGCCCATGTACCCTCCACACTACGACAGCCGGCGCGTGTACCAATCCGCTCCTCAGTCCTACCAGAGAGACGAGCTTGTGCGGGCGAGCCCTGTGCCACTGGACATGCCCCCTACTGCCGGATCTCCTTATGTGGCTGAGCCCAGGGACCGTTACCCACCTGTAGAGGGCTATTACCCTGCACATGCTGGACAGATCAGGCCATCCTATAACAGGGTATGTATGCAAGTAAGTAACAAAACCCTAAAATATAACCAGGCAGATTCTGAAAGCGAGCATGTAGACTGGTGTAAATTAGAAGCATTAATTTTGGAAGTTTAGATTAAAAAAATGTGTTGTATGACTGTGTGTGCCGGCAGCTGAGCACCTCTTCATATGAACTGGCGGCCTCTACAGACTGTCCTGTTAGGAAGAAGGGGATCTCACAACTTGTAATTGCAAGACCCAGATGTCGTCTTATGCAGAGCAGAGATTCTGCAAAATGTAGTTAGGATTTAGGGCCCGTTTCCACTAGTGTGGTGTGGAATCGCCGCATATCACCGTTGACAAAATCGCATGCGGGTGCGATTCCGCATGCGGTTTTTGCCGCGATTTCGCATAGGCAGGGTATATGCGATTTTAACCATGTCACTGCCTGTGTCAATTTACGAAATCGCGGGAAAAAACTCATGCGATTTCCCTATTAAATACATTACCTGCGAATCGCCTGCATTCCACACGCAGGCGAATTCTGCAGGGTCTACCGTGCAGAAAAATCCTGCACATAAAAACGCAAATGAAAACTGACAAGTGGAAACAGTCCCATCCACTTGTATTGCCTATGCGAATCCGCATGCGTTGTCTGCATGCGAATTCGCGCTAGTGGAAACGGGCCCTAAAGTATGGGTGCTGGTAAAGCGGACCCAAACCAAACACTTTTTTTAATAAAAAATATTTAGTTGCACCACTCTGACACATACAAAGATAAATAAACACTCCTTCAAACCTATGATCATTTCAATGCATGCTTTTCACCCTTCTCTTTTCATAGCTAGGGTTATACTGGGGGCAGCCATTAGCAATTCCTCCATTTCCGGACACCACCTACTCCACCAGTTTGCCAGAAAAATCCCAGCAATTTGAAAGGAAGGGAGTTCTTCCAATAAATGTAAAATATTTTATATTTGTCATCATGCAGCTGAAAAAAGGCTGCTATTTATTATTATAATTTAGAAAATAGATTTTGTTTCTGAAATCTTGTATTTTTAAGTTGAGTCCACTTTAAGTGTAGCAATCAAATTAAAGAATCTCCTTCTATGGGAGGTTCTAAAACTGTGTTGCCTTTTGAGGTGTATAAGACCTTTACCTACAGGGCACCTTTGCAATCGGTTAAAATCAATTTGCATGGCACTGCTGGAAGTGTTAGCATGCAGTTTCCACTAACCTAATACTACCTAGCGTTTTGCAGTCAGAATTTGATCACAACGCTGTTAGTGGGAAACGGCCCCTTTAGTAAGGGTCGATTTCACAGTGGTATGGATAGAGCCGAAGTGGCAGTATATCCGAATTCTATGGATACCGTATACAATAGAGGTCCACAGCCCTGTCCGCTGCCCTCAGGATGAGATTGCACCACAGTAGAGAAGGCATTGCAGTGCATAGTCTGCTCACAACAACCTTTCTGTTGGTCATGCAGCAGCAATGGACGTGTGAACAGGCCCACAGTAAAGCAAGGGCCTATTCAGTTTGGCAGAGATCCTAGTGGGAACTCGCCCATAGATCTGTAGGCCCAGTGCAGGCCACAGCTTGTATATCCAGAAATAATAAAATGATGTACAAAATGTTTTGAATTGATGAATGTATCCCAATTACAATGCAATATAATTCTTAGATCCGAAGTATCTCCACCAATACTTCAGCACATCATACCTACCCACCACCTGGGATAATGTGCTCACCAAATACATAGTTAGCTTGGTTGAAAAAAAAAAAAAAAAAAGACATCCGTCGATGACGTTCAACCAGAAGGGAAAAAGAAAAAACTATTTGGAATCTGCACATATCCCAGTTATGCTAGTTGATCCAGGAGAAGATGAAAAACCTTACAAGGCCTGGGCCAATTAGCCTTCCTTCCCGACTACAGATGGCAGCTAGATAAATCCCTAGATCAACTCTCCTGTAAATTAGTAATTATATCCGTGTATGCTCTTCAGTGCAAGGAAAGCATCCAAGATTCCAAGATCACTTTAAAATGCAGATATAGAGTTTGCCATACCTACTTCCTGAGGTAAGATATTCCAGATTTTAACCACTCTCACTGTGAAGGACCCCTTTCTAAATAGATGGCAAATATTTTTCCTCCATACGCAGATCATGTCCACTTGTCAGTGGTACAACCCTAGGGACAAAAAGCTCATCTGCAAAGCGTTTGTTTTGCCCTCTGATGTATTTATACATGTTAATGAGGTCAATTCTCGGTCGCCTTTTTTCCAAGCTAAATAAACCCAGTTTGTCCGCCCTTTCCTGGTAAGTGAGATTTTCCATCCCTCCAGAAATGTGTGGAGAAGTTCACCCAGATGCTGAGCGCCCTCGAGGAGAGATGCATGCGCTGTGACACTGTTTGGGTCACACATTTTTTTTTGGCGAGCCTAACATCCTGGGTGGTGGGCACAGATGATGTGCTGAGGCATTGGTGGCAATACTTATGTTTCGGAGGATTTGTGAGCTGAAATTTGGGTATATACCTCCAAATGTTAACCTCCCTGGCGTTATGGTTAGTTCCGAATTTTTGGGTCTAAAAGCGGTGCAATTTTTTCACATGCTTTCAGACCCTAAAATCGGAAAAAAATCACACCGCAGAGAGATCTGGAGCAGCCCCTGCATATACTCACCTGCCTGGGAATCTAGCGTTGCAATTCACCCTCCGGGTGGCGCTGTAACCCTATAGTGAGACCGCCGTCTGTCATCATGACGAGAAATGGCGATCTCACCCAAGGGATCCAGGGCCTCTAAGGACCGGAAGAAGAATTTCTGCTGGCGCCTGGATCTGGGGGGAGGTGAGTTGAAAGCCCACCACACTGCCGCTGTCCATCTGTACCTCCCAGCGGCTACCCCGAGTCAGGCTCTGGATTACCTCTCTTGGCTGCTTTTTTTCCACCTCCAGCCTGACTCAGGGTTACCCCCAGGAAGGTTATGGAGCAATTTTTGGCTGCACTCCTATTGGAATCTGAACTGATTGCACTGAAATCTTCCTGTATATTAGCAAAATAATACTTATTGGAGCACTGAGTAATTGCTTTGTTTTTTCTTCTATTGGCTTATTACACCAGTGCATTATGTTTGCATGTTTCCTTTGTATTATTTAGGACCCCTACAGTCGTATGCCACCCCAGCTCCCATCACAGCCCCACCCCAGCCTTGATGAACTCCACCGCCGTCGCAACGAAATCATAACTCAGCTAGAGGAGAGGAAGGTCATCTCTCCACCGCCATTTGCTCCTTCACCCACTCTGACTCATTCGTTCCATCAAGAAGAGGTGAGCTCAAGGCAGGCCCTGGATCTGTGCCAATCGGCGCCCATAGCCATCGCCCAGATCTGATGTGCTGCTGTGCTTAATGACAAATGTTTACACAACTCTTTTCTGCCCTTAGTACCTCGATGATGAGCTGAAGGTCTCTGGAAAGTACAAAGGGAACGACTACAGCCAGTACTCGCCCTGGTCCTGCGACACTATCGGTTCCTACATCGGAACAAAAGACGCCAAACCCAAAGACGTTTCTGGTGGAGGCAGTGTTGAAGTGGCCGTAAGTTGTATTAACACTAATTTTATTCTGCTTCTAACGGAATGTCATTAGAGTGGGATCCAATCTAAAAACTGAGACGTGAGATAAGTTACTCTGTTGCTTGGACACTGTGAAGAGAATTGTAATGGGGACACAGATTCAAACAAAAGAAAAAAATAAAACCTCTCAGATGTTCAAACAACTTCACATAGTATAAACAGCCTCTTCATAGCAACAGAACATTACGCTAGCCTAGAGGCTAACGACAAGGCTGCACAGCATCAGGCTTTGAAATACCGCCCAAGGGGGTCATGTCCAGACCTTGGACAGACAGGGCAGGTTCTACACTTTTTTCTGCCTGAGGGAAACTTGTTAGGATGCAACTCCCACCAACCCCGTTTGGAATGATCACACAAACCCAAAACATTTTCACCCACACTGTAGGTAGGTAGCCAGGTACAGGTGGCCTGGTAATGGCAATATTCATTGCTGCTACAGCGAGCCGCTATCCTGCTGCCTTCCTCTTCACAGCAGCCGCGGGTCGCGCTGCTACAAAGGTTTATGATGGAGCAGAGGGGGGTGGCTGGGAACGATCATAGAGGAAGCAGCCGCCAGCTCAGAAGGCAACACCGACGGCAGCTGGGGGGGGGGGGGGGGGGATAGCACTCCAGGGCTTGATGAAACTGCTTCACCTGGCATCATGGGCCAGCTGCCCCAGGTGACCGAGTTTGAATGTGTGTATGCACCTTTAGAGTGAATTAGAGTTGTCTGATCTGGAAGTAGTTTGAAGTTTGTCTGGGCGGAGGGCTGAATACCCAACTTTGTTTTAGAATCGGGCTTCCTTTGGTGGTTCACACATGTCGCTGGATGTTCCATTTGCCCAGCCCACCCAACTTCCCTATGAGATTTCCTGCTGGGTCCCCTAAACTAGACTAGCTCCATAGTTTCTGCTGAAATTGCCTTTGAAGACAGGTCAGGAATGTGATGCCCTGATAAGTGATGGCACGGCAGCTAACTTGTAGTTTTTATTGCAGAATGTCGAAAGCAAAGCATTGAGGGATCAGCGCCTGGAACTTCAACGCAGAGCCACTGAAGCAGGAGAAGATGATCTCATTCCGTTCGGTGACCGACCTACAGTGTCTCGCTTCGGTGCCATCTCTCGTACATCCAAGGCCTTGTATCCTTCCCCAGGCGGTATGCAGCCTGCACTGGCATCCCAAGGCGCAGCCTCAAAATCCAGTCTATCTGGTGAGCTTTCCGCATCACAGCTGAATATCTAATATCAGATCTGGTTTTATTTGTTCCTGTTAAATGCATGTTTTAGTTTGATTTGCATAGCAATCATATGTGTCTATCAGTTACACAGCTCAATAGCATCTGTGCAGCCCAGCAATATCAGACGGGCGACATTCATCAAAAATGTGTTTGCACCTTCAGAAATGGCAATCTCAAGAGCTGCCCACACCCTATGGAACTCCCTCCCACCACCCCTCTAACTCACTTTTTTTCCTTCAACACCTACAAGCAAGCCCTCAAAACCTATTTCTTTAAAGGGACACTTAAGCCAGAAAAAATTTTTTTTACTCACCTGGGGCCTCTACCAGCCCCCAGCAGCAGTCCTGTGGCCTCGCAGCCACTCACTAATCCTCAGGTCCCCCGCTGCCAGCTAGTTTCGTTTTTGCCGACAGGACTGGCCACGCGTAGCTTCCTCCGCATTCCCGACTGCATTTAGCGTTATTGCGGGCCGCAATGCGTTGGTAATGCGGCAACGCGTATCTTTCTACGCGTTGCGGCCCGCAATAGCGCTAATTGCAGTCGGGAATGCGGAGGAAGCAACTCATTTTTTTTTCTGGCTTAAGTGTCCCTTTAAAATGACCTACCACGCATCTACCACAATCTCTCAGCCGAGCACCTTTTCCACAGCCCTACCTTATGTATCCCTATCTATTGTTCAGCGCTGCATATTATGTTGGCGCTTTATAAATACACTAAATTATAATTACTGTTTCAAGCACGCTCCCATGTTCTAAGTGATATGTGATTGAATCCATTACTAGGCAAGCCGTCCTGATAGTATGCAGTCCCAGGCCAGCCATCATGTTCTAAGTACAGGTAGTCCCCGACTTACGAACGACCCGCCGATACGACTGGCATGGATTCTGTTTCCATGGGAACAAGTCAAATAAAAAAAATTTCAAGTTGGACTTGTAGTTTATGAGAATATCTATTTGAAAAAATTCCAAGAAAAAACTGCTTTTAAACTTGTATAAGTGTCAAATATCCATCTTCTCAATCTCCCCACACATTTGACACTCGAGTCAAATAAAACTGAACACTTGGTATCTGAAAATATGCGGGCAATATGGATTTTTTCTGAATTGTTTACCGGTCCTGCACCTAAAGATAATGTGTGCAACCTCAGTACTCTGTGTTCTGGGTAATGGTATCCAATTCCAGGCTAGCAGTCAAGTTCTAAGGAATCGCATCCAATTTCTGGCAGCAGTCATATTCTAAGGAATCGCATCCAATTTCTGGCAGCAGTCATATTCTAAGGGATCGCATCCAATTTCTGGCAGCAGTCATATTCTAAGGGATCGCATCCAATTTCTGGCAGCAGTCATATTCTAAGGGATCGCATCCAATTTCTGGCAGCAGTCATATTCTAAGGGATCGCATCCAATTTCTGGCAGCAGTCATATTCTAAGGGATCGCATCCAATTTCTGGCAGCAGTCATATTCTAAGGGATCGCATCCAATTTCTGGCAGCAGTCATATTCTAAGGCAGGGGTAGGCAACCCGTGGCTCCAGAGCCGCATGCGGCTCTTTTTCACCTTTGCCGCGGCTCCTAGGCCGCGGCTCAGGTAGTGTGTGTCAGTGGCTGCGGCGCGCGTGTGACGTGTGCTGCCGCTGGCCGGCAGCCTATCAGAGAGGCCGCCGGACCGGTGCGGGGCTTAGGGCGGCCATTTTCCCGTAGCCCTGCAGTGTAATGCAGGCAGGACGTGACGTCGGGAAGGAAGAGGATCGTGGGAGTTGCGCGCCACAAGGAGGTCGGGACAGGAGGAGATCGTGACAGGAGGTCTTCCGACTAGGTGAGTAAATGGGTTTTTCTTTTCATATCTGCTGAAGGATTGTGCATATTGGGGTCAGATCTGCTGAAGGATTGTGCATATTGGGTTCAGATCTGCTGAAGGATTGTGCATATTGGGGTCATATCTGCTAACGATTTGTGCATATTGGGGTCATATCTGCTAACGATTTGTGCATATTGGGGTCATATCTGCTAACGATTTGTGCATATTGGGGTCATATCTGATCCTGTATATAGCATTAAGGTAAGAAACAATATATGCAGTGTTAAGGTGCCCATACACTCGTCAGATTGGCAGCAGATAGATAAGAAATGCATCTGATGATCTATCTGATGCGTTTTTAGAACATTTTTTACCAGGATAGAATTCCAATAGATTTCAGTTTGAAATCTATTGAAATTCGATCTGATGGCATTTTTTTGCCATCAGATTTCCATTAAGGCCAATGCAAACTGATAAGCAATCTCATCAGATCGACCTAAATTTTCCACCCTGCAAGTTCGATGGAAATCCATCGAAATCGATCGAAATCGGCCGTCGATCGGTCGATTGGCCAACCGATTTGCAATCGATTGATCGATCGGGATCGATCGGTCGGCCAGAAAATCGGCTGAGTGTATGGGCCCCTTTAGATTTGTTTTATAATGGTTTTGCGGCTCCCAGTTTTTTTCTCTTTTAGGAAACGGGTCCAAGTGGCTCTTTATGTCTTAAAGGTTGCAGACCCCTGTTCTAAGGGATCGCATCCAATTTCTGGCAGCAGTCATATTCTAAGGGATCGCATCCAATTTCTGGCAGCAGTCATATTCTAAGGGATTGCATCCAATTTCTGGCAGCAGTCATATTCTAAGGGATCGCATCCAATTTCTGGCAGCAGTCATATTCTAAGGGATCGCATCTAATTTCTGCTCAGCAGTCATGTTATAGGGGATCGCAGCCACTTGCCTGCCTGCAGATATGTTCTAACCAAATACAACCAGTCCCTAATCTACTATTATGTTGGCAGCCAATCCCATGCCAAATTTCATTCTAGTGCTAGTTATTTTATGATGGTAGCCAATCCCAGGATAGCATTTGTGTTCTTACTGCTAGCAGCCTTTTTATGCTAGTTTGCGCCTAAAGGTGGCCATACATCTGACATGGTGGCAGATTGATCATTCAAATCGCTGAATCTGATGAAACTTGGTGCTGCCAAGTGCATGCCTGTTCAACAATGCGGCCAATTTCGGGCCGAACATGTCGATCAGGTAACGACGAGCGATATCTGGACGAGCGACGAAACCCCGGGCGCTTTCCCCAGTGTATAAATGTATGTGTGCATTTATACATTACCTGTCCTGTATCACGGAGCCCATGCGTCTTCCGCATCCGCCGCTCTTCCATTAGGCGTGTATACCGCTAATAGAAGAGTGGTGGATTCGAAGACGGACGAGCACCGCGACACAGGACAGGTAATGTATAAATGCACACATGCATACACTAGGGGGAGGTACCGGCAGACTCTGACAATTCCCCAGATATTTCATGCTGAAACTGATTGGGAATCTGCCTGCGGTGTATGGGAAGCCGACAGATCTCTCTGTCATCAGAGAGAGATTTGTCTCTTGGTCAAATCTGCCCATACACGGCTAGATGTATGGCTACCTTAAAGGGAACCTATACTGAGGATATGGATTTTTCCTTTTAAAATAATACCAGTTGCCTGACTCTCCTGCTGATCCTGTGTCTTTAATACTTTTAGCCACAGCCCCTCAACAAGCATGCACATCAGGTGCTCTGACTGAAGTCAGACTAGATTAGCTGCATGCTTGTTTCAGGTGTGTGATTCAGCCACTACTGCATCCAAAGAGATCAGCAGGACAGCCAGGCAACTGGTATTGTTTAAAGTGTAACTGTTGGGCACAAAATCAAAAATCAATTCTTTATTTTTATCTGGTAAACAAGTAATAAGGATGCTAACAAGGCAATCAAAAAGTTAAAATCGCTATTACTTGTTGATAAATGATCATTCCCCAGTTTACCTGACTCTTATTTGGTACACACAAAATTTGGTACGCAAAAAGGAAGTTGCTGGGAATGCTGGGTTGTCTTTTTGCTTCTCTACTTTCCCCTCAGACTTAACTATTGCAGCCTGATTGGCTGAAGCCGCTTTCCCTCCTTTTTTCCCCTCCCACACCTCTGTTCCTCTCTGATTGACCAATATTTCTTAAGCTGAGACAATGCACTTTCTGTAGTGAAGGGTGGGCAATGCATACACAATCAGGCAGAGGAGAGTAAGGGAAGAAATGACATCAGTATTGGGTTCAAAATAGCCACAGATAAAATGGGAAATGCTAAGGAAAGCAATCAAAATATAGACAGTGCAATACATGTTATGTAAGTAGAGCAAGTATTTATCTACTTATATATGTAGGTTTTTTTTTTTGTGAGATAGTATGGCTGAAAGCTCCTCGTCAAAAGGAAGCATCCATATTCCTTTCAGTTTAGGTTCCCTTTAAGTGATTGCAGCAGCTGCTATTGAGCAGTGCAGCACAATGACTGACTGTGCGCTTTCTAAGTGAAGGCCACAGGATATTTGGTTTATATAAACTGTCCTGTATGGAAAGAAAATGGGCTTTCCTCGTGTCAACAGCAATGTAAATAAAATAGATTGTAACTTAAAGCGGATCAGAGATGAAATGCTAACTATAACAAGTAACTTGTCTATATATCTTATCTAAAGTTTACACAGCATATCTAGCTGCAAACAGCTTCAAAAGTTTGATTATATATTCCTATGATACAATGAGAGCGGCCATGTTCTGTTTGTCACGTTGTCACAGGGCTGGAGATGCTATCAGCTTGCCTGTGTGTAAATTCAGTCCCCTCTCCTCCTCCCCTCTGCCCCTTAAATCAATGGCTAGTAACCTCCTCCTCCTGCCCAGACTGAGCTCCCATAAGCCCTTGCCAAAGCACAAAAGGAGCTGTACGTGAGGCTTTTTTCGTTTATAGGGAATTAGAGTATTAAAACAAAACAAAGTATTTGGCTTGAGGAATGCCCTATAAACTATATAAAAGGAACACAATTATGCAATGAGTAAAAGCTTTTATCTCGGATCCACTTTAAAAATGTTGAATTTTAATCTGAAGTGTCATTGTTTTGTTGCCTTCTGATCGTGTTATGTTGGGCTGTCACTTTACTAGTCCTATTTTTTCCCCTCTCGCAGATTATAGTCTGTACAGCACTCACACCAGCCTGGGAGGTGCCCCATACTCCACACATCAGAACCTTCCTTCTCAGGGACATATGAGTGAGAGGTAAGTAGGAATCTTCCAGCAGGTGTAAAGTCACATGTGCCTCCTGAATGTTTATTGAACCACATGTCAGCCACAACCTGCAAATCTTGCATGTTTCACCCTGGAAATTCTTTACGGTTTGGGTGTGAAATGTGTAATCAGTTACAGTTCCTGTGTACAAGTTCCCTCTTGTTCGGTGAATGTCCTGAAGGCCTGGAGTTGTGTTATGTGGACAACCTTTCCTGTGATACTCATGCATGGTTCACTCACACTGAGTGGCCAAAACATTACACACCCCTTATTTGAAAGTAAACCAGTCCAACAGTAATGTAACAACGTTGCTTATATAAGGAACGCTCAGCTTCATAAGATATAGTTATCACAGAAGTTAATGTCAAAATGGGTACAATAGAAAAAAGTGCTTCATTTTTGCAATAATTATGTATAAATGATTTAGTCAGTGTTGCCCATTGTAAAATCTTTTAAATCCCTGATTTACATTCTGACATTTATTACATGTGACATGTTTACTGTTGGCAGGTGATGTAGCTGCTGCATGGTTTTTTGGCAGTTGGAAACAGCTGTAAACAGCTATTTCCCACAATGCAACAAGGTTCACAGACAGGAAACTGCCAGTACGTACTCAAGAGTTTATTCTGAGAGGGGTTTCACCACAATAACAGTCATACAGCGCCCCCTGATGGTCTGTTTGTGAAAAGGAATAGATTTCTCGTGTAAAAGGGGGCATCAGCTACTGATTGGGATAAAGTTCAATTCCTAGTCAGAGTTTCTCTTTAAGTGATTTTGAAGGATGATCATACGTATAAGAAGAGCTGGTGCCAGCCTCTCTGAAATGACAAATCTTTTAGGATTTTTTCACTCAACCGTATCTTGGGTGTTTAGAGATTGGCAGTTGAGAGCGAAAAAAAACTTCAAGCTGTAAGGACTATTCTGGTTGAAAAAGGCTGGTGGATGAGAGAGATGAAAAGCGAGTAGCAATGCATAGGCCGCAGCAACAGGGCAAATTACAGCTGAATTCAATGCAGGTGCAGCACAAAGCATATCCCAATGCACAACAAGATGTTTGCAGTCTGCAGGCTGGGCTTAAGCTACAGGAGTGTATTCCTGCCCCAGTCTGCTGTGAATAATGTGAGCGGTTTCCTCAGCCAGCAGCACTCATTGGGCTCTTTTCCACTAGAAAACACAATCGAGTTTCTTACCAATGTATATTGCTGAGCTCGTGGTGTGTTTTGTGAGAGGGGGGGGGGGGGGGTTGGGGTGGGAGAGGGCATATCCAAATTGTTGGGATCGCAGACGAAATGCAGCAGGATGAATATAGTGCTCATGAAGACTCATGCCGCAGGCGAACCGCCCTTTTGGGAACAGTCGCCAAAAAAAGAGGAAAAAGAATCCCTGGTAACGAGCACCACTCATAAGGTTCAAGTTTCAATATTTACAATGATCTTTATTATAACATTATCAACCACAAGATAAGTATTATGCACAAAGGATAATCCAAAAAGTATAAAAACATAAAAAAAAAAAGCACAGAATACCCCATAAAATTTCTTGCCAGTGTTAACTGTTGCAAACAAGATTTGTACATAGACAATAGTATGCTGCTATCAGCACCAGGGGCTTATAAAAGTGCCCCCAGGCTGTATGCACCCGGGTTCAGTATAGGTGCAGATAAAGTGCTGAATCCTGGTGATAATTATAAATGACAAAGGTGTTAAATCCAAAAACCACAATTGCATCAAACCGTAAATAAAGTGCTCAGTTTAGTGCAACACATATAAACACAATCCTAGAAAAGGAGCATATTGCATATTAAATAGACTCTAAGGTAAGGCAGTGAAGCAGCCCAGAGTTATAGTGCACCGTGATAAGATACTCAGCCCAGGTCTTAGAAGATACTTCAGGCAACAGAGCAGCAGGAAGGACGGAGGATCCCCTCTGACATCCCCACTACTTCCAACGGGTGTCACTCTGCTTTTTCAAAGGAGAGTAGAGACCGTCACGTTCTTATGGGAACAATCGCTGCAGTTTGTGTTTGTTTTTTTATTTGTCTCTAGCGTTTTGTGATTGGATCGGGAAACACCAGTAGTGGAAAAGGGCCCTCGTTTTGCTTGAAATAAATTTCTGAACGCTTATCAGCCACAGTTTTTTCCAAAACTGTTTTCGAGTCCTCATACCAGCCTTTGGTTTTTTTAAAAAATGTTATTACTATTACTGCATGTCTGTTTATAACTGCATGTTGGTCGAACGCTGTAATCGTAAGCGGTTTCTGAATCGCAGTTATTCGGTATATAGTATCTTGCTGCCTATTTAGCCTGCTATTTCCTTTCTGCAGAGATAGGCTAGCCAAGCCTCTGCCTACATCGGAGAAACAGCTGAGGATGGAACTGCAGCAGCTGAACCAGCAGATCAGCCAGCAGACCCAGATGAGAAGCATGGAGGTATGATCAGGCCAGCGGTATTATTCTTTTATTATATGGCTAAGCTGAAATATATATTAGACTCCTGTACAGTAGAGTCCTAGTTATGTGTAAGGCAACTAATCGGCAGTCTCCGCCAACCAGCACAAATTGCCAGCAGTATTTAGTGGTGAAGTCCAACTTCTTAGGCGGTTTATGGGCTCTGCTGCTGGGCTTAAGCACTGGGTTCCACGGCTCTCCCAAGGTTAATATACTTTCTGTTACTGTATTTTAACATTTATGGTATGTGTATAGAGTGGGGTATAGTAGCGTCAGCCCATACCAGTCGGTAACCAAGACTCTACTGTACTATAAATTGAATTACTGTGGAAATAAGTCTTATCAATGTTTTTGGCAGATTCTAAAGGTGGCCTCAAATGATCCAACCTCTTTCATCCAATCTTACCAAATCTATGTAATAGGAGAGTAAACCGAGTGAATCTAATGACTGGATACTATAGGCAGTCCCTTATATTACATAGAAATGGTAAGATTGGATGAAACAGATTGGATCATTAGTGGCCACCTTTAGAAAGACAAGCTGCTGCAGTTTAGTTAAATGCAAGTTTGCAGAAGAGCAAAGGATTTGGGCGTGGCCATCGGTAGGTGGCTAATAGTCACCCGTAGAAAGTGTCTGTAATTGGGCCCCCGGGTGGCAAGTTGGGCACCCGATTCGTTATTCGTAACCAATCAGCTACAGAACTGGCTGATATAATATTAGGTAGAGCAGGAACAGGTGGTGACTGTCTATTTTACACATGATCGGCTACAACTGCGGCCGTTTTGGAGGGGGGGGGGATTAGTGCTACCCTCTTTCCCCAAAATTAGGACATCCCTTGAAAGTAAGCCTTGGCAGGAATTTCCAGCATGCTCGAAATATAAGCCCTACCCTGAAAGTAGCCCTAGCTGCAGTAAGGGGAAAAAGTATGGCAACTTGTGTTATTACTGGAGCCGATGCTCTCACGGATGCGACCATGGCTCTGTCATTGGGCCAATCACTGCTAATCAGCAAGTGCAGTGATTGGCCCAATAATGGAGCCATGGTTCCGCCTACCAAATCATCAGCTTCAGTAGAAACCCAAGTTGCCGTACTTCTTCCCCATAAGCTGAAGCTCAGGGACACAACCGCATGGAGCTGGGGGAAAGAAGAGGATGCTGGTAGACTCGGGACACAGGAGGACAGGGGATAGAGGATACAGGTACAGAAGGGGACACTAAAGGTACATGGGGGGGCACAGCACAGGGGTGCAAGAGGAGGATCCAGCAGAGGAAGAAGGCAGCACAGTGGGGAAGGCAGGAGGACACAGTATAGTAACTTGTGTGAAATATAAAACCTCCCCTGAAAATGAGCCCTAGCACATCTTTTGGTGCAAAAATTGACACTTATTTTCGGGGAAACACGGTAAGGCACTTGGAGAAGGGTTAGGTTTAGGCACTAGAAGGGGAAGGTTTAAGTTAGAATGGGTATCGGGTAGACGCATGTCTTGTTTTTAATTTACATCCTAGCTTCATACGTGTACAGCTTCATTACACAATTCACCTCAGCCCGCCCTCTCCAGTCTTGTCCTTTAGTCACGGTCTTCACACAGGAAGAAGTGCTGCCGGGCAGAATACTGTTTGGCATCCCTTCCCATCCTACCTCTGCATCTCGTTTTGGGCATCTAGGGCACAGGTGCCAGACACGAGGCCTGAATGTGGCCCTCCTAGTCTGGCCCACCAGAGCTTCAAATGTGCATCATTGTAAGCACTTAAAAGAATGACAGCACACTGTCTTCCCATCCAGGGGAGCTCACCGGAGACGCTGTTTCTGGTTCAAACATTGTCAGTTTACAGAAGAACTCCAGTGAAAATTATGTAATAAAAAAGTGCTTCATTTTTACAATAATTATGTATAAATGATTTAGTCAGGGTTTGCCCATTGTAAAAGCTTTGCCTTTCCTTTATTTACATTTTGACATTTATCAAATGGTGACATTTTTACTGCTGGCGGGTGATGTCAGTGGAAGTAGCTGCTGCTTGCTTTTTTTGGGTAGTTGGAAATAGCTGTAAACTGCTATTTCCCACAATGCAATGAGGTTCACAGACAGGAAAATGGTCCTCACAGTCTTCTGTGGGAGGGGCTTCACCACAATATCAGCCATACAGAGCCCCCTTATGATCCATTTGTGAAAAGGAATAGATTTCTCATGTAAAAGGGGGTATCAGCTACTGATTGGGATGAAGTTCAATTTTTGGTCACGGTTTCTCTTTAACTACTTGATGCACGCCGTGCAGTGTATTCACGGCCCTGCAAAATTGAATAGATCCACCAGGGCCGTGAATACAAGTCTGCAGCGGTGTGCAGCCGACGCTCGCGCCCATCCGCACCGTCGTTACCGCTGCTTAGAGGGGAAGTTGATGAATGGAACCGCAGGTCCAACTCATAAATCTAAGTCCCCGATTTAAAGGCATTCGTTGTATCTTCCTGTTACACTGCTACGCATTACTTCCGATTCACCTGCTTACTACCTGAATCGGAAATAATGACTGAGGACATCTTGTGGCTAAATGGTATATTACACCAAAATTATTTTTTTTTCTTTTTAAATAATGTAGCTAGCCTAGTGCTAGCTACATGATAGCCGTTGAGCAGCGGCATCCCCCCACCCCCTCCTATCTCCTCCAGTAATCAGGCCCATCAGGAAATCCCGTTCTGAACGGGATTTCCTTTAGGGCTTCCCCCGTCGCCATGGCGATCCACCCCTCAGCACTGCCTGGCACTGATTGGCCAGGCAGCGCACGGGGTCTCGGGGGGTGACACTCTAACGCGGCGAATCGGGTAGCTGCATGTATAAAAAAAATGTATGCAAATCGGCCCAGCGGCGCCTAAGAAATCCTCTGCAGCGGCTTACCCCGTGTCCAGCACGGGGTTACCACTAAGGAGGTTAATAAAAAATCCCTTCACGGACTTTTATGATTAACTATTTCCCTCCCACACCCTCTCATAGTACCCCAACCCAAAGAAAGCCTAATTGGTGGCTAGAAAAACAAGATATAGCTCATTACGCTGTGATTAGTAGTAATTAAGTTATTGGCGAAAGAAAGGGAAGAGCGCTGACAGGTGAAAATTGCTCTAGTCCACAAGGGGGAAAAACCCCTCAGTCATCAAGCGGTTAAGGTGCTGTGCAGCAGCAAGCCATGGGACCTCTCAGGAAAATTACCTTGGGGGCCACTCTTGGGATCCAAACCCCCTTGTGTAGCTGGTAGCCTACTTTATAATGCTTACTGCCTGTTTACCACTACATGTGAGGTGCAACACGACTGCACAACAGGCAAAGCTGATCATTTCAGCCATCTGTTTCTGTTTTCTAGTCCCCGTCAAAACATAAACAAGTAATTTGCCTTTGGCAGAATTTTCTTTGTTCTCAGAAGCTGCTGGGAAACTCCTTTTTTTATTTTCTCCTCCACCTTCTAATATGAAGAATGTAGTTGACTGTTTAGTGCTTTTGGTCTGCTCAGGCTAATTGGAAACGGCACATCGTCGGAGTTCCTTTTCTTGAATGTGTTCCTCTTGGTGTGTGTTGTTTTTCGCAAGGGAAGTTTTTCCTACACTCAACTACAGGTGGCTACTAGACAAGACACACATAATGCGCTTTTCTCCTGGTGGGCTCAAAGCTCTCACGGCTGTAGCCACGGGCAACCAAGATCATTAGAGGATCTTGCCCAAAGAATCTGTACTGTTTTATGTACTGGCAAGAGCCAGGATTCAAACCCTAGTCTAAGGCTCAAACCCTACATCTGAGGCAACAGCCTTAAAGTGGATCCGAGATAAACTTTTACTTGTTGCATAATTCTTTTCCTTTCATATAGTTTATAGGGCATTCATCAAGCCAAATACTTTTTTTTGTTTTAATTCTTGAATTCCATATAAAATAAATAAGCCTTGCCCCCAGGTTCTCCAGAGTGCCTTTGCGCTCTGACTCATGTAGCAAGGGCTTATGGGAGCTCAGTCTGAGCAGGAGGAGGAAGTTACTAGACAGATTTCAGGGGGGGGGGGGGGGGGGGAGGAGAGGTGAGTGAAGTTTACACAGGCTGAGGGCTGGAGATAAAGATCAGCTTGCCTGTGTGCAATGTGACAAACAGAACATGGTTGCCCTCATTGTATCACAGGAATAAATAATCATAAACTGTTGAAGCTTTTTGCAGCTAGTTTTGCTGTGTAAAACTATCTAAAGTTTAGATAAGATATATAGACAAGTTACTTGTTATAGTTGTCTGTATATCTTATCTAAACTAGAGCAAGTTACTTGTCATAGTTAGCTTTTCATCTCGGATCCGCTTTAACAAGTACGCTATCCAGCTGACCCTAGATGTGCAGATGGACGTTAGAGAAGTCACTAGCATATATGGTGAGCCGGTGAAATTTGCCTGGTCACAGGCAGATGTATGTTTTCCGAGTGGCCATTGACATGCAGAAATGTAGCTGTATATGCAGATAGTGGTCTGCAAGCCTCAGGTACAGAGCGTCCGTGTGTCTTGGGGAGCCTGGATGATCTTTTGGAATGTGTGATTGACCTCTAAACATCAGAGTAGATTGATAATGCCAAATAGGACTCGGCCTGTGTAAGGATAAACGCCCAAACTTTTTTTTTATTTCACGCAGATGCGGTTATACAGCACGCTAGCCCACCAAAATGTTTTGGGCCCTTTGCCCTTTGTCCAGTGGCCCCTGACTAAGGGTGCAGGGCACGAAACCCTGTCCTGAACAAGTATGCTGTATAACTGCATCTGCATGAAGTAAAACAAGTCTGGATATTTATCCTGATATGAGTCCTATTTGGTATTCCTCATCACTGTACAGAAATGTAGCTTACGCCAGATAATTAGCACTATATTTCTATTTGGCTGTTACCCAACTTACGGAACTGCATAATTAGCTTTCCAGGCATGGCATGATAACACTTTTTCCTCTTCGCAGTAGAAACAGAGACTTAAATTCCTTCCAACGAATTTTTACTAGGTTGCCAATAACCGCCTACTGGTACAGAGAGAGACGTCTACACTGGGGAGCCTGCAGCAGCCGCCTCCACCTCCACCAGCCAAGTGGTCCAACATGTTGTCCAATGAGCAGCTGAGTCTTGAGCTGCACCAAGTTGAGCGTGAGATCGGGAAAAGAACTCGTGAACTGAGTATGGTGAGTCCCAGGGAGGAGGGCACTTGCAGTATTGAATAAGGTTTGCTAGTGTTACCAGTGTAGTTGCGCCAAATCAGTTCAACAGATTAATGCTTTTGCTTGCCCACTTAGGAGGGACACTCCATGGGTGTGAAGAGCAAACCCGATGTCATGAAGGTAGAGAATGGACAGATGGATCCACAGGGCAAGGTTATGTCACATGACCTTCAAATGTCCTTCAGGTAGGTGTTTTTATGTATAGTACCTCAATTAAGAATATGCTCTGCACTTCTAACAGTCGTCCAAGTTTGGCATGGAGAATGCCAACATGAATCACTTGGATGGATCCACCAAGAGTGGTCACAAGTCCACAAAGGAAATCTGTACTCCCATCAAGGCATTACAATAATTCCAACCATCACTGTTCCAACCATAGAAGACCACAGGGGGGGGGGGGGGGGGAGAGAGAGAGATAATGCTTTGTGAGACTACTAACTGCAGTTCCAGGGGTGTGTGGGATTGAGTTGCAATGTCTGCTTTCTCCAACATGAATACGCTACTACAGAATTGGTCATTCATCTGTTTCCATGTTCGGAATATCTATTGTGCACAGTAAGGGTAACCTACCGTGAGAAAACCTTTGCACCGATGTTAAGGAGGGTTCCGGGAAGGGAGACCAAAGGGACAGCTGATTCCCTCACTTTTTTTAACTTTGTGATACCTCAGGTTTCCTGTATAAAATAAACACTTGAGAATGTCACTCCAACCCCAATTACAAAAGAATACAAATGGGAAAAAAATGGCTCTCAAAACAATCCTCATACTAGCTATCATTCTGCACCTGTTAGTGCAAATTTGGTCTCCTCAACAGGCAACAGGTCAAGCCCTCCGCAATCTCCTGATGCTGTAAACTTCATTTGTAATGCAACAGGGGAAAGAGGCTCCCAGAGGTAATAAAATACTTTAAAATCCTTAAAAACAAGATAGGAGGTTGCTTACCTCAATGATGACACTTGTTAGGAAAAAGTTCTTGGGCTAAGGCAACGCGTTTTGTGAGTTCATAAGTCTCACTTATGTAATGTAATGCCTTAGTATCGTCCTGCCCACTTAGTCACATTGCTCCTACTTATGTTCACTCAAGACTACAAATTTCTGGTATCCTCTACTTCTAGTCACTGGACCAGATACTACCAGTGGACATCTTGACAACATTGATTGCTCCCATAACTGAAGGTGGGGGTGTCAGGAATCCATAATTTCTGTGTTGAATGTTGAGGAGCAGCAAGACAGGTGGGTGAGCAGCTAGCTTTTCAGGCCTGACATCAAGACCAGTTTAACAATCAATTCGCATTTTTTTCCTCCAAGTATTGATCTGACTCACCTCCAGGCAGTATGGATATGAGTTAGTACCAGCACCAAGAATGAGTCCGCAAGGAGAAAAGCGCAATATAAATGTTATTTGTCTTGTCTATTTGTCTTGTCCATATTGAGACGAGAGAATTGTGGAGGCTGCCATTGCTGTCCTCCAAATAAAGCTCTTGGCTGTTGTACATAATGCGTTTTTTCCTCCCTGCAACAAGTATGTATGTTAGTTCCTGTCCTGCATACTTGTTCAAGGGAAGAAACCCTGAACTTTGGAGAGGGACCCCTCTGGATCCTGTGGTGGCTTTCCATGCTGTCCTCGGCCGCCACCGCCCAGGACGCTCCTGCATATCCTGACCACATTGCTTCTTCGTGCTCAAGCGCGGCTTCGCAGTAGCCCAGAGAAACTAGTGTATGAGCTGCTCTGGCTTGCTGCACAGGTGTGGCCATGCCCCAAGCAGTCCCTGTGTGGCCACGCCCCCCCGAGCAGGCACAGTGTCGCTGCACTTGTGCTTGAAGAGGAGTACAGTAGAGATTTTGGAATCAAACAAGCAGTAGTTCCCTTGGTCTCCCAATGAGCGGCAACAGTGGTCAGGAGGACAGCATGGGAAGGCTTTTCAGGATCCAGAGGCTTCCTTCTTCTTTGGTAAGTATTTGACTATTGACTCGATATTTGTCTTGGGCACACTTTAAAGCATTCTCTGTGGGAGTTCAGTAGGTCCACATCTCTTCCTGTATGTTTACATACCTCAGTTCTGATATGTGTGTCTGCTGCTGATCCTAGCCTACCTTCCGGGGGCTGACCATGAGATATAGATCGTGGATTTTTGGGGAATACTGCACTCCTCCTCCGCACCCCATCTCCAGTGTTGTCATTTTGCTTCCCTGATCCACAACATCAGATGTTGTTTACATGGCATTGTCCCTGGTTTGAAATGTAAATTCCAACAAGACTGAAGCGCCTCCTGGTGGCCATAGTGGGTCAGAGCATGGCGCAATGATGCTTGTGGGGGGGACAGTTCAGTGCTTTCTAACATAGAGACTCTGAGAAAAAATAAAACCCTCTGGAGGATTCTTAACTCATGAAGGGTAAGCCTCAGCACCCCAATGAGGCTTCCCTATCCTCTGAAGCTTGGGGGAATCCAGCGCTGGCACTCCCAAAAGTCCCTCGACAAAGCCTGACAAGAGGGCGCAGATGCGGGCAATATTTACCTACTGCGTTCCTGCGCAGGTGCACTAGCAGCTCTTTGTTCCGGCTAAGGCGGAAATAGCTGAGTGTGTTCGATCCACTCTATTGTGCAGACGCAAAGGGCTCACGCCTGCGCAGTAGAGCGGATACAATCGGACTGGGATATTTTCGCCTTAACCCAAATAAAGAACCACTACTGCTCCTGCACTGGATCGCGATGCTGTTCAGAGGGTCACAGCGCTGGATTGCAGGGATGGGGAAAGCCTTGTTAGGATCCAGGCTTTCCCCTCCTGAGGTAAGTATCCCCCAGGGTTTTTTTTTTGTTTTGTTACAGGTTTTCTTTAAACTGTACTAGGATGGACCGTTCAGTACACAAGCAGTGCTAAGATGGCAATTTTGTGACCGTTGCTTCACGTGTGTTTTATTTCCTTCTGCAGCTCTGAGGTGCCAAACGGATCCAGCTTGGCCCAAGAAATCACCATGCTGTCTGGCAAAACGACATCGCTAACTCTGTCGGAGGACCCCCAGTCCGGCAGCGACAAATCGGAGGTCCTAAGAGCTGGGGTCAACTCCTCCGCAGCTCCGTAACAATGAGGGTCTTGCCCACATGTGTTGTAACCTTTTCTCCCCAAACTGAAGGTGATTTGGTCTAGCGGGAAGCGTAAAGGAAAATGGAACCGCTGTTTTTTTATTTTTATTTTTTTTCCCGTTTGTTTTGTTTATATATTTTAGAGGGAGATCTTGGAGCCAACGGGAGTTTAAAAACAAAAAAAAATTAAGTTAATATTTAAAGATATGCGTACTTAACCCCCGTTTTGGGGGGTCAGAGATGGCTGGAAGCCAAGAATCTCCCCTCCAAAGCATGACAGACTTCTAAAAACAAACAAAAAAATGTGCATTGAAAACACCACTAGTAAGAGCAGCCTCTGCACATATTTTCACATTAACACATTTTTTAATAAAAAAAATTATACAGAATACAAAAAGTATATATTAAAAAAAAAAGAAAAAAAAAGACACAGATGAAAATTAGCAGTATCTGCAAGCAATTCAAGATTAGTTGTTTTTGTTCTGTGAATGAACTTAATTTTAATACCTTTGGATGCCTTGGATGCAAGGCGTTAAAGACAAAAAAGGAAGATATTATATATATATATACTCTGTTTGATTAATTGTACGATCTTATTGCTGTAGATTTACATTTATTTTTTCTTGTTTTGTTTGGATGGTATTACATGGCCAGAGGCTCTGCCCCGCCCCTATTGCTTAGGGATTGGCTGCATACTTATGAGTTCTGATGAGCTCAATTCTGATGAGCAGCTAAGTAGGGCGAAACAAAGGAAGAGGGGGTTTTCAACGCGCGTCTGCCTAAAACCTTCACATTGAAATGCTGGCAGCAGTGCCAGTTACATTTCTGTGGTATCCTTTCACGGGCTATGGAATACCTTTTCAGTTTAAGTTTTATTAGCTGAAGCTTGCGTTTATGTTGAGCTGGTATCACATCCAAGTGGACTTTAATGTCCAGTTAAACCCATAATTTAAAAAGGGCAGATTGTCTTAGCAATCAGGTTAAGTCAGCGTAATTAAGCGTTGGACAGAACCTCTTTTTTGCAAACCATTTGTCCTTGCCAGTGCAGTACATCTTGCCTTCTGTTCTCTCTGAATTTAGATGCAGTCCGAAATAAAAATTGTAAGAATAGCGGGTACCAGAATACATTTCCCAGACTCTTAAACAGTGTTAGTGAGAATATAGTCATACTATGTAAGACCGGCAGTTTGGGAGCAGGGAGCTAGAGATGGGCGTTAAGCCTTTATGAATGGGGTTTGTCTGTTTGGAATTTTAGTCCCAGGGGTAATACTTGTATTAATCATAGATTTGAGTGTCTTGTTCAGTTTTGGGTTAAGCTGGACTTTAAAAACCAGGCTGAGTGAGGCAGCGTCCTTCCTGTAGGCTGATGTGTAGGAAGGGGAGGAGCTTATTTGGGCATTGTAGTGATGTCATAGACTACACCGAATCAGGCTGTGAGCAGTGTAATCAGCCAATGGGCCCACCGAACACTATGCCACAGCTGGGTATATAAGATGAGAAGCTATGCTTTACACTTCTTTATGGAAGTTGCAGTGGAATGGCGATTTCACGCTTCTCACAAACCAGCGGAGTGCCATCAGTATTGCAATACGTTATCCCTGGGACTTCGAAATACCCATTAGAAGGTTTCCTAGTGATGTTGTATCACTGTTTCTTTCTGCTGTTTTGGAAAAGAGAGATTGTACATCTCTGTGCTGCATTTTAAGCATCTGAGAGAAAAACTGTTGCCTAAGGCAACCAATCCATCCCCTTTCTGTATAGAAAGAGGGTGGAGCTGATGGGTTGCTACTGGCAACATAGTTTTTGTTTTTAATTACCCTTTAGCAAAACCGTACTTGCTTCCGGAAAGGGCATTCAGACAGCTGGCTATGTAATATCTTCCCACATTGTTCTGGTGGGGTAAAAGCAAGAATTAATTACTTTTTGTTCTTTGTATTTTCTTAGTGTTTTCCTTTTTCTCTCTCTCTTCCCCCCCCCCCCCCCCCTCTTTCTCCCCATCCCCCACCTTCTCTCTCTCTACCTCTCTCTCTTCTGCTCTTCTGACCCCTCTTCCCCACAGCTCCTCTAACTCCTGCTGGGTCCGTGTCCGCCTCAGCATTACGTTCCGTGAATCCTATATGGAAAGACATGTAGACCAGAGCTTATTCTACAACCTGTTACCTTTGTATGAGAAAGGGTGGGTGTGTTTGGGGGGGTTCCCCGCTTTGCCTACCAGTTGAAGCTTCCTGAAACGAAGGTGCTTGGATTTTGAGCGCCTGTTTAATTTTCCTTATCGCCAGGAGAAGGCACTGCATTTAATATACTGTTTCACATTGAATTAAATTGAACATTTCGGACCTGCAGGTCACACATTTGATATTTACATATATCCGCTTGGAGTTCAAGCTAACTTTTTTTTTTTTATTTAAATATATGACCATAGTGTTACGCGTGTTTGCGTACCTCGGCAGTGGTAAGCAGACACACGTAATATGTTTTAAGGTTTGTTTGTTTTCTTTTTTTTTGGATGGTGCAGCTTCTAGGTACAGCGACGTCTGTGCTGTATGCAACCTTTATTACGCTCTTTGCAGTGGCTACAGAACTTGCGCTTTCTCAGAAGGTCTGATTGAGGCAAAAGGTTCAGTCCAGAAAGTTTCTGAAACGGCACCCAGCAGATTTAGACTAAAACCCCACAGCAGGCAGTATACCTATATATAACGGAAAGCATACATGTGCTGGACTGTGTAATCCAAGCAGTGAAAGAGTTAGTCAGCTCGCTTCACTGGCTTTTTGCTGGTTGGACGATTCAGGTGTTTGCAGAGTGACTGCCAGCTGTCAGGTGGCGTCTGTGATTTTGAAATGGGTGAGCAGCAGTGAGGGGGGAAGAAAGAAACAGATTACTGTTCTTCCTCTGTGCTGTGTACTGAGGTAGCTGCCAGAAGACACAAGCACACAACTTTTAAATTCAGATCCGCCTACCCTGCTTTACTTATGTGCACTGGCTTTTATATACTATGTAGGTGTTCTTCAAAAGGCAGCAAGTCTTGGGCAGGATGAGGTTCCTCCACCCATAGCTCAGCCCAACACGTCAGTCAAGGCAGAACAACAGGATGCACGTTACACCCGTCATAATGCTGGCAGATGATTCACACCGCAAGTGATTCCTGGCGTCTAGTCACGATTTATGACTAGCAAAATGCTAGGGTGTTGTAAACGCCATTTATCAGGCAGGCTATCTCACACTGCAAGCATTGGTGTCTTGTCTAATGCTAGGTACACACCATACAATTTTCTGTTAGATTTGCCTGCCAGATTTCTTTTCCAACATGTTGGGAAAAAAAGCTAACTGGCAGGTAAAGCTAACAAAATCTAACAGAAAATTGTATGGTGTGTATCTAGCATAGGTCCTCCTGAAGGCAATTGTGGATAAGCCAGCCAGTGTCGTGCTTGTAGTGTGAACTGTCCTCATTGAAAGTACCCATAAACCAGAATCCCTTGCAGCGTGAAACAGCCGGGATTCCTGCGTCAGTCAACCTTGGTATTCTTCAGGTTGAATGAAGCCTCAATCAGTCAACCAGCAGGCCAGGAAGTGCTGATTCTTTAATGATGAAAAAAAAATCATGTTTGAACCTTTTTTTTTGTTAGGCAGCCATAGTTGGTTCATTTTAGAGCTTCATGTGGCCTTATTTGCTCAGCAATAGCAAAAACAATGAATTGACACAACAGTGTCGACATGATGGTGCTAATTTTGACTTCTTATAGAGTGTCTGGGAGCTGTGATGTGCCCTGAGTATTTGGGAACATCTCCTTATTTTGTTACATTCGTGCAGCTAGGAGTGACTCATAGCCAATAATACAAGGAAAGAATGAGTGTTCTGCATCCACCCAGATGTCTCACCTGTGTGTACAGGTCACATGTATTGATTTATTTATTTTACTCTGAAGTCACACAATGCCTGTGCCACTCGCACTCTTTATATGACTGTCAGCCGGTAAGGGGCGGCAACAGTTTGGGGCTAAGGATAGCCTGTAGGGGGGGGGGGGGGGGAGGAATGATGTGTTCAGCAATATGGAGTAGCTTCCCGTGAGCGTTTAGGGGTCACAGGGGCAATGGTTATAGGTTTTGATCCAGCATGTCGAACCTCTAGTCCAGTGATGGCTAACCATGGCACTCCAGCTGTGGTGGAACTACAAGTCCCATGAGGCATTGCAATACTCTGACAGCTCTAAGCATAACTCGGGGAGGCAGAGGCATGATGGGATTTGAAGTTTTATCACAACCAGAGTGCCAAGGTTAGCCATCACTGCTCTAGACGATAAATGGGGGCACAAGGTCTTCTGTACACACTAGATTCTCTCCCACGGTTGTCTATATTTGGCCTATGTAAGCTGTAAATTCCACTTGCATACTTGTCACTCTGAAGTTCATTTATTGAAGGCCACGTCCAGTGTAAAATAAAGAGCCTGCCATGTAAAGCTCTCTATTATTGCTGTACTGATCGGCAGGTGGTAGGGTCACTCGCTCGTTGATAATTCATCGATGAAAGAAGCTCGCCCCTTACGTCTATAAGAAAGATACAGCTATGTTCCTTGATAACTTGCAAAGCTCTGTGGTCACCCCACCTGCTTGACACATCCCGCCTCCAGCTCAGGAGCCACCAATTAAGTTGGATCTGTTGAGCTGGGGTGGGCTGCGGCAAGCAGGTGGGGTACTTAACCCTACCATCCGCCGATCCTTGAGGCAATATCCGAGAGCGTTATATTGAAGGGTCTCTATTTTACATTGGATTACTTTTCAAGACTAGAGAGTGGTGGAAAACCTAAAGGTGACCATTAACGGTACAATCGGATGCACGTTTTATGATTGAATTGTATAGAAAACTGCACAGTGTGTCGAAAATCGATGTAAAATTATTCTTTGGTCGATCTGAAATCGATCCGAAACTTGAATTTTATGATCCCATCTGAAGAGAGAAAATGCCTTAAGTGACGGTTTATTTATGGGAACAATTGAAAATTACCTTCTAATTACTTACGATCGTAAAAAGTGCATTGAAAGATCGCATCTGATGAAAAAAAAAATTGTAACGTTAATAGGCACCTTAAGTCACCCAGCCAGCCTGGACTGCATTTTATAGAAGGATCCCCTCTATAAGGTTGGAGAAATGCCTGGGTCACTGTTTAAGCTGTAGTATTTTCTCACAGTGACAGTCTATCAGAACCTTGCCTCTCTCTTGTCCTGATATGCCGATTGGCCGCTTTTGCAACTTTCATGTTTCGCATTTTGTTCTGACCTTCGTCAACCTACCCTTTTGTTCCTGCGCTGTCGGAACAAAGTCCCCCTTCCTATTCAAGCAGCAGGTGGGAAAGATAAGTAAGTTTGTCATCTAGTGATCCATTATGACAAATGACTGCATGAAGCAACTGCACTCTTAACATTTCCACCAAAGGCAATCAAGAACAAGTCTCTGAACTGCAAAAGCCAAGTTTACAGAAACACCATCGTGACAAATGATAGCATTTGAAATACATGTGTATGCATACATATAGAATGTCCATTTGTCCCAGGGTAAAATGTGCTCTAAATAACTTTTGTCCTTTGTTGGTGTTGCTTACAGTAGGTTGTAAAAATCTGACAGATTTTGGACTAGTCCATCTTCTTTCAGGGAGTTCTCAGTATTTTCTTTTTTACAAAAGCACTACATGGAAAGACCCTATACCTATTCCTTGTACGTACAGTATTCTGGTAGTTGGGCTCTGCCACTGCCATCAGGGGAGTGCTTTTGTAAAGAAAAATGGAAATGTAGAAAAGGAAAATGGAATTGGAAATGCTAAGAATCCCCCATGAGGAGATGGCCTAGTCTAAAACCACCTGCGACATGAGAAAAAGGTAATTTATAGTTCATTTTACTCAGTCAAGTGTACATTTTAAATGTATGTATACACATGTATTTTGAATTTCACAATTTTCTTTGAGATAGATAAGGCAAGGTAGCCATACGCTGTACATGGATGTAAGTTTTATCCGTCAGTTCCCTCACACAACAGTCCGCTCTTTGGCCTCAATTCACTAAGATCATGCTGGAGATAAGGCAAGAGAAAACTTACCTCCACACGTGAGAGAGTTATCTTACCTCTTCATTCCTTATGTTACCTCTTCTGTAGTTAATTTACCTCCTCTGTAGTTATTTTCACATGCAGCTAATTAACAGCTTGTCTTTAACGCTGGAGTTATTTTAAGGATTGGAGAGTTAATTTAAAGACAGAAGAGTTAACTTTAGGCTTGCCTGAGGTAAAATGTTTCCTGAATACTACATGCCTTATCACCATGGTAACAACTCTAGAAGAGTTATTAAAGACAGGAGATAAGTTTAGTGAATTGAGGCCTTTGTCTGCCGCACTTAAACACCATCCTATCCTAGTTTCGCCCCCAATCCGTCATATCCTGTTCCTTCAAGCTGCCTCATCGAAACTATAAAGAGAAAAAAAAAAAGAGAGAAAATAGAAAAGCATTCAGACGAATTTGTTAGCACATAACTTCTGTGAAGTTGCTGTTTTCTAATGGTGTTATAACTCAATGAAGAAACGTGGGAAAGCTCTCAACTGGTAGGCACTGCGAGCAGTAGGCGGGGCTCCTCTGATCATCTGCAAGCGCACACAGCTGTATTACACCTGAGGAAGTCTCAAATCTTGTGATTGGCTATATTTTTTATTTTGGTCTAGAAATCTGGGCAACGGCCTGTCTGTGGTCTATCTCCTGCCCAGGACAGGGTGATGGTGTGGAGCAATCTGTGTTCAGCTGAATGCTGACACATAAAAAGATGGTTTTGTGATTGGTTTAAAGGTTAAGTCCACTGCAAGCTGTTAATTCTGCCGTGACTGAAAGCCAATAGATTTGTATCAGTTGGGCCTCTGAGAAGTGCAGGTTGTAGATTTGGGAAGTCTTAAAGAGGAACTCCAGCCTAAACAAACATACTGTCATTAAGTTACATTATTAATTAAAATAGGTAATATAATCTCTTACCCACCCTGTTTTAAAAGAACAGGCAAATGTTTGATTTCATGATGGCAGCCATCTTTTTGGTTGAAAGGAGGTGACAGGGAGCATGAGACACAGTTCCCAACTGTCCTGTGTGCTGATCACCCTTCCCAGTTGCTAGGCAACGTGGATAACAACATAGGAAATCCCATCATGCTTTGCACAGCATCAGGGAAAAACCGCCCGGCAGTTTTCTTTGATGGGTGGAGCTTAGCTAAAAATGCAGCTAAAAATGATGCTTTGGTAAGAAAAACAAAGTTCTGATGCTGTGAAAGTGTTAAAGAAACACCAAGCCTTTTCAGTTCTGATGAGTAGATTTTTAGTCCAGAGGTTCACTTTAAGGTCGGCTTTCACTAGGAGCCGGGGCCGTTTCTGATTTAGCCTTGGCTCCCGTTCTGCGCAGCCGCAGCCCGAATTGCTACACTAGTGCAATCTGGACAGCAAGCCATAGGTTAGATAGGTGGCATTTCCCCACCCCTCTTGCCTGCAGGGAAACACAGATTTGTGCTAAATTCGGCACTTGTGGATGGTGGAATTAGGCCCTTATTCTTCTGCTACATTCTCTTATTTGTGTAAAGGGAAGGAATCCAGGTTAGAGATGCCCAAGCAGGTAACCCTCCCCCAGAATTTACATGACAGTTAAAGGATACCCAAGTGGAATAGGTATGTTTAAATGGAGGCTACAGCGACGTTTGGGGATGAGTGCTGAGGCCGTACCGCTCCTCCCGTTCACTCCCATGATGCTCCGTTCCCCTGCAAAAGTCCCCATTAGTAGCCATGACTTGGCTGAGTGGCCCGACCTTTAACCTGGAAGTATTCTGCTGAGCATGGTCAGTATGTCTAATTCCCACCCCCTTGTACTACGGTTTGGACAAGGTGTGCACCAGAACAGAGCGGGGCGGAAGTAATCCGGAGGAGCGGTAAGCCTGAACACTCCTGCAGACACCCCTCTGTAGCCTGCATTTAAACATACCTTTTCAGCTCGGCTATCCTTTAAGAATCTGCTCAGTAGATCGTTGCATACAAACGCTTAGCTACATCTTTATAAAAAGAGCAATCCCTGATGGTTAGTGACCCAGAAGTGCATAAGTAGTTTCAATAGTGATCTTTTATTATCACACTATGATCGACCGTCGGTGATTATAATCTGAAAGCAATGTACCACGACAGGTTTGTTTACTTGGGACAGTAATCACTGTCTTTTATAGTCATCGGGGCTGTCTCCCCCCTAGCCCATCTAAGTTAATTGCTGAACAACGAAACTAGTCCAATAGCCATCAGGTTGATAAGTGAATTATAAATATTGTGTAGAAACAATGACAGACAAAATTATTTTTCATGGGTCCCAGGGTGTTAGTAACTGCAGTATTGGTTTCTTCCTCTACTTTCTGGATTCAGCTGGTGGGTGGGTCAGTCAGGTGTGACCATGTCACACCCAACGTAGGAAGAAAAATAGATGCCTGACTAATCTTCCCAGAATGCCAGTATTATAATAGAAACATAGGCCTCAATTCACGGAGCATTATCAAACGTTTATCAAACACTTTATCAAACGTTTGATAATTTACCTCATGGGTAAAATCTCATTTTAAATTCACTAAGGTGTTATATATTTATCGAATGTTTTACCGATAAAACGTTTAACAAATCTATAACACCTTAGTGAATTCAAAATGAGATTTTACCCATGAGGTAAATTATCAAACGTTTGATAAAGTGTTTGATAAACGTTTGATAATGCTCCGTGAATTGAGGCCATTGTCTCCACATAAGGAATTGGGGCTTGTAGCTCACAGGAAGTGTGAGCCAATTATAAGACCTCCTCTGCTAACAGGAAATAGAGGCATGAGAGGTCTTAAGCCTGTTTGGATAGGTGCCCAGCTAGACAAAGGATTTTATCAATGTGAAAAGTTCAGTTCCAAAGGTAGGGATTTATAATTTACTATAATCGGCGTAAGTGTTATTAGAATTTGCCACGTTCAGATTTTGGTTAGGTTAGGCTTTAAATATTGGCCACTGAGCAGTATTTATTTCGGAAGGCCACAACCAAATCGGCTGTTCCTTCATGCATGGGAAATGGAGTTTATATAAGGGGAACCTATTCACACACAGTCACAGGCCTGAGATGTATATTGGATAGTGTTAGTGTATGTCTGCTCCCTTCCACGCAAATAAAATCCCTGTCTAGAAGAACTATTGTTAGGCCTGTGTCACAGGTGGCCCCATGGGGGGGGGGGGGGGGGTACATGAAGAAAAACCTGGCATTTATCACAATTATGTTTCTTTTTTTACATTTGATTTATTGCTGTTGGATAGCAGTTTCCTTTACTCTGGCTGAATCTGCCAATAATATTTTTGCTACCACCTATCTTCTTTTACTCCCTTTCAGCTGATTAGAAGCAGTAGTGCGAATTTGTGGCCCATAGTTCGGTTGTCGCTTAGTTTTGTACTCCACGGTGCAGTACAATGTCAGTAGCCAGGTTTTTTTATTTTTTTTAGAATACCTTCAGTGGTGCTGCACAGAGGCATGTGGTTTTGTACTGCACAAAACTACCAGGATAGAGATTTGATTGAGATGTGATGAGATTTGCAGAAATTTGACATTGAACACTTCAGAGCAGTCATTCGATCACTTCTCAACCAATCGCTTTTTCACCCTGTGTAGTTTTGATCCTTTTTTGTAGTCGAGCCACAGTTGAACGGGCTGTGGCTACATTTAGCGGAATTGGTGGCTTGAGATACTTGTGGGTTTGGACTGGCTTCTCACGAGGTGATCTTGGAACTTAGCACCTGAATGGATGTCTTTGCTGCATGAGAACATCTGGCAGAGTAAGCGAGCTCTGTTTGTGTGGGAGGGCGTGTAAATATGACATCACTGTATGCCCTTGTTCTGCACACACTGTGTCAGTGTAAAGTTCTGCTTGGTGCAATGCTGACTTCTGTTTCCCTACCGTGGCCTCTGCTGGGCTTCAGGCCTGCTCCGGCTGTCTTTCAATGACTCATAAGGTGGCCAGACATCACTCGCTGTATGGCCAGATCGATCATTTGATAGATCCGATCAGAGTTGGTCTTACGTCCGCTCGGTGCGACTCCTGGCCTCCTGCGGTGTTCGGCATCACCGTGAGCACCTGCGTCACGTGACTCGACGCATGTAGTGACATCACAACATGCGCCAGTGTCACAGGCAAGAGGCGGTAATAGCGGAGAAGGCTAGGAGTTATGCCGGCGGATAGGTGAGCCTTTAACTCTGTACACATGGGGGATACAGGCCAGGGGTACGTCAGTCATCATGATCTCAAACACAGTTACCACCGTGCAACCAACCAGACCCTTGCGACCAAAATTTTTCCACCATTGCCGATTGATTTTAGGGTGGAAATATGTTGCTGCACCAATTCTCTTCCTATTCCTATTCAAAAAAATTATCGAAACGTCAATTGGGCTTCAATATAGAGCAAATTTATGGGCACCCCTACAGAGTGCGCTAGAGGGTGACGATCGGAATTACAAGCAGGATTTGACTGACAGAGGGTAGATGTCTGTGTTTTGTCCCACGCTTTTCTTACCAAGGAGACCTATTCCTTGGAGCTTTTGTATAAAACAGATGAGATCTCCAGGAATCACACTAGAAGCCCCCAACCTGAACATGATAAAGTTACAATAGTGCACTAATCCTAAATATCCTATTTGATGTCCAGGATGATTTTTTCCCCTAAAGGTTATCATGCTGTGGCTAATCTTTTAGAGCACTTTAAATGGATAACCAAGAAACACATTTCAACTTCAGTTAACTTCCTGAAGTATCACAACAGTGATGAATTTACCAGCCTCAGTAGGATTGCTTTCAGCATTTGTCTTGTTCAATTTTGGATTTCAGTGACAGAAATGGCAGTCAAGCTTTTACTCTAGTTGTGGACAGCCAACCAAGCTCTGAAAGATACCCCATGTCATTGTGCCCTCGGGGGAGGTCCTTCCTTAGTGCAGGACTATAACTCCTCCCACAATGCAGGGAGTCGTGGTCACTAGAGCAGTGTTAGTGGCTAAAGTAAGGCGGTACAGTCATGTTGGTATTCTCAGAGTGGGAGTGGCTTCTATTTATATTTGTATTTCATGGAGATCTGCCCTGCGTGTGGCAAACTGTAGTTGCACGTTTTTAATATTTGTTGACCCGCAATCCACTACATAGAATACAAACTACTATTGTTAGTCTTTGGATCAGTGGCCCTTTAGCCATGAGTTATAGATGATTTTTTTTTTTTTTTCCTCTTCTGCTTGCGGTTAGTCACAGCATTGACTCTGCTGAACTATGAGGTCCTTTTACGCAAGCGGAAATCCATATAATACTTTGTAACAAAGTTTATTCACCAATCACAAGGCTGACTTCTATCTCAGGTCTAAGCAGCTGGCGTGCGGTACCCATCATGCACCTGTGAGATGTGGCGTGTTTATTGCTGGAGGAGACGTTTCTGCCGCACATGCAGATCATGGTGCTGTAAAGTCCGTTTTTGCACAGAGCTGACACAATGGCGCTGCCATCGGCTTCCTAAGAGAACACCGCTGACGATTGGACATATTCTGCTTTGGGCTGCCTGGGCATTCATAGGAAATAACAGGCACAACATGCTGTGATTGTAATTCCACAACCTATTCAATGTGGGATGCCAAGCTCCTTTGGCAATGGCTAGAGAAGATAGAACCTAAACTGGGTTTTATTGTGGTCTGTGTTGCTTCTGCCGATAGTCTCCCATCACCTCTGCTGCAGTGACACTTTATTTTATTCAATGCTGCAGAAATTGTATTGGTACATTGGTGAGTGTCCCCTAAGGTCTGATAACCGTTACTTTTTCTCTAGTAAGAGTAAGCTTCACCTAATAGTCAGATTTCCATTACTCAGGAAGAGGAAGCAGTGACTAGAAAATCAAAGCCACAAGTCACTGATAAAATGGCCAAAAGTTGCCAATTAACACCTTTACTGGATAACTGATAGGTGACTTGGACTTCCCAGTTTCCTCTTCCTGGAGGATGTTTGGAGAAAAATCTCCACTCGTCCCTGTAGAGAAATATTGGAGACTGGCTTTACGACCTTGGCCCCTGGGGGATATTCTCACCATGGTCCAGTAGATGTGGGCAAATGCCTGAAAACCTTATCACAGAACATCCCAAATGGGGGGGGGGGGGTCCTGGGAAATTGCTGTCAGTGTTTTACTTAGTATTGGAGCAGCATTGCATATGTAATGTAAAGGCATGCAATCTCTCACTAGCGACTGATTGTGTCATGGCCTTTACTGAGTGATGGATGTTACTGTACATGAGGTGAGGTGGAGTGATGGTCAAGTCTATAGGAGAACTTCTAGAGAAGCATGTGATCAGTTTGGTCAGGTGATAGATATGCAAGTCTCTGATTTGCTAGTCATGATCATGTGCTAAACAGGATGTGATCACAGAAAATCTGAGCCTTGCAAAGATATCAGCTGATGAAACAAATCACATACTTCTCAATTGAGTTCTCCTACACTCGATCATCACTATCTTCAGATAGTATATTATATGCAAAATATAAAACCCAGCAACGTATCCAACCCTTCAGCTTGTCAGAAGTATAATCTAAAGTATATGTATTAATCAGCGATTGGCCTACGAGCCTGTCAGCCCATTCCAGAACCTGCAGCATTATCCCGTGCTGAATGTCTCCTTGTTGGCTCTGTGGGATTGGCACCTGATCTGCATGGTGACCGATCTGCTTCACACTTGGTATACTGTCATGGCTGCGACTCTGCAGACCCTCATGATGGCTCTAAGCACCCTCACATTTCACAGGCTGCAAGCTGAACCCCATTCGTCCTGCATTCTGCTCTTTCAGCTGGATTCAGTTTATGATTATTATTATTAATAATTTCTTTGTTCTTTTGGCTCATACCGGTCTCTCAGAGACATTCTGCAGCTATTAATCACCTTTTTGGGTGGAGTTAAATTGTTTTTTTTTTCCTTTGTTTTTTTTTTTTTAACTTTTTAACTTTTGATGCATTTTGCTTGAAAAAAGAGCTTGTGATATTCACCAATCTTATTGATTGTTCTGTGACTGTGCCCTGCAGAGGTTTAATAAAACTATATTAAAAAAGTGTCTTGTGTGTTTGCCTAAATATGCTCTGGCACTATACTGTATATGGTCAATGATGATGCTGCTAATAGTTCTCTTACACTGCACTCGCTGCGACTCAGTAGCTAAGTTTCTCCTCATGTCACTTCAGGCGTGAGAATATGACAACACTACTGGAAGGGGGTGGTGCGCAGGTCCAATGTCCTTTAGATTCTGTGCCGAGAAGCAGTTGACTTCACAATGGATTTTAGCATGCGTAGGAGGCTTTAGTTTCAAAGTCTGATTATCCCTGTGCAAAGATCCAGTTTTGCCCGCTGCAAACACCTAATTGAATTTTGAATTCATTCCTTCACTATCCCAAATCCAGTCAAATGTCACTCATCTGCATGCTTGTTCAGGCTCTATGGCTTTTAAAGCGGATCCGAGATGAAAAACGAACTATAACAAGTAACTTGTCTATATCTTATCTAAAGTTTAGATAGTTTACACAGCAAATCTAGCTGCACACAGCTTTAAGGCCTCTTGCACACTGCAAGTGATTCCGATTCAGATTCCGCTTTTGAATCAGTTTTTACATCCGATTCCGATTTGCAGTTTGCTCCCTGCACACTGCAAATCGGAATCTGAATCGGATGTAAAAACTGATTCAAAAGCGGAATCTGAATCAGAATCACTTGCAGTGTGCAAGAGGCCTAATAGAAAATTATTTCTTCCTGTGATACAATGACAGCAGCCATGTTGTTTGTAAACATTACACACAGGCAGGCTTATCTGAATCTTGAGCACTCAGCCTGTGAAAAAAACCTAATCCCCACTCCTCCCCTCTGCCTCTGAAATCAATGGCTAGTAACACCTCCTCCTCCTCCTGCCCAGACTGAGCTCCCATGAGCCCTTGCTACTGCCAAGGCTCTCTGAAAACCTGTGGGCGTGGTTTATTTAGTTTATAGGGAATTAGAGTATTAAAACAAAGTATTTGGCTTGAGGAATACCCTATAAACAATAGGAAAGGAACACAATTATGCAATGAGTAAAAGTTCATCTCGGATCTACTTTAAAGTAGACCCTGTGGGGTTACTTACCTCTGGAGGGGGAAGCCTCTGGATACTAATGGGGCTTCCCGGGTCTCCCTCCGCCAGTTCGATGAATGTAGAGCCACAATAATATTTACATTCCCTGCCTTGCGCAGGTGCACTAGCGGCTCGCTGCCTGGGCTCCAGTAGAAATAGCTGAGACCGATCAGCTCTGCTCTACTGCACAGGTGGCTTGCGCCTACACAGTAGAGCAGACCTGATCAGGTTCGGCTATTTCCGCCCAAGCGGAGAGCTTCTAGTACCCCTGCCCAAGACCCCCCGACAAGCAGATCCTTAGAGGTCCCAGCGCTGAATCCTCTCTGCTGAGGGGGAAGCCTCTTTGGGATCCAGAGGCTCTCCCCTCCTGATGCAAGTACTCCCTAGGGCCACTTTTTTTCACTACAGGTGCACTTTGGATAGAGGATAAGCCGGTCAGCCAGGCAATGTGCATTCCATCAGAGGTGGGAGTTATATGGAGGTTGTCATTTATTTTTGATATAACTGATATTGTTTAACAGGAAATAAATATGGCAGCCTCCATATCCCTCTGTTGTCGGGTGTCCTTTAAAAACTATTAAAGAGAACCTAAACTGAGAGGGATATTGATGTTTGCTTTTAAACAATACCAGTTGCCTGGCAGTCCTGCTGATCTCTTTGGCCGTAGTAGTGGCTGAATCACACACCTGAAACAAGCATGCAGCTCATCCAGTCTGACTTCAGTCGGAGCACCTGATCTGCATGCTTGTTCAGGGGCTGTGGCTAAAAGTAGAGACTCTGGATCAGCAGGAGAATCAGGCAACTGGTATTATTTAAAAAGCAAAAATCCATATCCTTCTCAATTTAGGTTCCCTTTAATGCTGGGAATACAAAATGAGGTTTTTTTGGGCAGATTTAGTTTCTGGTCAATTTTTAGATCATTTTTTCAAATACATTTTCTAATCGATTTCCATTCACTTCTATGAGAAATTCAAAAAGAAAAATGATGGGACCTGTCAGAAATTATCTATCGAGCCATCTAGCTGCTGAAAAAAAAAACTTATGGTGTATTCCCAGCATTAGAAACGATGCAGCTGGCTAAACATGCTATTTGTTCAATGGCAAGGACCCTGTAACCACCCTACCATGAAATCCACAGACAGGAACTCTGCCTCCAGGATTAACCCTCGAGAATTCAAATGAATTATCTTTTAGAAGATTTAACAATTGAGCAGTTATAATTTGGCCACCATTGCCCATCTCAGGACAGTCCACAGAGCTGTAATGGTAGTTTGTTTACCAGCTCTCATCTGTTACTGAGTAACCAGGCTTTGCTATCCTGGTGTTTACACTGTCAGTGTCCGATGAGACGTGATAATCACTGTGTAGCCAAGTTATTGTCAGGAGCTCCCTGTGAGCACAGGATAGCCAGGCCTTCTGAGAAGGGGTGATCTTTCTGATCAGATTTGATTAGCCAGCTATATATTGACCCCAACATTTCAACAAACTTTTTGTTTGAATTTGGAAAATATATCAATCAAACGGTTATCAGGCATATTAGTAAATATTAAGGATGAGTGTGCCAAAACAAAGTACAGTTTCACTTGGAAAATGGGGCATTAGTTGACACCACTAGTTAACACACATCCCTCCCCCTTCCTCAATCATGGCCCAAGTTAAAGAGACACTCCAGTGAAAATGATATAATAAAAAATTCTTCATTTTACAATAATTATGTAAAATTATTTAGTCAGTTTTTGCCCATTGTAAAAGCTTTCATCTCCCTGATTTACATTCTGAAATGTGTCACATGGTGACATTTTTACTGCTTTTTTGGAAGTTGGAAAAAGCTATTTTCCACAATGCAACAAGGTTCACAGACAGGAAACTGCCAGGACCATGGTTCTCACAGTTTCCTGTGGGAGGGGTTTCACCACAATATCAGCCATACAGCACTCCCTGATGATCCGTTTGTGAAAGGGGGTATCAGATACTGATTGGGATGAAGTTCAATTCTTGGTCACAGTTTCTCTTTAACTCTGCTAACTACTACACAGTGCTCCATGTTACTCTACATTATCCTGATACTTCCTCCTTCCACTTGCGATATGTCCTCCTGACTGTGAATTAGAAAGTATCAGGAAGATGAAGAAGGGCATGGTGCGCTACAGGCAGAGCCTGGAATCCCCACTGCCGCGGCTCGTGTTAACTAACACTCTTTTTCACTTCCGCCCTCTCATCCTTGGTAAATATTTTCATCAAGCAGGTAAGAGGTGTGTCAGATCTAAATATGGCAGCAAACTGATTTTCAAATACATTTCTGCTGAAATCTGAATTCTAGTGGTGCAAGGTGGAAAAACAACCCTAAAGGTGACCACACGATACAATAAAATGATCTGATTTTATAGAATTTTGGTTTATACCGACTTCATCAGCGGCAATAACCTATATGACTGTATGTTATTTCCTCTGATGAAGCCGGTATAACCAGTGAAACTGCCGTTGGGTTACTAAATATGCACCTTATATAAGGGCCCTGACACACCAAAGGGCGTTTTGCGGGTCGGTTTAATTTCTTTTTTGTTATAAGCCTCCATTGATTTACGTTAAAATCGCAGCAATCGTTATTTTCCCAAAATTTGTGATCGTGACAATTTTACTGCGATTTTAATGTATGTCAATGGAGGCTTTTTTTTTTTTTTTTTTTGAACATGAAAACGACCCACAAAACGTTCTTTGGTGTGTCAGGGCCCTTACTTTGAGGATGAATTTAAAGAAAACCTGAACAAAAATAGAAATTCAAAATAAGCATACACACAACAACAACAACAAATAACATTTGTAAAGCGCTTTTCTCCCGTGGGACTCAAAGCGCATAAGCATGGCTCCGACCTTCGTGGTACAGAGGAAGAATTTTATAAGTCTGGAAATGCCAGGCTAAACAGGTAGCTTTTCAGTCTGGATTTGAATAGCTCCAGGGATGGTGCTGTCTTTACTGGGTGTGGTAGGGAGTTCCAAAGAGTAGGGGCAGCATGACAGAAGGCTCTGTCTCCAGATTTTTTGAGGTGCACTCTGGGAGTGACCAAGTTTATAGAACTTGCTGATCTGAGGTTGAGAGGTGTGGTGCAGCTTCAGCAAGTCCTTCATGTATCCAGGGCCCAGATTGTGCAGGGATTTGAATGTCGGCAGTCCAATCTTGAAGAGTATTCTCCATTCTACTGGTAGCCAGTGCAGTGAGCGAAGGATCGGTGTAATGTGACAGTGGCGAGGCTGGTTTGTTAGCAATCTGGCAGCAGCATTCTGCACTAATTGCAGGCGACGCAGGTCCTTTTTGGGGAGGCCAGCATAAAGGGCATTGCAGTAGTCCAGCCGTGATGTGATGAAGGCGTGGACTAGGGTTTGAAGATCCTCTGGGGGAATCAGATGTTTAATCTTTGCAATGTTCTTCAGATGAAAGAAGGAAGATTTAACTACAGATGAAATTTGGTTTCTGAAACTCAATTCCCCATCGATTAGTACGCCAAGGCTGCGCACAAGGTTGGAGCTGTTTATGTCTGAATTCCCAATCCTGATTGGTGTTGCTTTAGGATAGAGCTGTTTTGATGGCGGGCACTGGCTTTGGACAAACAGGACCTCAGTTTTGTCAGCATTCAGTTTCAACCAGTTATCATTCATCCATGCCTGAAGCTCAGCTAAGCAAGAGTTTATTTTTGGGGTAGGGTCTGTTCCACCAGGTTTGAAGGACAGGTATAGCTGTGTGTCATCGGCGTAGCAGTGGTACGTCAGGCCATGTCGTTGGATAAGTGTACCGAGTGGCAACATGTAGATTGCACTCCCATACTCTCATACTTACACTCCCGTTTAGTCTACGCCGCAATCTTTCTCCTCTCCTGTGTCCTGTTCACTGTGATTAATGGAATTCTCCATCCTCCATTATAAAAATGGCCATTACCCCATAACAGCTTCCTGTTCAGCACACTGATAAACTGTAATATTGCCCACTTGAGCCATAGGGATACATGGACATTACCTTACACATCAGTTGTCCTTTCACTTATAACTGACAGAAACTGATATTTAAGTTCTGACAAAATTTTGTAAGACCTGGAGGGAATCATTGTTAGAAGATGAGAGAAACTGATTGAGCTTCTGAGAGAAACTGATGGTGAGGTAAGTATGTAATCATTTGCAGGTACATCAAGTGTTTATTTTAAATAATTTTACTTGGTTCAGGTTCACTTTAAATGGACTACGAGCACCTCTCATAGGCGTGCCTTTAAGACTCCGACCGGTACTGCAAAGTACTTAAAGATTCATACCTTTCTGTAGCTTGTGCTCTCCTCTTTCATTTGATGCCGTTCTACAGCAAATAGTTTTCGTTCAATTTAAAAATCACGGCTGCCTATTTGGCTATGTTATAACTTCTGGGTCACCCCTGTCTTCTCTGTTAGAGAAGTGCATCAGTGAATGAAGCAGGAAGAGGAAGTGACACGCATGGCCATTGCAAGAGACTCCTCCAGAGGGGTCATAGCACGACTTTGTTGGAAGTCGTCTGGCTTAAAGGCATGCCCATGAGAGGCGCTTGGAGTCCCTTTGAAAGTGACCTATCTGGACTTTGATGGTTGGTGCCTGGATTCTTATATATTTTTTGAATTCATATGCTGTTGGCTTTCCGGAGGCACAACCGCGGCACCTGATCCCCTCAATAGTCTGCACAGTCATCTAGTGCCAACCAACTCTCTCATTCTTCAAAGTTTGAATTTCCACACGCACTGTTGAAATTCACACACCCTCATTGCACTAAATCTTGTAAAATGAGTATTGCTATTGGCAAAGCCATGATGCAGTTCAATGTCTGGCAATACAAAGGGAACTGACGGTATACAGGCATAAAAAAACCCCTCTGCTTGTGTTAAAGTGGACCCAAATTAAAAATACAAGATTTCAGAAATAAAATATATTTTCTAACTTATATTAATAAATAGCAGCTTTTTTCAGCTGTATGATGAGAAATATAAAATATTTTACATCTATTGGAGGAACCCCTCCCTTCCTTTCATATTGCCTGAACAGAATCCGGCAGACTGGTGGAGGAGATAAAAAAAAAAAACACAGGCTGCTACTGATGATGTCACAGGGGAGGTGATCTCAGCTTGTGTGAGATTTCACATAGACGCCCCTGTGAGGGAGGGTAGCTGATGACAAACACACCTATGATCTAAAACCGCCTACTAAGCTCAGAAGTAATGGCTGCCACCTGTATAACCCTAGTTATGAAAAGAGAAGGGTGAAAAGCATACACTGAAATGCTCCTAGGCTTGAAGGAGTGTTAATTTATCTTTGTATGTGTCAGAGTGGTGCAACTAAATATTTAGAATTGGAAAAATGTTTGGTTTGGGTCTGCTTCAATTGGGTCTAGCAGTTGCTGTCTGGATTATACAGAATTGCAATGCTGACACATAGTAAATCAGACTCCATGCATCTGGCTCACCACCGCTCCCACCCAGTTAGAGGCACATATGGTTAGTGTTGGGCATAAGTGGGGGGGAGGTTAGTGTTGAGCGTTGGTGGGGGGAGGATAGTGTTGGGTGTAGGCAGGGGAGGAGGGTAGTGTTAGGTGTAGGTAGGAGGAAGGTTAGTGCTGGGCATAGGTGGGGGGAGGTTAGTGTTGGGTGTAGGTAGGGGAGGAGAGAGGATTGTGTTAGGCATAGTTAGGAGGGAGGTTAGTCTTGGGCGTAGGTGGGGGAAGGTTAGTGTTGGGCGTGGTGGGAGGAGGTTAGTGTTGGGTGTAGGTAGGGGAAGAGAGAGGATTATATTGGGCGTAGGTAGGAGGGAGGTTGGTGTTGGGCGTAGGTGGGGGGAGGTTAGTGTTGGGTGTAGGTAGAGGAGAAGAGAGGATTGTGTTAGGTGTAGGTAGGAGGAAGGGTAGTGTTGGGCATAGGTGGGGGAGGTTAGTGTTGGGTGTAGGTAGGGGAGGAGAGAGGATTGTGTTAGGCGTAGGTAGGAGGGAGGTTAGTGTTGGGTGTAGGTAGGTAGGGAGGAGGGTAGTGTTAGACGTAGGTAGGAGGGAGGTTAGTATTGGGCATAGGTTAGTAGTGGGTGTAGGTAGGGGAGGAGAGAGGATTGTTAGGCGTAGGTAGGAGGCAGGTTAGTGTTGGGTGTAGGTAGGGGAGGAGAGAGGATTGTTAGGCGTAGGTAGGAGGGAGGTTAGTGTTGGACGTAGGTGGGGTGAGGTTAGTGTTGGGCGTAGGTGAGGGAAGGTTAGTGTTGGGTGTAGGTAGGGGAGGAGAGAGGATTGTGTTAGGCGTAGGTAGGAGGGAAGTTAGTGTTGGGCGTAGGTGGGGGAGGTTAGTGTTGGGTGTAGGTAGGGGAGGAGAGAGGATTGTGTTGGGCGTAGGTGGGGGAGGTTAGTGTTGGGTGTAGGTAGGTAGGGAGGAGGGTAGTGTTAGACGTAGGTAGGAGGGAGGTTAGTATTGGGCATAGGTTAGTAGTGGGTGTAGGTAGGGGAGGAGAGAGGATTGTTAGGCGTAGGTAGGAGGCAGGTTAGTGTTGGGTGTAGGTGGGGGAGGAGAGAGGATTGTGTTAGGCGTAGGTAGGAGGGAAGTTAGTGTTGGGCGTAGGTGGGGGAGGTTAGTGTTGGGTGTAGGTAGGGGAGGAGAGAGGATTGTGTTGGGCGTAGGTGGGGGAGGTTAGTGTTGGGTGTAGGGAGGAGGGTAGTGTTAGACGTAGGTAGGAGGGAGGTTAGTATTGGGCATAGGTTAGTAGTGGGTGTAGGTAGGGGAGGAGAGAGGATTGTTAGGCGTAGGTAGGAGGCAGGTTAGTGTTGGGTGTAGGTAGGGGAGGAGAGAGGATTGTTAGGCGTAGGTAGGAGGGAGGTTAGTGTTGGGTGTAGGTAGGTAGGGAGGAGGGTAGTGTTAGACGTAGGTAGGAGGGAGGTTAGTATTGGGCATAGGTTAGTAGTGGGTGTAGGTAGGGGAGGAGAGAGGATTGTTAGGCGTAGGTAGTAGGCAGGTTAGTGTTGGGTGTAGGTAGGGGAGGAGAGAGGATTGTTAGGCGTAGGTAGGAGGGAGGTTAGTGTTGGACGTAGGTGAGGGAAGGTTAGTGTTGGGTGTAGGTAGGGGAGGAGAGAGGATTGTGTTAGGTGTAGGTAGGAGGGAGGTTAGTGTTGGGCGTAGGTGAGGGAAGGTTAGTGTTGGGTGTAGGTAGGGGAGGAGATAGGATTGTGTTAGGCGTAGGTGGGGGAGGAGAGAGGATTGTGTTAGGCGTAGGTAGGAGGGAAGTTAGTGTTGGGCGTAGGTGGGGGAGGTTAGTGTTGGGCGTAGGTGGGGGAGGTTAGTGTTGGGCGTGGGTGGGGAAGGTTAGTGTTGGGTGTAGGTAGGGGAGGAGAGAGGATTGTGTTAGGCGTAGGTGGGGGAGGAGAGAGGATTGTGTTAGGCGTAGGTAGGAGGGAAGTTAGTGTTGGGCGTAGGTGGGGGAGGTTAGTGTTGGGTGTAGGTAGGGGAGGAGAGAGGATAGTGTTACGCGTAGGTAGGAGGGAGGTTAGTGTTACGCGTAGGTAGGAGGGAGGTTAGTGTTGGGCGTAGGTGGGGGGAGGTTAGTGTTGGGCGTGGGTGGGGGAGGTTAGTGTTGGGTGTAGGTAGGGGAGGAGAGAGGATTGTGTTAGGCGTAGGTAGGAGGGAAGTTAGTGTTGGGCGTAGGTGGGGGAGGTTAGTGTTGGGCGTAGGTGGGGGAGGTTAGTGTTGGGCGTAGGTGGGGGAGGTTAGTGTTGGGCGTAGGTGGGGAAGGTTAGTGTTAGGTGTAGGTAGGGGAGGAGAGAGGATTGTTAGGCGTAGGTAGGAGGGAGGTTAGTGTTGGGCGTAGGTGAGGGAGAGTTAATGTGAAGTTATGGTTAGGGAAGTCAATAGAATATAAGTAGCATTAATTATATTATACTATCAGTAATATTTGCACACAAACTAACAGGCACCTTTATTAAAATATATGCTTCCGTATACCCTTTACAAAATGTCTTGTGTGAACTTGTGTTGTGCGCAATAAAGAGGCAGATGTACACATCTAGAAAGCCTTTGTGTGTAGCAACCCTGTGCTGTATTCCAGAAACAAACTAGTTAATGATAAGGCTCACCCAGAGTAAAGAGAGAAGCCCTTTGATTAATGTTTCAACTGGCTGGTCATGCACCTTTCACCCCTTGTCCTTGTTCTCCCTGACCCTGTGGGGATGAGACTCCGGGGATTGGACATTCAGTACCTGCCTGGCAGGGGAGTCGCACGTTGTTTTCTCTTCAACTGAACTGAAAAAGAGAGCAGCAGGCCGGTGAGTAATTTTGAATTATAAAATGTGAACGAAATCTTGAAGTCGATTCCCTTTAGTTGTCTGGTAAATTCACACCTAGGATGGATATCTCTGTGCAAGAACCTTTAGGCCATGTTCACGGTGGTGCGTTGCGGGCATGCGTATAGTTACGCTGTGGGTGAGCTGGGTGCTGCTATAGCAGTGCCTAGTTTCTGAGCTTTGCACTTGATCGCCATACACTGTAACAACCTGCTTTGGCATTGCGGAGCGACGTAACGTGGAACGCCGCACTGCAATGCTACTCCTCTGCGACGGTCACAGTGGTGCCATTGATGTTTTAACGGCGTGCGGCATCCCAACGTGTGTTACCGTAAAACGTGTGCATTAACCCTGACTGTGAAGCATACATTTTGTTGACTGTATGCTTCTCTATGCAACTTAATGTGCAGTGCAACTTTCCGGTTCCATGGCGTTCCTGCTTTGACAGGGAACGCAACACCCGCTGTGAACCTAACCTTATGCTGTTAAAGGCGGTTTTGGAAGATGTATGCTTCTAATTGCATACACATTTTATACTGTTGCCTGAAATCATTGTTAGAGCGTTGTACAGACAACACTCGGATGTCAGTCCAGCAGCATATTCTGTTTTATGAGGAGGGGTGGGGGAGGAAGGGCGAGCAGCACCTCGCTGGGGGAACACGAAGGCTGGGTGCACACATAACATGAAAGGCTTCGTCTTATGTCATGTTTTCATTTTATGTTGTGTGCGGGCTTTTACTGCATTGTTACTGCGTTTTTGGTGTTTTTGGGTTTGCATTTTTTTTTTTACCGCAGATGCGTTTTCCAAATGTTTTGCATGCGTTTTAATGCGTTTGCAGTTCACATATACAAAACATATATGCCTTTTTTATGCGTTTTTATATTTCCATTCATGCAAATCACTAGGAAGACAACAGGAAGCGGAAATACATCACAAAACAATTTTTGATCACATGGTCTCCATCATCAGGACGGTACTGTGCAGGTGCAGAGCTACTGTGCCTGCGCAGTACTGTCCTGATGACGTCGGAGAGACCACGTGAACCCGACCTGGAGAGGTGGCGGCTGCGCCAGCGGAGAAGACCGGGAGCCACCAGAGCTGCGGCGAGGGCACAGGACGGCTGCCACGGGCTGGAGGAAGCCCTAGGTAAGTGGATCTTTTTTTTTTTTTTAAATGCTTGGATCACTCCTTAAGTTAAGGCCTCGTTCACAACTGCTGCACTGAGAAACGTGTGAAAGCGCATGGCAAAAAACGCATGCGCTTGTGTGCGCTTTAGTGCTCGTTTCTGTGCGTTGTGCTGCGCTTCTTTAAAGCGGTATTGTCACCATAAAAATCAAATTTCAACAGCAACTGGTCTGAGTGTATTAAGTGATAAAGATGCTAATCCTGCATTCAAAACTTTTTTCTGCTGTTATGGTTTGGAGTTATCACATACTATTACAGGAGCACTGGCCCTAGTGCCAAACAGTGCCAAAAAGTTAAATGCTGGGAGTTCTTTTTATCTATAATATATTCCTCCTCTTCCATTTATTTCCCTGCCTAGCTGATCACTTGTGTTTACAAGCAAGGCTGAGGTGACTCAGTGATTGGATGTGTAAATAAAAAAAAAAAAGACTCTGGGAGGAGGGCAGCTAATGAATACACAATGAGCAAGAGAAGGGAGGGAGAGAAACAAGAGTCAGGGAGGATATAATGTCAGCATTAGCTTGGCAAGATGGCCACTGCCTAGAATAGGATTTTCTGGTTTTCCTTTGTAAAATTCACAGGAATCATTACGTGGATAGCACAACACATCTGTAAGTAGAGGTAGTATTTATCTACTTATATATGTGTTTTTTATTTCTAGGTTAGCATGGGTGTCACTTGTTCTTTAAGGCACGTTTTGCTTAATGTAGCAGTTGTCAATATAGCTTTGTTTTTCTATGTAAATGTATTTTTTTTTTTCCAAATAGGGGTAAAAAACGCATGTGCTTCTATGCGCTAATAAGGCTCACCCATTCACTCGCATCGATGTGCGCTTTACCGCTCAGCGCACAGAAATACATGCAACCCTACGTTTTTGTAACGTTGCTCAGCGCAGCGCATAGATGTGAACCAGCTACATTTAGTTACATGGGAAAATCAATACCTTGCAGAACGCACAGGGCAATGCGCTGTGAAAAGCGCACAGAAACGGCCCTGATGTGAACGAGACCTTAACCACTTTACCCCCGCGCGTACGTATTTCTCCTCCCCTTTTTCTATCCTTTAACAACCAGGAACGGAGAAACACGTACTTTCCGCGTTCCCGACGCTGCCCGCGCTCCCGCTCGTAAACACGCTGCCCGCCGCTAGTAAACACGCCGCCGCCCGCTCGCCCAGAGATCAATGAACTGGAAAATCCATTCCCGTTCGTTGATCTAAGCCCCGCAATGATCAGCTGCTCTCCTATGGGCAGCGCGATCATTGTGAGAAAAAACTCACGTGTCCAGCCTCCTTATACTTTTTAAATATTTATGTCAAGAGGGTATAACACTGTTACTTTATAAACTATGGGCTTGTAATTAGGGATGGACGCAAAAATGAAAAAAATGCACCTTTATTTCCAAATAAAATATTGGCGCCAAACATTGTGATAGGGACATAATTTAAATGGTTTTATAACCAGGACAAAATGGAAAATAAATTTCATGGGTTTTAATTACAGTAGCATGCATTATTTAAAAACTATAATGGCCGAAAACTGAAAAATAATTATTTTTTTCCCCACATTTTTCCTATTTTCCCATTAAAACACATTTAGAAAAAAATAATTCTTGGCATAATGTCCCACCTAAAGAAAGCCTAATTGGTGGCGGAAAAAACAAGATATAGTTCATTTCATTGCGATAGTAATGATAAAGTTATAGACGAATGAATGGAAGGAGCGCTGAAAGGTGAAAATTGCTCTGGTGGTCAGGGGGTAAAACCCCTCAGTGGTGAAGTGGTTAAGGTATAAGACAATAAGGTAAAGGGGAGCTGTGTATGAGGTGGTAGAAATGGTGGTCAGAAAACAAATAGGTATGGCTTTATTATTATACTGTATTAAGGTGGCCACTAACTGTCCAATTTCTAGCGAAAAATCGTTCGAGCGATCAGAAATTCTGATCGGACGAAAAATCGTTCACTACACCACCAACTAACCAATCTTTGCTTCCTATCTATCACGACCACCAAGAAAATCCAAATTTTCGTTCGACGAAAATTCATTCGGGCAACATTTTTTTCACTCGTTCATAATCGATTGTGTCCACCAATGGAGATTATTTACAACCAATCCGATCAGAATTTCTGATCGCTCGAACGATTTTTCGCTAGAAATTGGACCGTTAGTGGCCAGCTTTACTATTTTGCTTGATCTTATTGTTGAAGGAAAACTATATAGGTGACAAAGGCTGTCATAAATCCGGGGAGGACACACAAAGCATGGATAGATTAATTAGAGGAGCTTTGGGGATTGAGTCTGTAAGTAAAATGTGCTCATGATAGGCAGCCTGGTCAGTCTTTTGTGCCCCACTGTGTGTCTGTGTATGTATGTATGTGTGTATGTATGTATATATATATATATATATATATATATATATATATATATATATATATATATATATATATATATATATATATATATATATATATATAATTACAGAGGGGCTACAGCACACAACAGGAAAACAGTGACAGGGGCTCTTGGTTACGCTTTAACGCGTTTAAGCTCACCAACTGCGCCAAAGTGTCCCCGATCTGGTGAGTCCTACTCTAACCAGGCATAAATGCTAGTTTTTTTTTTATCAGCGTTCTAGTGGGAACCATGCCAAAAGCCCAGGGGTCAGCTAAATAGGAGAAAGGAAATTAAAAACACCTCACCTTCTACTAGCTACTGAAGGAAATATGAGCTCCGCTCATTTATATGCTTAACTGTGCTAGAGGTGGGCGTGGTTATGCAGGCTCACAGGGGAAAATAATAAATAAATGCCAAGGGGTGAGCAGCACAGACCAAATTATATGCAATACTATGCAAAGCATGCACGCAGCACTGGAGGTCCCCAACCTCCATAAGAAATATATAAATACAGAGGGGCTGCAGCACACAACAGGAAAGCAGTGACAGGGGCTCTTGGTTACGCTTTAACGCGTTTAAGCTCACCAACTGCGCCAAAGTGTCCCCTTTCTGGTGAGTCCTACTCTAACCAGGCATAAATGCTAAAGGCATAAAAACCAGGCATATATACATATATACATATATACATATATATACATATATATTTTTTATTTTTTTATGTATACTTTAATATATAGTGTATATATTGTTAGTTTGAGATTATTCAATAAATGTTAAATCTTTAACAACTTGGCTGGAAACCTCTTCTGTGTTTCAGATTTTGGCCCCTTGTGTTCCTGAGTTTGAAGCCGTTGAATTAAAGATGAATAGATTTTTTTTTCTAACCTCCCTGGCGGTATGATTATTTCTGGATTTTAGGGTCTAAAAGTGGTGCAAATTTTTTTTGCACGCTTTCAGACCCTAAAATGCGGAAATAATCATACCGCAGAGAGATTTGTGGCAACCCGGCATTTACTCGCCGCCCTGGGATCCATCGCTGCAATTCTCCCTCTGTCCTCCGGGTGGTGCTGTAACCCTGTAGTGAGATTGCCTTCTGTCGTCATGACAACACACAGCGATCTTACCAAAGGGATGCAGAGCCTTCCGAGGACAGGGAGGAGAATGGCTGCCAGCGTCTGGATCCCGGGGTAGGTGAGTTGAAACACCCACTGTGCACTTTGCATACAGGTCCCAGTGGCTACCACAAGTGAGGCTCGGGGGTTACCGCTCTGAGCTGCAGATTTCCAGCCCCAAGCCTGACTCGGGGTTACTGCCAGAGAGTTTATCTGCTGTTGACAAAGTTTACAGTAGAGTCCCAGTTATCTGAAATTCTACTAACCAGCAGTCTCAAGTCAACCCACCAGCACAAATCGCCAGCAGTACTCACAGTGGTGAAGGTCAACTTTGTAAGTTCCTTTCACACAGGCAACTGAAAGGTGGGGAATTCACCGCCTGTCAGCTGCTCTCCTGCATCGGATGGGCGCTGGTTAGCACTCTGTACCGGCGCTAGACAGGTGTCCCTTCCCCATGGAGTCAGATCAGACTCAACACGTCACGTTCTTCAGCCACCCTGTAACACCACTGCCCGTCAGCGCTGGACATGCGTGTTGTTACTAACTCTGCAGTTCGGCTGCATTTAAATTACACCTGAATTGCGCTGGCGGGCGGCAGACGGGAGACTGGACTGCTTGGCAAGCGCCCTGTTGAGCCTCCCAACTGAAAGAGGCCTAAGGCTGTTTCGATCCCCATCAGTGCTGGATAACCGAGATTTTACTGTATAGTCTATCAGCAAGTCTATCAGCATGTAGACTTCCCTGCTAAAGTATCTTTCTATTTTAACCACTTTCTCTCTTGTTACAAATCAAGAAACCATCAGGAGCCCTGATATTGTCTCTTATATGTGTCTGTACTCCTCTCTTTTCTTAGGCATGTATCTCCTACCGATACTGCTCTCCTCCTTGCTGGGTTTGGTCATCTCCCAAAGCCAGTATCCAGACATCTGCATAGCCAAACCCAAAGACATCCCCCTGGACCCCATGTGCATCTATCGGCGGGAAGTGACAGAGGCGGAGGAGAAGCTGAAGGAGGACTCGCCTCCAGAGAAGCTGCCCGATGGGGCTAATCCTCGAGTGTGGGAACTCTCCAAAGCAAACACCAGGTTTGCCATAGACTTTTACAAAGTCCTGGCTGACTCCAAAACGAATGCTGAGAACCTGTTCATGTCACCGCTGAGCATTTCTCAGGCCTTCACCATGGCCAAGCTGGGGGCATGTGACAACACACTGAAGCAGCTGATGGAGGTTAGTGGTTAATGTGTGCTGCTGTACATGAACATCTTGTATTCAGAACCTATTAGAGAACATCCCAAAGAAAGCCAAGCGCTGCTCAATTATAAGAGAACAGGGACTTGGGTGAGAAATTCCAACCAAATAGATTACATTCTACCTGTGAACTGTAGCAGCGCCAGATTTTCCAGAAGGCACTATAGGCACTTGCCTAGAGGCGCCTGATGATGGAAAGCAGCTCACTATCCTCCTTGAGTTTGTCCCTCCCTCCTTACCTGTGCAAAGTCCCGAGCGGTGCGTAAATGAGAGGTTACCCGGCATTCCACTGATAAGATCTCCCTCCAGCTTGGGGCATCTCTACTCTGCAATAAGAAACCTATACGCCTATTCTAAATCTAAACACATGGCGGGGATTAGATGTTTTATAACACACTGAGCAGGGAGACACTAGAAAATAGCCAAGACTCTGCTGAATTGTAGCTGCACTGCTGTCCACAGGGAGTAAATCTCTTAGCAGCAGAGGGAGGAAGTGGGTGGGGTCAGATGATTACTATCTTAAAGAAAACCTGAACTGAAAATTAAAAGACAAAATAACCATACACAAGTCATACTTACCTTCTGTGTAGTCTACTCATCAATCTATTTTTCCTCTCCTGCGTTCTGTTTGTCCACTGTGATCAATGGAATTCTCCGTCCTCCATTTTGAAAATGGCCATTACCACACCATAACAGCTTCCTGGTCAGCACACTGTTAAACTGTAACATCGCCCACTTGAGCCATAGGGAAACATGGACACATCATTTTCTGCTCTCAGCTGTAACTGACAGCAACTGATATATAACTGACAGCAACTGATATATTTCAGTTCTGACAAAATGTTGTCAGAACTGGAAGGGATCATTGTCAGAAGAAAATGGTGAGCTTCTGAGAGAAATTGATGGCAAGGTAACTATGTAATGTTCATTTGAAGTTACCTCATGTGTTTATTTTAAATAATTTTACTCAGTACAGGTTCTCTTTAAGAATCAGCTCTCACTTCCCTGCCATCTGTCTGTTTTCTGAATGGTTCCCCTGGGTCATGTGACTGACAGTAGCTCCAAACACAATGGAATACTTACTGTATAGTACATTGGGTTATTGTGTTGCTGGAAACATCAACAGTCTGGAAAAGATAATCATTGTTTTGACTTAGATGAAGATCAGATCACATTTTATGACCAATTTGTGGAGAAATCCATAGAATTTCAAAGAGTTCACATACTTTTTAGTGTGTGTGTGTGTATATATATATATTATATAATCATTAGCAGGACCTTCTACAAGTCACACGTTCTATTTGTACTATACATTTGCCAGCAGTTAGAGGAGTTTTGTATTTTTCATTCTTTTTAATGTGGTTCGTTGGAAAAGTACTCTTTCCCTACTGCAAGTGGTTTGTCTATACACCTTACTGAGGCTCCAGCGAGTATCTGCATTGATGGTTCATTTCTGTTGAAGGTCTTCCACTTTGACGATGTCTCCACCAAAGCTTCTGATCAAATCCACTTCTTCTTCGCTAAACTGAACTGCCGGTTATACCGAAAAGCTAACAAGTCATCAGAACTGGTGTCCACCAACCGACTCTTTGGGGAGAAGTCACTGACCTTTAATGAAACCTACCAAGAGATTAGCGAGGCTGTGTATGGAGCCAAGCTGTGGCCTCTGAATTTTAGGGTAAGCTGGTCTTCCTAAAGGGAAGTCCTCTCAAAGTTATTCCTGGATTTTTTTTAAGCACGTTTATTTGCAGAGCATGCAATGCAAAGAAATAACAAGCAAAACAAGTATGTGCAGGCTGACCCGGTGTCTTCCTCCAGTCCCGCTGTACTGCTCTTAGGCGAGCCAGCTGCACGCATGTCCACATTGTGCTCCTGTTGTCTTGAGCATGATGGGGCGGGGGGACTGGGGGAGGGGGTTCCCAGTCAGGCCGTGTATACGCAGTATGAGCCAACCGGGGAGACTGGAAAAAGGGATCGGGAGTCGAGACGGCCAGCAGAGGTTCGGAGCTTTGTGGAGGGATGGCAAGGGAGCCTGCAACCTAAACGGGGCTAATAGAAGCCCCATGTAAGTATAAATGCTTTTATTTTGGCTATATTAAAGGACAACTGAAGTGAGAAAAATATGGAGGCTGCCATATTTATTTCCTTCTAAACAATACCAGTTGCCTGGCAGCCCTGCTGATCTATGTAGCTGCAGTACTGAGTAAATAACACCAGAAATAAGCATGCAGCTAATCTTGTCAGATCTGACAATAATGTCAGAAACATCTGATCTGCATGCTTGTTCAGGGGCTATGGCTAAAAGTATTAGAGGCAGAGGATCAGCAGGAGAGCCAGACAACTGGTATTGCTTAACAGAAAATAAATATGGCGACCTCTATATCCCTCTCTTTAGCTGTCCTAATGTTGCAGGTGGATTCAGGATAATTATTGTAAGAAGACACGAGTAAAGGTAAACAAAAGTTTGCTTTCTTAAAACAGAAAGAATTTGCGATAATTCAGGTTGGAGTGAGCTTGAGATGTCTCCCACAATGCATCACTGCTGAATATATGCAAATCAACCATTGTCGTCCCTAGAAGCTAAACACACCTCCAGTTCCGCTGGAATGCAATGATGTGTCATCTTGTTAGTTTGTACAGAGCCATAATAATCCAACATGCATACAAATTAACAAGCTGACACATCATTGCATTCCAGTGGATCTGGAGGTGTGTTTAGCTTCTAAGGGTAACAATGGTTAATTTGCATATATTCAGCAGTGATGCACTGGGAGACATCTCAAGCTCACTCCAACCTGAATTATCGCAAATTCTTTCTGTTTTAAGAAAGCAAACTTTTGTTTTTCTTAGCATTTTAGTAAGGGGTCTTTTAGGACCATTGTAGCCCCTCACACACTCCAATGAGTACTGGGTCACCATGAGCTGGCTGGTTAGTCTGTGCCTCACAAGTAAAGGTAGTTTCAGAATGGGTGAATGATGTAGGAGTCAGCTAGAAAAATGAAAAACTGGTCAAAGAACAGGTCAAAGCAAAACAGTCAAGATTTTGGAGCTGCACAGGTATAAGATGTAGGGGTATATTAACCTATAGAGGAGCAGGTTAGGTGTAGGAGCAAGGCAGGAACTGGAGATGGGAGCAGGTTAACCCTATCATATGGGAGCAGGTGAGGAAAGTAATGGAAGAGCGGGGTAGGTGCTGGATTATGTGGCTGCATGTATTATGTAGAGGTAAAGAGAGTAAAAGGTGCGTACACACGCACTACCACTGGCAACGACGGGTCCGCCGGTGCTCCAACAATCTAACCTACACCGTTGAACTAACCTACATGCCATAGACTTCACTATCCCCTCCCCTTACCCTGACCCTCCTGCTATATGTTTGATGGTGAATGTACGCTGATTGGACGGGTAGGTTATTTTGTCGGTACACCGGACCCTCCCGCTGGGCGGTCTTTAGCCGACAGTAGTGCGTGTGTTCGCGCTGTCAGTGGACTGATAAGGCTATTTATTTATTTAAGTATTTATATAGCGCTGACATATTACGCAGCGCTGTACAGAGTATATATTGTCTTGTCACTAACTGTCCCTCAGAGGGGCTCACAATCTAGTCCCTACCATAGTCATATGTATGTATCGTGTAGTGCATGTATGGTCTAGGGCCAATTTTTTGGGGGGAAGCCAATTAACTTATCTGTATGTTTTTGGGATGTGGGAGGAAACCGGAGTGCCCGAAGGAAACCCACACAGACACGGGGAGAACATACAAACTCCTTGCAGATGTTGACCTGGCTGGGATTGAAACCGGGGACCCAGTGCTTGCAAGGCGAGAGCGCTAACCACTACGCCACCGCGCTGCCCCCACTTAGTGGATCGTTCAGAAACCGCCTTAGTCCACCGACAGCGCGCACACACGCGCCACTGTTGGCTAAAAGACTGCCAGCGGGAGGGTCCGGCGGACCCGTCGTTGCATCTGGTAGTGCGTGTGTACGCACCTTACGTTATATGCAGATTATGAGCAGGGCAGGTATTGGAGGAGGGGACATCTTAGTGGAAGGAGGAGGAGCCTAAGTGAACGAAGTGGGAACAATGCAGGCACTGGAGGGAGAGAAGTTGTCAGATCTTTAAAGCGAACCTAAACTCAGAACTTCCTCTCTGCTGTAAAAGATAAGCAACAGCATAATCATAACCTTTAAAGAAAAACATTTCTTTGTTACGGCTGATAAAAATCCTGCAATAAATCTGCAGTGTGTCTACTTCCTGCTTCCAGCAGACACATTGTTAACATCCTGTGTTTACAAATTAGCTGGTCCCCCGTGACAGAGGAGAATCCTGTGCTGACACAGCTGAGAGATCAAATTACAGTTGTGATTAGTCACAGATGGAGGGAATTAGACAGGCTAAACTCTCTAAATACATACAGGGTGCATTTCTCTGTGCTTACCTTCTGTCCTGTGCAAGAATTCGGGTCCACTTTAACACACATTTTAGATAAGACAGAAGTTTTCTAAAGTAGAAAAGTTTAGGATCAGCTCAGAACAGAAGCTGCGGAGATGGAATATTTTTTCCTTTTGCTGTGTTTCCGGGATGTAAACTACAAGTTTTATCATTGTGATTTGGAATATTGACTAATGATTTTGTGATCTCTCTCATGCATTTTTTTTAGGAAAAAGCTGAAGATTCTCGTGAAGTCATCAATGACTGGATTTCTAATAAAACAGAGAAGCGGATTAGAAACGTTATCCCAGAAGGAGCCATCACAGAAGACACTGTGCTGGTTCTGGTGAACGCCATTTATTTCAAAGTGAGTGAGGGGGGGGGGGCTGGCAATTTGCCAGGTTAGTCCTGCTTGCCTCGCTGTCTAAAGCAGGAGGATCAGCCATACTATGCCAGAGAAAAAAAAATGTATATAAGTAGATAAATACTTGATCTACTTACATAACACATATATTGTACTGTCCACATTTTGATTTCAGTTAAGTAAATGAAGAGAATTCTGTTCCTGGCGGGAACCATGTCTTTTGCCCACAGTTTGAGGCTAAATACTGATGTAATTTCTTCCCTTAACTTTTTTCTTTTCGCCGTTGAGTCACCATCTGGGAACATTTTAACGCACAACGCATACGTTTCCCCGATGGGTACAGCTGCCGACGTCCACGCTTTAGCGCACCACAACGTGCATTCCGTGCGATCACTGTGCGTTGGCAGCGCATGCATAAAATTGCATTCGTGCATACGTTCTGTAGTGTGAATGAGCCCTTAATAATAAATGCAGCAACAGTTACCCCAGACACCAGAAAATAAACGCAATGTGTGCAACATTTCAGCAGAAAATCTTGCAATGTGGGCCACATTTCACCAGAAAACAAACGCAGTGGGCCACATTTCACCAGAAAATAGACGCAGTGGGCCACATTTCAAGAGAAAACAAACGCAGCGGCAGCATTTCACCAGAAAACAGACGCAGAGGGCCGCATTTCACCAGAAAACAAACGCAGCGGGCCGCATTTCACCAGAAAACAAACGCAGCGGGCCGCATTTCACCAGAAAACAAACGCAGCGGGCAGCATTTCACCAGAAAACAAACGCAGCGGGCAGCATTTCACCAGAAAACAAACGCAGCGGGCAGCATTTCACCAGAAAACAAACGCAGCGGGCAGCATTTCACCAGAAAACAGACGCAGCGGGCCGCATTTCACCAGAAAACAGACGCAGCGGGCCGCATTTCACCAGAAAACAGACGCACATTTCACCAGAAAACAAACGCAGTGGGCCACAATTCACCAGAAAACAAACGCAGTGGGCCACATTTCACCAGAAGACAAACGTAGCGGGCAGCATTTCACCAGAAGACAAACGCAGCGGGCAGCATTTCACCAGAAGACAAATGCAGCGGGCAGCATTTCACCAGAAGACAAATGCAGCGGGCAGCATTTCACCAGAAGACAAACGCAGCGGGCAGCATTTCACCAGAAGACAAACGCAGCGGGCAGCATTTCACCAGAAAACATACGCAGTGGGCAGCATTTCATAGTAAATAAACACAATGTGGGAAACATAGCATTTAGCAGAAAATAACACAGTGGGCCGCATTTCACCTGCAAAAAAAGTAATGTACTCACCTGACAGAAGTCTTCTCTCTCTGCTGGGCTCTGGCGCGCATCTTCCCCGGACATTCCTCCTGCAGCTGAGTCTCCCGCGGTGCCGCTGACGGGCAGAGTGCAGGGCTACGGGAAGATGGCGCCCGAAGCCCTGTACTGGAGACAAATAGTCTCCAGTACAGGGCTTCGGCGGCCATCTTGCCGTAGCCCTGGTCTGCCTGCCGGGAGACTGCGGGGCTGCGGGCTATGAACTGGCACGGCGGCGTCTAGTAGACGCTGCGGCCAGTTCATAAGCAGCGGTGGCGTGCCAGCAGATTAGGCTACGCGTGCCGGGTCCGGCACGCGTGCCATAGGTTCGCCACCGCTGTTATAGATAAAAAGATCCCCCAGCATGCAACTGTTTGGCAATGGCTATTAAAGGGCCAGTGCTCCTAAGGTATGTGATAACTCCAAACCATAACAGCAGAAAAAGTTTTGAATGCAGGATTAGCATCTTTATCACTTAATACACTCAGACCAGTTGCTGTTGAAATTTTATTTTTATGGTGACAATCCCGCTTAAAAGCGAATGCAAAGCGAAAAAACCCCCCCAAAAAACCCAGATGCTTACCTATGGGGAGGGAAGGCCCTGGGTACTATAGGGCAGTGTTCCCCAAACCTGTCCTCAAGGCCCACCAGTAGTATAGCTAGAGACTAAGGGGACCCATAGCTAAATTTTCCCGGGTCCTTCAGATCTGGACACTCTTGAGCAATGCCACCTGCCCCTACCCTATGAATTGACTGGGCAGTTTATATTTCTATGCAATGTACACTGGTGTATAGTCCATGGGCAGTGAGAAAAAGTCAGAGGGTAGAGAAACAAAGTAAAGTTAATAGTGAACACATTAAGTACCACCTGGGCCCCCTCATCTTAAGGGCCCCATAGCAGTTGCTATGGCTGCTGTGGCTATTGCTACGCCCCTGAGGCCCACCAACAGTGCATGTTTTGTGGAAATCCACAAAGGTAGTTAATCAGCTCTGCTGAGACACTAATTACCCCACCTGTGCATGTTTGTGGTTTTCTGCAAAATATGTACTATTGGTGGGCCTTGAGGACAGGGTTGGTAAACACTGATGTAGGGTCTCTTTTCCAAGCCAACCAGCTCAATAGATTGAATCTAGCATATGGGAAAGCTATTTATACAATACAATAACATTTCTATAGCGCTTTTCTCCCGTAGGACTCAAAGCGCTGTCATAGGGGACAGGGGTTTTAGCCCTGTCAGAGAGGTGTGTCATTCCTCCTTTTGTAGGGATAAACTCAAGTCTTGTCACATTACTGCCACAAACATGCATCAATTTTATTGGAATTCCACGTGAAAGACCAATACAAAGTGGTGTACATGTGAGAAGTGGATCAAAAATCATACATCAATCCAAACATTTTTTACAAATAAATAACTGCATAGTGGGGTGTGCGTAATTATTCAGCCCCCTGAGTCAATACTTTGTAGAACCACCTTTTGGTGCAATTACAGCTGCCAGTCTTTTAGGGTATGTCTCTACCAGCTTTGCACATCTAGAGACTGACATCCTTGCCCATTCTTCTTTGCAAAACAGCTCCAGCTCAGTCAGATTAGATGGACAGCGTTTGTAAACAGCAGTTTTCAGATCTTGCCACAGATTCTCGATTGGATTTAGATCTGGACTTTGACTGGGCCATTCTAACACATAGATATATTTTGGTTTAAACCATTCCGTTGATGCCCTGGCTTTTGCAGTCTCCAAGAGGTTTTCTTCCAAGTTTGCCCTGTATTTGGCTCCATCCATCTTCCCATCAACTCTGACCAGCTTCCCTGTCCCTGCTGAAGAGATGCACCCCCCAAGCATCACTGGCGAACTCAGGGGGCTATTCCGGGTGTCTGGAACCTCCCCCCTGCACTGAGCTGTGTATTCAGCCAGGGAAGCCCGCATAATATAAACAGCCTCATTCTCCCTCCCTTCTTACTTCTGGTGCTTCCCTCCAGCTAATAGAATGAGAGAGGCAGCCGAGCTTCCCTCACAACCCTCACAAGAAGATGCAGCCTGCAGTGAGAGAATGTTGATTATGGAGTCCTGGACTCTCCACAGCACAGAAGTGTCAGACATGATGAAATTAGAGTGCAGGCAAGCTGGTAAATATGCACAGCATGATGCAGAGCTTGCCTGGACTCAGGGTCTGTGGGCAAACATCTGTCTGGTCTCTCCCCATTGTTATAATGACTGCATGTGTGGATAAGGTGTGGATAACAAGCTGAAAAGTTTTTGACAGTCCCTAGACTCCAGGAGGGCTTCTTTCTGACTTGTGTGAGAGACTGACAGGGACAGGAGTCCGATTACAGGCAAGTAGCCTGTGTGATGTGGGACTTCAATACAGATAAGTTCTCTGCTCCATCTCAGGCTATTCTCAATTTCTCCACTCCTCTCTCTGGGCTAGTGCAACGCCAAAATGACAATAGCAATCGCTAGCAATTTGTGAGTGTGATTTTGTGAAGTGATTTTCAGAGCGATTTTTGAATGAATTGCTCAAAAACATGCTACATGCAGTATACCTGCGATTTTGAAAAAATCACAACGCTGCTGTGGGAACACCCACATAGGGTAACATTAGCCAAGCGCTTTTCAAATCACTGTTGATTTGAAAAACGCTCAGAAGCACTCTTGGAGTGCACCAGCCTCCCTCATTCACCTTTGTTTCCCTCTTCCCCTAGAGCTGACTGTGTGTTCTTGTCTTACAGGAAAGCTAAATAAAAGTGCAATCCTGGTGAGGCAAAATATTATTATTTAGTATTTATGTAGCGCCGACATCTTCCGCAGATGCATATATCCCTGCATCATATGGGTATCGCTTGCGCTATGTGAAACTATGTAGCATATTCCACTGAATTGTCCAAACTAAGTCTATCTCCTGTTCCTCTCTTGGGGAGTTGTTCCAGCGCTGTACCCCGTTCACATTTGCTGCTACCAGAAGCCCTCAGAAACACTAGTGTCCTTGAGTACTTCCAAAGATAGGCAGCTCCGTAATACGCCAGCGCACTTTTGTGCATGGGCAGTATGGAGCCACCTGTGTTCGGAAGCACTCGGGACATACGTGCTTCTGGACCTTTCAGGAACCCCCCCCCTTAAAAATCCTGCGTTTGCCCCTGCCAAGCATGATGCTGCCACCACCATATTTGACAGTGGGGATGGTGTGTTCAGAGTGATGTGCAGTGTTAGTTTTCTGCCACATATAGCGTTTTGCATTTTGGCCAAAAAGTTCCATTTTGGTCTCATCTGACCAGAGCAACTTCTTCCACATGTTTGCTGTGTCCCCCACATGGCTTGTGGCAAACTGCAAACGGGACTTCTTATGCTTTCTGTTCACAATTGCTTTCTTCTTGCCAGTCTTCCATAAAGGCCAACTTTGTACAGTGCATGACTAATAGTTGTCCTATGGACAGAGTCTCCCACCTGAGCTGTAGATCTCTGCAGCTCGTCCAAAGTCACTAGGGGCCTCTTGACTGCATTTCTGATCAGCGCTCTCCTTGTTCGGCCTGTGAATTTAGGTGGATGGCCTTGTCTTGGTAGGTTTACAGTTGTGCCATACTCTTCCATTTCTGAATGATCGCTTGAACAGTGCTCCGTGGGATGTTCAAGGCTTTGGAAATCTTTTTGTAGCCTAAGCCTGCTTTAAATTTCTCAATAACTTGATCCCTGACCTGTCTTGTGAGTTCTTTGGACTTCACTGTGTTGTTACTCCCAATATTCTCTTAGACAACCTCTGAGGCCCTCATAGAGCAGCTGTATTTGTACTGACATTAGATTACACACAGGTGCACTCTATTTAGTCATTAGCACTCATCAGGCAATGTCTATAGGCAACTGACTGCACTCAGATCAAAGGGGGCCGAATAATTATGCACACACCTCTTTGCAGTTATTTATTTGTAAAAAATGTTTGGAATCATGTATGATTTTCATTCCACTTCTCACGTGTACACCACTTTGTATTGGTCTTTCATGTGGAATTCCAATAAAATTGATTCATGTTTGTGGCAGTAATATGATAAAATGTGGAAAACTTCAAGGGGGCCGAATACTTTTGCAACCCACTGTACTTGATCTACTTACATAACACATGTATTGTTCTGTCCACGTTTTGGTTTCAGTGAATGTTATATAGTAAATGAAGAGAATTCTGTTCCTGGTGGGCGGCATGTCTTTTGCCCACAGTTTAGGCTAAATCCTGATGTCATTTCTTCCCTTTACTTTTTCTTTTCTCTTCCAATCGCTGAGTCACCTCAGCCTTGCTTGTAAACACAAGTGAGCAGAGGATTGTGTTTCAGATAAGCAGCTGGCAGGGAAATAAAGGGAAGAGGAGAAATATATTATACATAAAACAAACCCCCAGCATGCAACTGTTTGGCACTGACTACTAAAGGGCCAGTGCTCCTTAAGTATGTGATAATGCCAAACCATAACAGCAGAAAAAGTTTTGCAAGTTTTGAATGCAGGATTAGCATCTTTATCATTTGATACACACAGACCAGTTGCTGTTGAAATTTGTTTTTTATGATGACACTCCTGCTTTAAAGAGGAACTGCAATAAAAATAACGTAATTAAAAAAAGTGCTTCATTTTTACAATAATTTCATATAAATGATTTAGCCAGTGTTTTCCTATTGTAAAATCTTTCCTCCCACCGATTTACATTCTGACATTTATCACATGGAGACATTTGTACTGCTGGCAGGTGATGTCTGTGGAAGGAGATGCTGCTTTTTTGGTAGTTGTAAACAGCTGTTATTTCCCACAATGCAACAAGGCTCCCACAGTGTGATGTCAGTACCTAGGTGCTGACATCACACTGTGGGAGGGGTTTCACCACAATATCAGCCACACAGAGCCCCCTGATGATCCATTTGAGAAAAAGGAATAGATTTCTCATGGGAAAGGGGGTATCAGCTATTGATTAGGATGAAGTTCAGTCCTTGGTTACAGTTCCTCTTTAATGTTCCTTGGAGTGATCTTATAACTGTACAGGTATTTTGCAAGTTTGAATGGCTTGTATCGATACTCATTGCTACAATGCAAAATCTTTTATGAAGGTGTTACAATAAGAATTCTGCTCATCTACAGGGCATGTGGAAGTCAAAGTTCGACCCAGAAACTACAATGATCGATGATTTTAATGTCCCAGGGAATGCTGAACCATCTAGAGTTAAAATGATGTATCAGGAAGGAACATTTCGCTACGGTTCCTATAAAGACGACCTTGTTCAGGTCCTTGAGTTGCCCTATAAAGGCGATGACATCACGATGACGCTAGTGCTGCCTTCTGTGGACACTCCGCTAGATGCGGTGGAGCGAGACCTCACCCTGGAGAAGCTCATGAAATGGGTGAACAAGGCTCATGATGTTCAGTTGCATGTTCATATTCCCAGGTTCCAGATTGAGGATTCCTTCAGCCTGAAGGAGAAGCTGAAGAAGATGGGCCTAGAGGATTTGTTTGACCCGCATGCTGCGCGGCTTCCAGGTTAGCTGCTTTCTTCTTCTTGTCACGCAAACTTTCAAGGCAGCCATGTTATTATCTGAGCCAACTGCACAAAATCCAGCAGCACCACGTATTGAAATATTGTTCTGGATCATCACTGGTTCCCAATATGTGGTAGAATTTCCATAGGACCATGCCGTTTCAAATGAGTGTGCAGTGGCCTGCAGTGCAATAGTTGGTTCCCAGTGTAGGTAGTCAGATGTTCCCCCTGAGATGGCCCCCAGTGTAGGTAGTCAGATGTTACTCCCAAGATGGCCCCCAGTGTCAGATGTTTCCCCTGAGATAGCCCCCAGTGTCAGATGTTTCCCCTGAGATAGCCCCCAGTGTCAGATGTTTCCCCTGAGATGGCCCCCAGTGTAGGTAGTCAGATGTTCCTCCCAAGATGGCCACCAGTGTCAGATGTTCCCCCTGAGATGGCCCCCAGTGTAGATAGTCAGATGGCTGTTTAAGGGCTAATGCCTTTGATGTGGGAGAGCAAGGTTCAAATCCTGTCTAGGTTCAGTACCTATTCAGTAAGTAGTCGTTGGGCAACACTTCCTAACACTTCAGGGTGGCCCTTTGAGCGCACCCCTGCAGCTCTTGAGTGCTTTGAGTCCAACAGGAGAAAAGTGATACACACATGTTGGGATTATATACAAATGTTAGGAGATGCCCCCCCAAGATGGACCCCAGTGTAAGTAGTCAGATGTTCCCCCTGAGGTGGACCCAGTGTAGGCAGTCAGATGTTCCCCCTCAAGATGATCCCCAGTGTAAGTAGTCAGATGTTCCCCCTGAGATGCCCCCTACTGTAGGTAGTCAGATGTTCCCTCCAAGGTGTTCACCAGAGTAGGTAGTCAGATGTTCCCCCAGATAACCCCCCTCCCACCTACTTAGTACAGCTGCTCCACAGCTCCCTTTCTTCCCTGTGCTGCGGTGAGTAGTTGGTAGTGGGAACTTGCGTGTCCAAGATCCAGCATCGAATCTCACTGCTCTCCTCTGCCGCTTAGTGTCCTGTCACCATGGTTCCAGGTTCCATGACATCATTGTGACAGGCTCCAGAAAGTAACCATGGTGACGGGAGGCTAAGCAGTAGAGGAGAGCAATGAGATTCAGCTTTGCTAGATTGTGTACATGTGAGTTCCCAGTGGCAGTCCCCACAGCTCAGTGCAGAAGGGGGGCCACCGAGAGCCTCCCTGCAGCAGTCCTAGCACAGGACAGGCCAGCAGGGGAGATCCAAGGCCCCTGCAGAGAGTGAGGCGCCAAGCCGCCGCATGGGTTGCTTGTACGGCCCAGTGCACCGCAGCATGGCTGCTTCCAGTAGTAGACTCCATACAGCTCTAGTCAATCTGATAATTCTGGAAGGCAATGACAATCTTATAAATTGGCTTCTAAGTGAAGTGAAAAGTTTGAGTATTAACCCTTCCAGTATCTTAACCAATAATATATTTGTATCTATTAGTTTATGCTGTGTTTAATGCTTTAGACTAGAGCATAGATGTAATCTAAGTTTCATCTCACTTTAAAATACATCTGTTAATGTAAAATACATATATGTAGCTGCCTTGCTTGTTTTGTAGCCAGTGTGCACTGCTGCCGTAGCCAAAGGTTGGGAATTACTTATTGACTTCCTGTATGGCCGTTGTACACCATTTATAAAAGGCACACAGACATTTTTGCTTAGTAAATGTGCACTCCTGCCTCCTGGTTAACTACGATGATGAACCAGCCAAGGCCGGATTTATGCTTTTGTCGCCCCTAGGCCAACTTTCTTGTGATCCCCTTCCATGTGCAGCAGCGTCCCTCATTCCATGTGCAGCCCCCTCATCTATATGTAATGTCCATGAGCAGCAGCCCCTCTCCTTCATGTGCAGCTCTTTTGGGTAGCAGCACCTCACTTCCATGCGCTGTTCTCCATTTGCAGCCGCCTCCTCCATATGCAGCTTCCCCTCTTCCATGTCCAGCCGCCCCTCGGGCTGCAGCCACCCAAGGCTCGAGCCTTTTTGGCCTTCACAGAAACCCGGGCCTGGAACCAACATGAGACTAATGTATAATAATGTAAAAATATTTCCATGCATATTAGTGGCATATTCTGAGAAGCCAGAATCATTTGGCACAACCCATGAAAGGTCCTCATTTTTTTTATAGAGTAGCCACTGACGTGCGACCCAATATGCAGTTATAGTGGTTGCTTTATACATGTGATTGTCCTTTCCGCAGGAATTGTCTCTGATGCAAGAAAAGATCTGTACGTTTCTGAAGCCTTCCACAAATCATTCCTAGAGGTATGTTCTGAAGTATTTGTACATATTTAGGCAGATACCAATCAGCCATAACAAGTGAGGAGTGTTGATTATGTAGACTCAGGTGCACCTGTCAAGAGGTGAGCAGCAAGTGAACAGTAATTTCTTGAAAGTGATGTGTTGAAAGAAGGAAAAATGGGCAAGGGTAGCCATAGACCCTGAAAAAGCATGGAGATCAGGAGCTCGGACTTAAAGGAGTGGTATATGGAGGCTTCCATATGTATTTCCTTATAAGCAATACCAGTTGCCTGGCTGTACTGCTGATCCTCTGCCTCTAATACTTTCAGCCATAGATTTAAAAGACAACTGAAGCCAGAGGGATATGGAGGCTGCCATATTTATTTCCTTTTATGTAATACTAGTTGCCCGTCTAGCCTGCTGAACCTCTGCCTCAAATACTTTTAGCCACAGACCCTGAACAAGCATGCAGCAGATCAGGTGTTTCTGACATTATTGTCAGATCTGACAAGATTAGTTGCACACTTGTTTCTGGTGTGATTCAGACACTACTGCAGCCAAACAGATCAGCAGGACTGCCAGACAACTGGTAGTGTTTAAAAGGAAATACATGTGGCAGCCTCTGCATACCTTTCGCTACAGTTGTCTTTAAGTCTGACTGAATTAGCCTGCATGCTTGTTTCAGGGTTATGACTCAGATACTACTGATGCCAGAAGATCAGCGTGACAGCCAAGCAACTGGTATTGTTTAAAAGGAAGTAAATATGGTCACCTCAGGTTCACTTTAAAGGATTAGCTGCTAAAGTCTTGGTACCAGATACCACAGGGCACCTTTACAGACCTTGTGGAGTCCATGTGATGGGCAAACACTGTTTTGGTGTCACAGAGGGTAAATTACACAATATCAAGAAAGTGGATGAAATGTTTATTTTTCCGATCAATATAGTACATACAAACTCCTAGCACTGCAAAGCGAGAGTGCTATCCACTATGCCTACAAAATGGTAAACACTCTCTTTAAGAGAAGGTCAGAGCAAAATAAATAAATAAAATCTACTTACCTGGGGCTTTCTCCAGCTCCTAGCAGCCGTCCTGTGCCCTCACTGCAGCTCCAGTGTCGAGGGATCCCCTCCGTTACAAATGCTGACCTCGCCAGGTCGGCATATTCTGCGCCTGCACGTGCACCCCTTGCGATTGCGCTCACATGGTCTGGAATGTTTTGTGCAGTAGATGCTGGTCGGCATTCGCAACAGAGTGGGACTCAGGCCATTGGCTGGGAGCGGAGCTGTGGCGAGGCCACAGGAAGACTGCCAGGGGCTGGAGGAAGCCCCAGGTAAGTAGGATTTTTTTTTTATTTTAAACACTCTGGATCTTCCCTTTAAGGTGACCATACACAATTCAACTTTTTTTTTTTTTTTTTATAAGATTTTGATCTTTTAGATTATTTTATCAAACCTACCATACACCATTCAATTTTCAAAGCGATCAACCTGATTTTCCCATCATATCTGATCAGATTTTTATCAAAAACTATTCTTTTTGATTTGTTCTCTATTCTATAATTTTGGTCGAAGAAATGGAAAAAAAAAAGATTTGATTGTACTGTGTATGGGTACGTCTGAAGTGTTTGAGGAGTAGGTTGTTTATTACTTACTTTGGTTTCCCACTTTCTGCTGTCTCTGAGTAATGCTGGGTACACACTATGAGATTTTCTGGTCGATTTACTGTCAGATCCATTATTTCCAACATGTTCGATTTGCTTTCCGATCGTTTTCCGATCGATTTCCTATTAAAGTGCACGGAAATGGATCGGAAAATGCTCGGAAATGGATCGAAAAGCAAAACGGACATGTTGGAAATAATCGATCTGACAGTAAATCGACCAGAAAATCTCAGTGTGTACCCAGCATAAGGGGCCGGTGCAGTAATACAAGTACACATGTGCCATGCATGTAACTAGAGGTGTGCAGCACCTGCCATCGCAGGGGAGCCCAGAGCTGTGGGGGGCCCCAACCACTAACCATCATTTCCTCTGATACAGGAGTCTATCAGATCAGGAGTTTATGTGGCTACACTTGTTATGGGTGTGGAGATCATGATGGCCACGCTTGTTATGACCCTTGTGAGATGGGCCCCCAGGCTGTGAACATTGTGGGGGCTCCATGAGTTGTAGTTACGCCACCGTCATTGACCATCCTTAGTAAGGAAAACATTGTCAGGGATGTAACTGCGAATCATAGGCCACCCAACATTGACAACCTATTCCCATTGGTAAGCCCCATGGCTAGGAGGCCCAACAGAGGCGTATCTACAGGGGTACAGGCATGGTTTGTGCCATGAGCGCCACAGCACTTTGGGTGCCATGCCTGCCCACGTGTCTCCCTGTCACTCAGACCTCAGATTAATTCTGTTATCTTGGGAACATAACAGCTTACTGTATATAAATAGGGTGCACTTGGCTTAGTGTTAGAAAAGAGGACAGAGAGGGAATAAGAAGAAAACAGTTCCCCTTCTCCTCTAGCAACTTCTGATATAGCTGTACACAGCGGTGGCCTGCTGCTGTATTGCTCCGGGTCCTTCATTCCGTGTGGCCTCGTACTTCTGCTATATCGGAATTTGTCAGAGGAGAATAGGAACGCTTGGAGAAGCCAGACCGGAGCGAGGTGGGAGAGGAGCGTGGTGCTGGATGGGTAAGAGCTGAATTGTTAATGCAGTGTTGTTTAGTTGGGAGAGAAGCAGAGGGTTAGTGTGGTGTGGTGTAGTGTAGTGCAGTATAATTGGAAGGGGCAGCAGGTGTTAGTGCAGTGTAGTGTAGTGCAGTATAACTGGTAGGGACAGCAGGTGTTGGTGTAGTGTAGTATAACGAGTAGGGGCAGCAGGTGTTAGTGTAGTGCAGTATAACTGGTAGGGGCAGCAGGTGTTAGTGTAATGCAGTATAACTAGTAGGGGCAGCAGGTGTAAGTGTAGTGCAGTATAACTGGTAGGGGCAGCAGGTGTAAGTGTAGTGCAGTATAACTGGTAGGGACAGCAGGTGTTAGTGTAATGTAGTATAACTGGTAGGGGCAGCAGGTGTTAATGTAATGTAGTATAACTGGTAGGGGCAGCAGGTGTTAGTGTAGTGCAGTATAAATGGTAGGGGCAGCAGGTGTTAGTGTAGTGCAGTATAACTGGTAAGTGCAGCAGGTGTTAGTGTAGTGTAGTATAATGGGTAGGGGCAGCAGGTGTTAGTGTAGTGTAGTATAACTGGTAAGTGCAGCAGGTGTTAGTGTAGTGTAGTGGGTAGGGGCAGCAGGTGTTAGTGAGGGGAGTATAACGGGTAGGGGCAGCAGGTGTTAATGTAGTGTAGTGGGTAGGGGCAGCAGGTGTTAGTGTAGTGTAGTATAACGGGTAGGGGCAGCAGGTGTTAGTGTAGTATAACTGGTAAGTGCAGCAGGTGTTAGTGTAGTATAACGGGTAGGGGCAGCATTTGTTAGCTAAACACATGCTGCAATTGAATGGTTAATCGCGCAGGCATACACCGCCTCTGCCAGACTGAAAAATGCATGCCCTGCATCCAAGACAAGTGCTAACATTTATTAAACTAGGAGGTACTTTAGCTTCCAATATGGTTTGCATGCAAAGTATATTATACTAGACACTTGCGCCACAGTGAGGCAGACCTCCGGGCAAGTGACCTAACCTAAATTTAAAACCTCGGGAGCAGCTAAGCAGAAAAAAATGTGCGATTAACCATTCAATTGCAGCATGTGTTTAGGGATGCGCAGCCTTTCCCCCCCCCCCACCTTTCCTTAACTTTGTAACTATGTAACTGTCAGGTTAGCTGCTCCCAGCCCCTCCTGAGTTTCCTGTTTGCATGATAAGTAGTAGCAGATTTGCATATGATTTGCATCTGAATTGAATGCGAAGTGTGTAGAAAGTCTATATAGGTGCTACACACTGAGCTGGTGGTCATTTCAGATGCAGCCTTAGTGGTATGCGCTGGCGTTCTCCTCGCTGTTCTACCAAATGTAAGTTACACATTTTTTTTCTGCTTAGCTGCTCCCGAGGTTTTAAATTTAGGTTAGGTCACTTGCCCAGAGGTTTGCCTCACCGTGGCGCAAGTGTCTAGTATAATATACTTTGCATGCAAACCATATTGGAAGCTAAAGTACCTCCTAGTTTATTAAATGTTAGCACTTGTCTTGGATGCAGGGCATGCATTTTTCAGTCTGGCAGAGGCGGTGTATGCCTGTGCGATTAACCATTCAATTGCAGCATGTGTTTAGGATTGCGCAGCCTTTCCGTAAGTGTAGTGTAGTATAACTGGTAAGTGCAGCAGGTGTTAGTGTAGTGTAGTATAACTGGTAAGTGCAGCAGGTGTTAGTGTAGTGTAGTATAACTGGTACGGGCAGCAGGTGTTAGTGTAGTGTAGTATAACTGGTAGGGGCAGCAGGTGTTGGTGTAGTGTAGCTGTTCAGAGTAGCTTAGAGACCGCTAAGTTTAGCGTTTTCTTTTTTCCCCCCGATTTGTTACCTCTAAACCTCGGTGCATCTTATATTCCGAAAAATACGGTATATACTAATCTGTGCTTGTTCTTCATCAGGTCAATGAGGAAGGCAGTGAAGCAGCAGCCGCCACGGCCGTTATGATCGGGGGCCGCTCGCTGCCACCAAGACGAATCTCTTTCATCGCCAACAGGCCCTTCCTCGTGTTCATTCGGGAAGTCGCAATCAATGCGATTATATTCATGGGTCGGGTATCCAATCCTGGCGGAGTCTAAGGCTGAATAAGGAGCATGACGGAAGGTCTCTGGAAATTCCGCCCTCTTATTATTAAAGACCCCCTATTCGTGTTACGGACATAAGTGGTAAATGTATTAATACTATGCTAGACTGAATGCTGTTATATGACCGCAAACTATGTATTAAAAGAGAACCCAAACTAAGACACTAGCAATTCATCTATGCCAACTAAAAGCTTTATCTAAATATTTCTGTACTTCAAATGTGTTACCTTGGTTTATATCTGCTGAGACAGCCACATGCAGTACGCATCCTTGCTGCTAGCACGGTGAGTATTCGGTATTTCAGTCTTCTGGTTAGTGCAGTTGATTTTCCCCCAGAGTTGCAATGCAGTCTACTGTGTGCTGCTAATTACACATGCAGGAGGAGGAGCTATGCTGGGCTGTCTGTAGTTTTTTTTTGTTGAGTGCTAAAAAGTAAACATTTCAGAATGAAAAATATATATACAGGTAGTCCCCGGTTATCGAACAAGATAGGGACTGTAGGTTCGTGCTTAACCTTTTGGGGACCGCCGCTATTAGATCCTACGCCGCATTTGTGGCTGTTCTAGCCTGATGAGGCGTAGGATCTACACCACCTGCTGTTTCCGCTACCGACGGTGCGCACCTGAGAGGGGAGATTAAGCTGTCATCTCCCCTGAGTGATCAGCAGCCAGCGTATGGCTGCTGATTACGTGACCACTATGATGGCCGGCGGATCGTAGTGATCACTTTGACAGCTGCGGCGGTAGGGGGGAAAGAAGAGGATCCACTCACCTCCCTGCCATTCCCGCGACGACTGGCGCTCCCCAGCGCTGTTGCCGGCATCTCTGCTCCCTCTGACGTCAGTGCCGGGTCCTGGCTTGATGACGTCACTGGAGCCTGGAAGGTGAGTGAAGGCTGCTGGCAAAAGGGTGGGCACCATGCCCAGCACACAGAACTGGGGATCCAGCTGCCTGACCCCCCCAAACGCGCACTCCCACTTCCATGCAAAAACGCCTGGTCCTTAAGGGGGGTTAGGCGGGCGGTCCTCAAATGGTTAACCTGAATCTGTCCATAAGTCAAAATACTGTTCCATCTCTGTCCCCTGGACTTCCTCTATGCCCCCCTGTGCCTCAAGTGTTCCCCTCTGCGTCACCTCTGTTCCCATGTGCCTTCAGTGGCCCCCTCTGTCCCTTGTGTCACCTTTGCCCCTTTGTGCCCTCCGTGTACCACAGCAAAATGTCATTTTAGCAGCTTAACCTTTGCAGCCGCACGGACATGAGTCTCACATCCTCGACTGCTGTTGCTACAGCCACAGGGTCGCGAGGTTCACGTCTGTGCACTTTGCGGGGCTGCGTGCACGATCAAACGGGCGGAAGCCCACGATCGCAATGGTCACAGAAAGGGGGGTTGGTGGTAGGGGACAGAAGTCCCCTGAGCCAATCTGTGCGTGTGTGGTGAGAATGATCATTGTTTTTGTTCAAAAACCATAATCATTTTCAGATGTAGGAGTGATTGTGTTGCCACGCTCCCTTCCGCTCACGCCGCTGATCGTTAGATTAATGAATAAGAAGTTTGTTCTCATTCATTCATCTCCTCTCTAGGTCCCTGTGATCCTTGGCATCAATGCCTAGGTCACTTCTGAAGTAACACAGCCACACATTACTTCCTATTTCCGTACTTGAGCTAATAGAAAATAATGCGCGAGGACATCTTGTGGCCAAATAGTAAAATTACACCTACATACATTAGGGACTACATTTTTTTAAATATATATGTCAAGAGGGTAAATTACTATTAAATTACGTGCTTGCAATTAGTGATGGAGGTAAAAACTGAAAAAATGAACCTTTATTTCCAAAATAAAGGTGCATACATTGTACTGGGATATAATTTTCAATAACCGGGACAATTGGGCAAATAAAATGCTTGGCTTTTATCCGCAGTAAAATGTTTTATTTTAAAAGTATAATAGCCAAAAAATGAGAAACAATGCATTTTTTCATTTTTTTCTTTTTTCCTATAAAAATGCATTTGGGATACAATAATTATTATCAAAAAGTACCACCCAAAGAAAGCCTAATTGGTGGCTAAAAAAAACAAGGTATAGATCATTTTGTTGTGATAAGTAGTGATAAAGTTATTGGGGAATGAATGGGAGCACTGAAATGTGAAAATTCCTCTCATCCATAAGATGAAAACAAACCCTGGGCTGAAGTAGTTAAAAAACATTTTTCTATTTTATGGCAACACCCCCTCCTGGATTGTCCCTGTAGTGCATAGCGATTGGCTGAAACAAAAATTCCAGGTCCCGCCTGGGGAGGTATCGGAGCCAATATTAATGGCAACCAGTCTCAGCTAATCACTATGCACTGCAGGGGCAATCCAGGGAGTGGGCGTTGTCATGAAGACGCTAGACCAGCAAGTACGTCAACAGAAGACGGGTCTCGTAGTGTGCTGGATCAGTGTCTGATTGTGCTACATTGCACTAGCTAAAGACGGAGGAGACTGAGCAGATGGAGGACTCACGCCGGCTAAAGAGGTAAAAAGGGGGTCTCTAGGAATGGAGGGGATTTGTGTGGCAGGGGAGACTATGCCGTGGGATTGTGGGGAGGAGCATATGGGTGCATTCGAACCATAAGACACACCGATCTTTTCTCCCCACTTTGGAGGAGAAAAAGTGCATCTTATCGTTCAAAAATATGGTAAATAGAATTGGGCATAAAATATACCATGTGTCATGTGAATGGGGCAGGTAGGGAGGGTAATAGAAGGTAACATTGCAGCATGCCTGCCTGAAAGTTTTGACTTTGGCCAATAGTCATATTTTTCAAGGAGTGATTATTGGGTCTGGGAGGAATGTGGAGAGAAATGGACAACACACAGAGGTAAGTAAATCCGGCATGAACATACGTCTTTGGTTACCTCGGGTAATTTTGCCTCAGGTCAGGTGTGCTTTGAATTCCACATTCCACCATTCTTCTCTAGCCCTGAATGAGATTAACTTCCTGGCAGCCGCGCAGGAGAATTTCTCAGGCCCTGCTGGGCCGATTTGCATAATTTTTTTTTTGCAACACGCAGCTAGCACTTTGCTAGCTGCGTGTGCACTCCGATCTCCGCACCAATTAGCCGCCGCTCTGCGCGCCGCCCCCCCCCCCCAGAGGGGTGGATTGGGACTCCCAATGACGTCATGGCGTCGGTGACGTCATCCACAGCGATCGAAGCGGGTGGTGGGGATGCCGCTGCACAGCGGCTATCATGTAGCGAGCCCTGGGCTCGCTACATGATTTTAAAAAAAATAATTAGAAAACAACTGCTGCGCTGCCCCCTGGCGATTTTTAATAGACCGCCAGGAGGGTTAACTGCTGGGGTAAGCTAAAATATTGTTAAAGTGAAACTCAGTATTTCTTCTTTTCACTAAAAGATTCTTTACAGCAAAAAAAAAAAAAAAAAGGTACTACCAGAAAAAACACTGGTAGCAGAACAGCATTCAAACAGTTATACACAGCTCTTACTTCTACAGTGGGAAGCTTAGCGCTGTTGCCAAACTTGAGTAAGTGATTACACTAATAGCTGATAAGAAAACAAGATAATACAGATAGCGTTGTCTCAGCTGAATAAAAGCCAAAATTGTACACAGAAGACACATTCTCACTGGATACATTGTAATATATAAATAAAGCAGCTATGCAATACATTTCAATGGCAGCTTTCAGAGCAGATAAACTGTACTTTGGGAACTTTTGTAAACAATCATACTTGTGCATAAAAGCAAATATACAGGGTGGGAGGAGGCACCCAGGTGTGAATGTAAACTACCAATTTGGGAGTTAATAAGAAATAATCTTACCTCCATATGGAGGTTAAAGAATAATTAACTGGACACCAAAAACAATGCGTTTCTTGGATTTCACCCTCTTCTTCAGGTTAATAACACAGTGGCCCACAGGCAATTCACTTTTTCTCCTGAGTTTTCTTCATCTTCAATTTAAAATAACTTTTTAGCATTTTTCAATGGAAAAAGCACCAAAAGTAGCTGGAAAACTACTGTTAAAGGGAACCAGTGAGGAATGGCCAGCCAAAATAGAAAATGATTTTATACATACCTGGGGCTTCTTCCAGCCCCATAATCCTGGATTGCTCCCACGCCGCCATCCTCCGCTTCCTGGATCCGCCGGTACCGGGCCCGTCACTTCCGGCGGATGCGGCCAATTGTCCGCATCACAGGGGCTCCCTCCATACCCGCGCAGTAGGCAGCCACATGCGTATCTGTATGGAGAGAGCACCCTGTGATGCGGAGAATTGGCCGCGTCCGCCGGAAGTGACGGGCCCGGTACCGGCGGATCCAGGCAGCGGAGGACGGCGGCGTGGGAGCGATCCGTGCGTATGGGGCTGGAGGAAGCCCCAGGTATGTATAGTTCATCCTCTCTGGTTCCCTTTAAAATTATTTTGAGTATGTATTTGTTTGCTGGTGGATTAAAAGGTATTTTATTTACAAGTTATGAAAATATCACCTAGGAGAAATCTTAGGTGAAAAATGTAATTGCATGTGGTCCTGTGTCTCTGTAGCACGGGTAAGAAGCATCTTTTAGGTGAAAGCCGGGGAAACCTGAGAGACGTTTTGTTTGTTTTTGGTGTCCAATAAATTATTCTTTAACCACCTGCGGACCGAGCGAGTATAAATCTACGGCGGGCAGGGGGCGCTGCGGTCCTGACAGGACGTAAACTCTACGTCCCATTCACTGCGCGCCCCAGCCCGTCTGCGTCGCTCGGTCCGCTCTGCCCCCGCCGCAATATGCTGCCCTGCCGCCTCTATGACGGCAGAGCACTGTGAGCCGAGCAGGAGCCATTTTCATTGGCTTACATGGAATGACAGGGTCAGGAGCCAATGAAAGCGGCTCCTGACCGGCGCACAGCGCTCTGCCGTCATTGCGACGGCAGAGAGAGCAGCCTGCGGCGGGGACAGAGCGGCGTGTACGGCGGGAGCGACGGTAACTTGCGGTGATTCGTCGGGAAGCGGTGGTTTGCTGGACCAGCACCCCTCTGGTCCTTAAGGGGGCAAAGGGTGCTGATCCAGAAAGGGTTAACCTCCATATCGATGTAAGACTGTTCCTTATTAACTCCCAAATTGGTAGTTTACACTTACACTGGGGTGTCTCCTCCCACCCTGTATATTTGCCTTTATGCACAAGTATGATTATTTACAAATTACAAGTTCCCAAAGTAAAGTTTATCTACCATGAAAGCTGAAGTTGTAATTTATTGCATAGCTGCTGTATTTATATATTACAATGTATCCAGCTCCTCCTCCCACCCTGTAAAGTCTAGTCTAGTCCCTCTCTTAGGGGTTATCCCTGCAACCGATATCCAGTGGACCTTTTTGATGAGTCCGGGAGAGGACTTTCCATCCGAGTGGAGTCGTGCTGGACACGGGGTAAGCCGCTGCGGAGGATTGCTCAGGCCCCGCTGGGCCTATTTGCATAATTTGCACTTCGATCGCCGCCGCTCCACGCTGATTTGCCGCTACCCGCCGCGTTAGAGGGTGGCCAATCAGTGCCAGGCAGCGCTGAGGGGTGGATCGGGACTCCCTCTGGCTAGTTACAGGATTTAAAAAACAAAAATTTAAAAATACTGCTGCGCTGCCTCCCTGGCAGATTTAATTGACCGCCAGGGAGGTTAAAAGGAAACATCCATATCCCTCTCAGTTTAGGTTCCCTTTAAAGTGAATGGGAACCGCATTTTAGAAAATGAGTCACTTACCCAAGGAGAGGGGAGGCTCTGGGTCCTATAGAGCCTTCCGGCTCCTCTCCTGGTTCCCTCATTCCAGTGCTGGCTCGCCCGGTAGCAGTATTTGACTAATTTAGTCAAATACTGCTTTACCCGTCCGAAGGAGGCTTCAGAAGTCTTCAGGGAGCCCGAGTGCTCCTGAAGAAGGGCGGCCCTGTACTGCACCTGCGCAAGCACGCTCTCTTGCACGCTCACGCCTGTGCAGTATGGAGCCGCACGTCTTCGGGAGGACACGGCTCCCGAAGACTTCCAAATACCCTTTTGATGGGTGATTGAAACGGGGGGGGGGGGGGGGGGGGGGCAGCACATGATAGAGAACACCGAGAGAGGAGACGGAAGGCTCTATACAACCCAGAGCCTTCCATCTCCTTAGGTAAGTATTTGCTTCATTTTTTTTTTAAAATGCGGTTCCCATTCACTTTAAAGAGGACCCGAGGTGGGGTTCTGACAATGCTATCCGCATACAGAGGCTGGGTCTGCCTATACTGCCCAGCCTCTGTTGCTGCACTGTGCTATCCCCCATAAATCACAGCCGCGCTGTCGACGCAGCGTGTCGTGTTTACCTATGTACTGTCAGTCTCGCCACTCCCCCGCCTCCTCCATAGCTCCGGCCCCGCCCGCGTCCCTTCCCTCCCCGCTGATTGGAGGGAAGGGACGGGGGCAGGGACCGAAGCTATGCAGGAGGCGGGGGGAGCGCCGAGACTGACACCACAGAGGTAAACACAGCCCGCACAGCACGGCTGTGATTTATGGGGGATAGCAGAGCGCAGGGGGGCTTAAGGGGGATCTGGATAGCAACAGAGGCTGGGCAGACCCAGCCTCTGTATGTGGATAGCATTGTCAGAACCCCACCTCGGGTTCTCTTTAAAGGGATGTTCCGAATTCTGAAGGTAACAGCTGCATTTTGTACATCAAATCTGACTTTTGTCGTCACCATCATAGTCTTAACTGAGCCTCTGTATAAGGTTGTGTGAGCTAGAGAGACCAAAACAAGACACAGAGACATAAGCACTCACATATATTTTTTATTAATTGTCTTGTGCCAATTTAACCCCCTTGTGAGACACCTGGATACAAAGCTTCAAAATAAATGTTCAGGATATTAAAGATACAGTCTAAATGGATACTGAGAAACAAAAAGAAAAACAAAACAAAAATTCTCCCATTAAACCAGCCCAGTATCCAGATGGGTGGAGTTAACTCCTTTTAAACAAGGTTACATGAAAGCATACATTTTCACAGTTGTATAGGAAGTCAGGAGTCCAATAAAAACCGTGTTCATTATAAATAAGTGATAATATGTATGAAGGGTTCTTAGAAAACATTCTCTTTTTTTTTTTTTTTTTTTTGAAGCAAACACAAAAAGCATCAGTCAAGCAAATAAAAAGAAGCTTTCTGTAGAGTAGTCTTAGGCGGCTATAGATATGGCGTCCTGAATAAGTTTCCTCCGCGGCATGCACTGACATAGACAGACCGCAAGCTTATTCACTGGTGCAGGCTGGGTCTACGATACCTCAAGACCCTACTGCCGTTTATATGGGTTAGAGAAGCATGTAAATTGCACTGGTCATAAAAAGTTTCATCATTTCACACCTCAAGAGCTTGAGAATATGGAAATAGTGTATAGAAAACAGAGCTGAAGCTTCCCATACATCAACATAAGAAAATATATTTTTGCGATCGATGAGGTGTACCAACTTAGCTGTAGCTTTTTCTATGAGAGTAGACAGTTTCCAAACCAAGGTGGTGGCCCAAGTATGAGGAAGACAAGGATTCTCCTCGCTGGGCACGCACTGGCAATGTCCGACCAGAACATGGACCTTACATTTGTTCACCACCTTAAACCCAAGGTTAATTTCACACGTCTAGCCGTGCGATTGTCCTGCGGCAGGAGAACCTGGGGAAGGACCATCGCACCACATGGTAGTGTAGCGCCACCTCCCCGCTCGGTGACGTACGCCTTGCTGCCTAATCTGTGCGGTAGGCATGGGGCATGCGGCAACGCACTGCAGAGGTTGCATCATTTTCGCTCCTTCTGTCGCTCCTCCTTGCAATAGTGTGTAGGTGGTCTCCACAGACTTACATTGCCCTTGCGATGAGCTGCAGCAGTGGAGAGTACCGCTGCAAGTGTGAAATTAACCTAAATCGGCACTTAGATTCCAAGTCATCCCACCAGACCCAACTTCTGTGGCCATGGCAAACCAGAGTCAAGCTGCCATGATGGGCTTTCCACACCACCAAAGATTGATCAGTGGTACAAGCTGACTGTCCTTGTTGGAAGTGGCAGAGATAGACTTCCTAATCACTTTAACGCTGGAGACCGCTGTACATCTCCACCAGAAGTGTAAAGTTTGGGGTTTTTTTGGTGTAGGTGACCATAAACTGGATTATGATCTACACAGGTAACAGAGGAAAGAGCTATACAAAATGTAGCTATCTTTTTACAGACACCCCCTAGAAGCTTGCCAAAAGAATTCAAGTTGGAATAAAGGCCACAAATACCTTATTGTGAAAGGTAACTGGCCATCATGTAATTGCTCTCTCCTACCTTACTCCTCTTGTCCCTGGACTGTGTGGGTACTGACTGTGTACAGCACCCTGGCAGTCTAGGACACGCCTCCCAACATAAGGCTCTAAGCAGGTACTGTGTTGGATGATGTGGTAGCTGCAACCTTTTCCAGTGCCATGGTTGGAAGGACTAGAAGATGAGCAGTCGTGTCACTATTTGTCTTAAATGAGGGTATTTATAATGTCCTTAGCCCTAAACTGGTGAGTGTTTATTACATTTCTTAGATCTGAGTTATAAAGTGATATTCCACCCTTCTTGATATAAAAGCAATTCCTCAGAACTACACATAACAATGGAATCTGTAAACATTTTTTGTATATGCATATGGAGCCTTATGCATAGCTCATCCTTCTTGCAAGCACAATGAGTACTGGGTGTGGCAGTCTTTTGATAAGTACAGGTGATACACGTCCAGAGTTGCAATGCTTTCTACTTTGTGCAGCTGATTACATACGCAGGACTAGAGCAGTTACTGGGCAGTGATTACTTTATAGAGAACGCTTAAATGTACGGATTTCTTGCTGTTTGAGTTTCCAAGCCCTTTAAGACGCACACAGAGCAGGCTCACACATCACTTATGTTAGAGGAATTCTTTAGCAAGAGTGGAATTTAAATTTAATATAGATGTTAATATTTTTTTTCTGTTTTAGTCACTGCTGTATATAATACTAAAACATGCAAAATAAAATGTCCACCACCACCTTCAATAACTAGGCATAGTCAATAAGATGCAAATAATTTTGAGTTGATACAGCATTATGCAAAGTTTGCATGCAAATGTATGCAAGTTGAAAATGAACCAATCAAATCCTGCTGAGGTAAAATGTTATTGGTCTATTTTCAAGCTGCACACATTTGCATACAAAATTTGCTTAATCCTGCATCAACTCGAAATGATTTGCTTCTCATTAATCACCCCGATCAATAACTTCTCCAAGAGAGAGAATAACTCAGCAAGTCTATGCTAGAATGGAGATGACCCAGGGTAAATCTAGCTTCCATTTACAGAACTAAGATATCTCAGCTTGGTTTTACAGTGATAAAAACAAGGACCACCAAGAGCCCCAATAGTGTAATATGTACTGGTAAATGGTTACTAGATAGAGTAAATATTAATACTCACAAACCAGGGTTACCATTAGGCAGGTGGGGAGATTTTCCTGACCCCACTCAGGAATAAGAAGTCGCTCTCTGTAGATGAGAAAAAAAGGGGGTTCAACCCTCCACCCAGGGTGTACTCAATATTATGCAGGAGAACAGAGGCGCCAAAAGGATAAAAGGAAACTTAAAAGCCAAATTCTTGGTAAATAGAGGAGGTAGTGGTGGACTTACCTCCTCCAAGTAGACACACAACGACTGTAGTGAAGACAGTCAATATATTTTATTTATGAACTCCAAATATGCAACGCGTTTCGCAGGTTTGATCCCACTTCATCAGGCAATAACAACGGAGCAATAGCATATGTGGTCAGTAGAAGAGCCAGACACCTCTGTGAAACACATTGCATATTTGGAGTTCATAAATAAAATATATTGACTGTCTTTACTACAGTCGTTGTGTGTCTACTTGGAGGAGGTAAGTCCACCACTACCTCCTCTATTTACCAAGAACCTGGTTTTACAGTGACTTTGTGATTATTTTTTTTTGCACACGTCCTACAGAACAACCATTCACCATTGGTCTATGACGGCTAAATCACAGAAAAAAGATGCAGTGGTGTAGTAGGGTAGAAGTTTTATAGTGAACCCGAGGTGAAAATAAACTGATGAGATAAACTATTGTATTTATCCTCCTACTCATAAAATGTCTTTTTTTTTTTTAGATATCATATTGTTTTATTTTAGAGTTAAACATTTACAAAGTAGATTGTTTTATTGTCTCTGCTCAGTGGCAGCCTATTAAGTGTCACAGAGTTAATACATGAACAACTGACCTTTTTCTATCTCTCCCCTGCCCTCAGAAGTTGTATTCTGCCAGGAAAACTTTTATGGCTGTAATTTTATTACCAGTGATGTTTTCTATATTCCCCGCGAGGTACCAACAAGACAGAATCTGTCACTTGCATGCCTGAAAATTAACTCTTTCAGGCAGCAAAATAAAAAGAAGAAAAACAGCCTGTTATTCATAGGTTTTGCACTGGACATACACGTTCATCTCATCATTTCACGTCACCTCAGGTAGACTACAAAGAACACCTGAACTGAGAACTATATGGTGGCTGCCATATTTATTTATTTTTAACCAGTACTAGTTGCCTGGCATCCTGCTAATCTCTTTGGCTGCAATAGTGTCTTAATCACCCACCTGAAACAAGCTAATCCAGTCAGAAACACCTGATCTGCTGCATGCTTGTTCAAGGTCTATGGCTAGATGTGTGACAGAGGCTTAGCAGGACAGCCAGGCAATCTGCATTGTTTAAAAGGAAATGTCCGCTTCATATACCCCTCAGTTCAGGTTTGCTTCAAGTAACCAATCTAGTTGGTGATGGTAAAATTGACTCAGTCCGCTGTAATTTCACAATGTGTGCTGTGAGACAGATTCTGAAAATCTATGTTCCCTTGAACATAATGAACCATTACCATGTGCAAGAATCGCAGTACCATATCTCACCAGCAGGTGGTGTTACAGACAAAATCTGGAATCTTGATCCCCTTTGGAGAGTTGACTGTAGTGGAGGAAGTTATTGGAGAGTAAGAAATTAGTAAATATAAAGAACCTATCTTAGTGATGGCTAACCTTGGCACTCCAGCTGTGGTGGAACTACAAGTCCCATGAGGTATTGCAATACTCTGACCGCTCTAAGCATAACTCGGGAGGCAGAGGCATGATGGGATTTGTATTTCTGTCACAGCTGGAGTGCCAAGGTTAGCCATCATTGACCTATCTAGTAAATCCCTTCTGATTCCAGAGTGGAAAAAGAAAAAATGGAGACTAAGGATGGTCAATGAGATGCAGATAATTTCGAGATGCAGCATTATGCAAATTTATTCAGCTTGAACATGAACCAATTAAATCCTGAGGTGAAATTTGATTGGTCACTTTTCAGGCTGCATAAATTTGCATACATAATCCTGCATCAACTCAAAATTATTTGCATGTCATTGACCGCGCTAATGGAGACATCCCATCTGAAAACTATGAAACAACCTCTGCACAAGCGTGGCATCATCAAGGACTCTTTCCCAGTGGGACGTTGCGTTTGATGTGACGTTAAAGTGGCACAACGTGCCCCTAGTACAGCGCATGTAGGTTATGAAATTGGACGTTATTTTGCATTGCGTTATGAGTCTCTTGGTGCGCCGTTTGCATCGCATACTGAAGGAATGAAAACAGCGCATGCGTTACATTTATGTTACATGTGCAACACAACGCAGCAAATTTATTGCTAAACGCACAGCATGCAGCACATTCTAAATATTGCTACACGTTACACACAACGCAACGTGTGCACTGTGAATGTCGCACAGACTTTGCATTGCTGTGCGTTAGTCTGCGTTAAAACATTTTCTAACATGCGATTTTAACATCGCACTGTGAAAGAGGCCTAAATCACTGACATCAGTAGCTGCAAAATCCTGTCTTCATGATTCTGCTGTATATACATTTATATTGTGGGAAAATTAGCCATGTTCAGATGTTTCCTCTTATCAGAGCTCAGGGACAGATTTATAACACTACTAACAGATGATTCACCAATTTAATGGTAAAAGATAATCACCATTTTTTTATTTGCTGCATGTATCAAAGAGTTAGAAAGGTATAAATAAATATCTCCATTTTTTCCCTGTTCATCAGCTTTTATTTTCACCAAGAGTGTGAATATCTTCATATTTATAAAAAGGCAAAAAACTTGTCAAGAAATAAGAGGTAACCTTCTTTTTTTACAACTTGTGAACACCTCCATAAAGGTGGCCACACACGATAAAATAAAAAGATTAGATTTTTCAGTTTTTTTGATAAAAACGACTGGTTGTATAGAAAAAAATAAAAGCTTTAGTTTTTTTATCCGTTTTTTTTTCTGAAAGCGGAGAGGTACTGCCTCTGCCTGTGAAGCATGAGGTCATGAATTTGACTCCTGGGTCAGGGGAAAAAAAAAAAGCTTTAGTTTTATGTGGTTTATCTTTTAGAGCAGAGAGGACGTTCCGAGTTCAGGTCCGATGTAAGAAAATTGAATGGTGTAGAAAAGATTGTCAATTTCATTATTTATGAAAATCAAGTAATTTTTTTTTTCATAATTGGGAAGGAAAAAAAAAATCAAATGTGTGTGTGATTCTATGGTCAGATGTTTCAAAAGTTACAACCAATTGGAAAAAAAAAAATGTATACAAAACTGTATGGTGTGTGGCCACCTTTGGTGTACGGTGGAAAAATGGTGAATATATTTTAAAAAGAACACACAAAAAAAAAAAAAGTAAAGAACATTATAGACAAACAAAATCCGCCCTACGTTTACAAATCGGCCTCATGATCACATGCTCAACCAGCATTGCACTCCTCGGTGGCACCACAAGGGTGCGCTCTTTACCCTGTCACCAGGCAAAAAGGGACCAATGTTAATCCAAGATCTCCTGCCATTATAGTAAATGGTCTCTTGAAATAAAAGCCAGATGCACATATGACCAGCTTAATAACAATAATTGCATATATTATATCTAAAAAAAGAAATATCATTAAGGAACCAACAAGCCGATAATACAAAGTGTCATACAGAATGACTATAAAAGCATGTGTAAAACGAAAGCAATGCGATTCCCCCCAATACAGTTATTTTACTTCCTTGCTCCGGAAGGCCCCAGGGTGTCTGAACTCAGTGTTTATAAAATGCTTAAACCTGAAGGATATCGTGAGCAGAAGTGAGAGGTAAGTAGTGATCCAGTGTATTCTGGCAGAGCAAGTGGATTTCTCTTCCACTCTACAATGAAATGTATGATCACGTCACAGTGGCTAAATTCACAGACTTCAAGAGCTACAAGTTTTGATAAGTGAAAAGAAACAGACACCCCAAGAAACCCCCCCCCACCCCCCCATCCTGTATGACATTCAGGCATTTCCTTTCTCCCCCCACAGAACCCCCCAACAAGATCCAGCTAGATTTTTCCTCTTCTTCCATAACACACCTGCCTTTCTCTAGGTTGCCTCTAGAACACTGCGGGCCCAATTTTGTGTTTCAAATGTGCACACTGCTTTCCCATCCAGGGGAACACACAGGTGACAGTGTTTCTGACTGAACCACTGTCAGCATGAGCTGGGGTGCAGCAATAACCCACAAGACACGCCTCCCAACAAAATTAGCATGGGGCCCGCTCGCTCTTGGGATCCAAACCTCTCAATCCCCCATGTGGCTGGTAAAACACACACACCTACCCTTCCCCCCCAAACACCATCTTCCCACACAGCAGAGTAGCGCAGCGGAGCAGTGTAATAGTTACCTTCTCCAGTGATATGTTGTCTCTTCTGTTCTTCCTGGTAGCTGCACGCTTCGTGCTTCCATAACTCCAGCTCCCGATCACATGACATGCCTCAGGAACCAGAGATTTGCAGCATAGAGCGTGTGGCTGTCAGGAAGACCAGACGAGTCCTGCAGCAGCACTGGAGCAGGTAAATATTAAACTGCTTCCCTTCACTACTCTGCAGAAGGGAGAGGAGCAGGCCCCAACAGTCGCTATAGTTACGTCACTTCGTTTGAGTCAGTGTAATAAATGTTAAATCCTGATTGGCCCGCGACTTAGACTATGTTTTAGATTTTGTCCCTTGACTTTGATACCCCTGCTCTACAAACAGGCTGCAGTCTTCTTTTTCAGTCATCATTTTCCTTTTCCTATGTAATGTGAAATGATATGATCGCCATCCAGTCATAAAACACCAAAGAACAACTCTGACTAATGCCAAGGGATGACCTACAAGAATTATAAGAGGTAACATAACATGAAACTAAATAAAAGAAAAAAGTTAACATTTGCAACAGTACAGCCTGTTTTGATTCAACTTACCAATTTTGATCTCCACTGCTGAAGACAAATTTCTGGTGGTCTGTGGCAGCCAGTCCCACCCTCCTCCACCCCCATTAGTGAGACACTTTGTGCCCAGTGCGTGCGTCTTTTGGCACTAACAGTCCTATGACAGTTGGGATGTAGCTAAAAATCCAGAGGTTTTCAAATGTGTGTTACGGCCAGAACCTGAAGCCTGGCCACTTCGGGTTCTGGCCGGTCAAAACTAGAAGTGGCCGTCAGAAATGAATTGAATCCTGGCGGCTCCGTGCTCCTCGGCTCTGGCTCCTCCCCCTGCCCCCCCCCCCTCCCCCCCCCCCTCCCCATTTACCTCTGGCAGCCGGGGACACACACATGCACAGAGTCGGCCGTCGCTGCAGGGAAGAGCAGTGGGAACGCTGCAGACATTGCTTCTACCAGCACCCGCTCTGCAGGAACGAACCCTGCAGCAACAAACAACCCACTCTGCGTGCAGGGACTTGTGCAGGAGCAGGGCTTACCCTTCTCCTGCACAAGTCCCGGTTGTGTTAATTACTATACCCCTTTTAGGTCCATGTTGATGGTGGGGAATTATACAATTTGGCTTCCAGCTATTGCTGGCGGACGAATTACAGTGTTTTAAAAGTAACTTCAGCTCCGTCGAAGCTGAAGTTACTCACTCTGCGCCGCTATAGCTGTGATTCCTATTACGGTCTATGGTGGCGCCGGCTGTGCCCAAATCTCCTGTGCTCTAATCGACGTGCTTGGGGCCAGGGTGCTTAGCAATAACCAATATGGGTGAGGCTAGGAGGGTCAGGGTGCTTAGCAATAACCAATATGGGAGAGACTATGGTGCTTAGCAATAACCAATATGGGTGAGCTGGGCTAAGGAGCTTAGCAATAACCAATATGGGTGAGGTGGGCTGGGCTAAGGAGCTTAGCGATAACCAATATGGGTGAGGTGGGCTGGGCTAAGGAGCTTAGCGATAACCAATATGGGTGAGGTGGGCTGGGCTAAGGAGCTTAGCGATAACCAATATGGGTGAGGTGGGCTGGGCTAAGGAGCTTAGCGATAACCAATATGGGTGAGGTGGGCTGGGCTAAGGAGCTTAGCAATAACCAATATGGGTGAGGTGGGCTGGGCTAAGGAGCTTAGCGATAACCAATATGGGTGAGGTGGGCTGGGCTAAGGAGCTTAGCAATAACCAATATGGGTGAGGTGGGCTGGGCTAAGGAGCTTAGCGATAACCAATATGGGTGAGGTGGGCTGGGCTAAGGAGCTTAGCGATAACCAATATGGGTGAGGTGGGCTGGGCTAAGGAGCTTAGCAATAACCAATATGGGTGAGGTGGGTTGGGGCAAGTTCATGTTTAAAGGGACTCCGAGCAGTGCAGAAACTATGGAAAGATGCATATCATTTTAAAGCTCTCTTTCTCCTCTTTCCAGTGATATATAAACCGCAGCCCTACGCCTTTGAGTTTTCGCTATTTTCGCGATTGAAATTGCCGCGGGCGCAATTTCGGTCGCGAAAATAGAGAAAACTAAAAGGCGCAGGGCAACGATTTAGGTGTCATCAGAAAGAGGAGAAAGAGAGCTTTAAAATGATATCCATCTAACTATGGAAAGATAGATATCATTTTAAAGCTCTCTTTCTCCTCTAAACTAAAAGGCGTAGGGCGGCGGTTTATATATCATTGGAAAGCGGAGAAAGAGAGCTTTAAAATGATATGCATCTTTCCATAGTTTCTGCACTGCTCGGAGTCCCTTTAAGGGATTCCACCCTTCAGACTCCGGCCATTTACTGCTGTAGGATCAGGCTCTGCTCTGCTGGAAGAGACCTGCTGAATCTAATTGGTCCATTTCTAAACTGCATTCGAAAGCATAAAATTAGAAAACATTTGCATCAGCTTGAAATTACAAACTCCCGCCACCATTGGAGCTACACTGATTTAGGCAAGTATTAAACTCTTGACCTAGCATTTCCGGCACGCTGGGACCTTGTTTTTCACATGGAACTTTCCATGTTTACTTGCGATGTTTTGGATGGTGGCAAATTACATGAATGGAGAACACGCATGTCAAATACGGGCAAAAGCAGAAATCGGTCTAATTATAAATCTCGAAAGTGGAATTCAACAATGTGCGAGCCACTGACTTCAGTGTCAGTGCAACAGGGTGTGAGGATTCAAATAAGTGCGCACCCTGCCCTAGGCAAACCTAAACTTACAGCTGAGGACATTTTAAAGGAATCGGAATATATATATATATATATATATATATATATATATATATATATATATATATATATATATATATATATCAGTGCAAAGTGCAATAAAAGGATAAGCAAAGTGCTTAAATGCTGACCTAAACCCAGAACTTACTCTCTGCTCTAAAAGCTAAGCAACAGCATAATAACCTTTAAAGAAAAGCATTTATGTATTTCAGCCTACAGAACGCCTACTGAGGTTCTGCAGAGTACTTACTTCCTGGTTTCATGGGGGCAGAGAAAGAGTTAACCTCCTGTGTTTACATATTAGTACACAAGTTGGCACACCGTGGCACAGATCAGACAAAGCCGACAGCTTAAATTACAGTGGCTCATTACTTCCAGATAAGGGAGAATTAGACAGGCTGTTCTCTCTAAATACATACAGGGTGGGTTTCTCTGTGTTTTCTTTCTGTCCTGTGGAAGGGTTTAGGTCCGCTTTAAATAAAAACTACCATTGTACAGCTGACTGAAGGGCTTATCGCTGGCAATAGGGAATTCTACATCTAGACTTCAGCACTGAAAGTTAAGCTACGTACACATACTGGTCTTAACTCGGCTGTGGTGGACAAAGAATCGGGAATCAGACCAGCGTGTGTACAGTGTGTACAGCATCTCTAGCGATCTCCGACACCCCAGCACCACACAACTGCATTGTTCTCCCCCTCCCGCGAGAATTTGCTCAGTCGCGCATCGCACAGGGAGGCCAAAGGCCAAAAAGGTATTGTAACCTGAGCAACTTACGACCAGTTTTCTTTCAGCAATATTAGCATTCAGGACTGCCTTCAGAGTGGTTGCCTTTATAAATCTCATCTCCGGAACCCTTAAAGTGGGATTGTCACCATAAAAATCAAATTTCAACAGCAACTGGTCTGAGTGTATTAAGTAATAAATCCTGCATTCAAAATTTTTTCTGCTGTTATGGTTTGAAGTTATCACATACCTTAGGAGCACTGGCCCTTTAATTGCCATTGGCTGGCAAAACAGTTGCATGCTGTTTTTTTTCTAATCTAGAATATATTTCTATTCCTACTCTTCCCTTTATTTCCCCCTCCTTCTATGACATAGGACAGGGCACTTCCTAGTATAGACCTCAGTGGGAGTGTCTGAAGACTCTGGGAGGAGGGCGGGTAATAAATACACAATTAGCAAAAGGAGAAAAAAAGAGTAAGGGAGGAAATGATGCCAGGATTAGCTTCATTCAAAGGTAACCAAGATGTATCTACTGCCTATAATTAGGCTCTGCACGCATGCGGTTAGTCATTCAGAAGCAGCCTGTTTTGGGAAGCGTTGCCACCTCTCCCTGCTGTATGAAAAAATGTAAGTTTACCTCATAGCTAGCTGCTCCTATTTGATATTTTATGTTGGCATTCCATCATTTTCAGAGGTTAGAGCTCTAGTACATAGTTGTAGCATCGTTTTGAATACAAGGTGTGTATGTTGCCTCTAGGGGGCTCTGCACGCCTCTGTTGGTAGTCATTCAGATGCTGCGGCCTGGTCTTAGGATGCACTGCCATTTCTCTCCCTGTTGTCTATACAAAATGTATCTACTCCTTAAGAAGTGCCTTGGTCATAGTGCCATACCGAGCAATAAAGGGTGGACATGCTGATCTCCCGACAGTCGCTGCGCGCTGCCTGGACCTGCAGTATACTTGGTTTACCATATTTAATTTTGCTGTTCAGAACCACATTCATCACTAGAGCAGGGAGAATGCCATGTTTTTAAATCTGCCGGTTAGGTGTTCAACTGTGATTTATTTTTTCTACCCATTTGGCTTAACTCTCGCTACGAAGTACAATCAGAGGACTCTTTTTCCTCCCAAGACTAGCCTCACCTTTCCTGAGTGGCACACCCCCATGTTTTCTGCTCCGGGGGTGTCACACACCCCGATTGGCTGCTAACCAACCCCTCCCATTCTGGTCAAATCAATAGCAAGACTGTGGCCCCAAAACAGGCTGATGCAGTGCAGGATGCAGCATTGCAGGGTGCGGTGCAGTGAGTTATGGGACACGGCCCAGATAATTGTAGGTGGGGTCAGCCTCTCACCTACTCCTTCGTGACCTGGGATGGAATCGAGACAACCTGTATCCTAATGAGGTACTGGGGGGAGGAATCCCGACTGGGCATGTGCAAGCATGGTCCCCGCGCGCCCAGTCAAGATGAACTCAACCATGGCCAGGAGAGCTGCAAGAAGAAAAAGCTAACACCAGTCAAACAAGTTTAGAGGGACTCTTTGCTGGAATGGTGAGGTATAAGAAGATGCGGGAAGCCTCTGAACTATACAGAGGCTTCCCTATATCGAGGTATTTTATTTTCAAAAACTTTTCAAGAGTCCTTTAAAGAAGTAGGATCAGCCATACTATGCCAAGGAAAAAGAACACATATATAAGTAGATAAATACTTGATCTACTTACATAACACATGTATTATACTGTCCATGTTTCGATTTCAGTGAATGTTATATAGTAAATTACAAGAATTCTGTTCCTGGTGGGGACCATGTCTTTTGCCCACAGTTAAGGCTAACTCGTGATGTCATTTCTGCCCTTTACTTTTTTTGTCGTCTCCTCCAACCACTGAGTCGCCTCAGCCTTGCTTGTAAACACAAGTGAGTAGGGGATTAGTTTTCAGATAAGAAGCTGGCAGGGAAATAAAGGGAAGAGGAGGAATAGATTATAGATAAAAAAGAACCCCCAGCATGCAATTCTTCGGCACGACTACTAAAGTCCAGTGTTTCCTTAAGTATGTGATAACTCCAAATCATAACAGCAGAAAAAGTTTTGAATGCAGGCTTAGCATCTTTATCACTTAATACACTCAGACCAGTTGCTGTTGAAATTTGATTTTTATGGTGACGATACCGCTTTAAGTGGGGCTGGGAATGTGGTCGTTGGGGTTAGGATTTTTTTAAACAGTATTTTTTTTAAACAGTGACAATACTTTGGGACAAAGGCAGGTAGCATAACTATATTGCCAATAAGTAGATGGGAAATCATTTTTTTTAAAGGTATAAAAAGGTACCGGTATGTTAAACCAGACTTTTAACTTTGATGTTTAAAATAAAATAGTACCAAATATTATGATAGACAGGCAAGTATGAAATGTAACCATAAATGTTATATGTACATGTGCCGCCAACACTAAAAACTTAACTAAAATCCTCCATTCTCTGCTTATTGCCAGATAACCTCACTCAACCTGATCTGGTTCATTGCCGTGGCTTATGCTTGTTCTACAGGCTGCCACGAAGCAAGAAATGATTGTTGTTTTGAAGAGTGAATTTGAATACCACTTGCAGAATACATTAGTTGCCTATAAAAGATTCACATACAATTTCATTTTTACCTGCATAAAAATTCCTTTTTTTTCCATTTTAATCGCTATTACTAATATAGATTAGAAAACAATCACTGTACAATGCATTTAAAGTTAACCTGTCAAGATATAAATATTACAAATAGATCTAAGTGAACCAGTCAGTTTTTTAATAAACCCCTTGGTGAGTTCGGTGTCGAGACTGATCTCTGAAATGTGACACTTTAGTAACAGTGAGGCAGATTTATCAAAGCCAGTGCTGAAAAAATTGGAGAAAAAAACATGGAGTGAAGGCTCAGCTCAGAGATTCTGATTGGGTGCCTATAGAGCGAACGTACGTAGGTGTAATACTGCTTTGCTGCACTCACATACACCGGAAGAACGTTATAAAGCACATGTTAAAATATTAATAGGCTTACAAATTCCTCGGGCCCTCAGCTTGGAGCCTAACTTCACAAGACATGCCGGTGCGACCCCAACCACCAAAAGCATACGTCAAAAAGCAGTGCGGGAGAGATCTGAAGCGGACAGCTAGGAGTCCAGATCTAAAAAAGGGAGAAGGAACCCTTCAAATCTTAGAGACATGGAGCCACTGGCAAAGGAAGAGTTGGCCAATATTACAGTAAAGGACTCGCTGAATGTTATATAAAGCCATTCATAACATCAGTTATTTCTTCCAAAGGGTGTGCTACCAACTATTAAGTTGAGGGTGGCAATAATTTCGCCCAAGGCATTTTTGTTGTTTTCTAAGGAATGTTTCAGATTTTTTTCCTCTGCGTTTTTCTGTTTGTCCAATGCCAACAAAAGCATTAACCACTTCGGGACTGGCCGCCTAACCCCCCTTAAGGACCAGGGCATTTTGCGGTGGAGGAAGGTACGCGCGTTTGGGGGGTCAGGCGGCCGGATCCTGTCCGCGGCTGGCTGGGCAGTGTCCCTCCCATGCTGGCAAGTGTCCCCCCTTACGCCAGCAGCAATCACTCACCTTCCAGGCTCCAGCGATGAGACGCAGTAGCCCCCTTCTTCTCCAGCCAGCATCTCCGCTCCAAATGACGCTCAGGTCGGGTCGCGGCTTGATGACGTCATCAAGCCGGTTCCCGGCGCTGACGTCAGACGGAGCAGAGATGCCGGCCAGAGCAGAGGGGGGCGCCGATCGTCACTGGAACAGCAGGGAGGTGAGTGGATCCTCTTTCCCCCCCTGCCGCCGCTGTCAAAGTGATCACTACGATCCGACAGCGATCGCAGTGATCACGTGATCAGCAGCCATACGCGATGGCTGCTGATCACTGAGGGGAGATGCCAGCTGTCATATGACAGCTTAATCTCCCCTCTCGGGTGCACATGATCGCGTCGGGACGGTTCTTTAGAGCGGACGTTGAATCAACGGCCGGTCAGAACTGTACCACCACCTGCTGGACGTTGATTCAACCTACGGCGGTCCCCAAAAGGTTAAACATGCCAATATCAAAGCATTTGCAATTGCAACTTTTTGGAAGAAGCAAGTCTTTTTTTTTTATGACTTTATGTGGGAATCGGTAAGTCACAACAGGTTGTTTCTGCAACATGCTGTCCACTGCAAATATCAGACTGTGGCATTTCCCTCAGGGCCAGAGCCCACTGATGCAGTTGTGTCCTCTTTTAAAGGATACCCGAGGAGACATGTGGCATGATGAGATAGACATGGGTATGTACAGTGCCTAGCACACAAATAACTATGCTGTGTTCCTGTTTTTCTTTATCTGCCTGAAAGAGTTACACATCAGATATGCATGTGAGAGTTTTCATCTGGGTCAGGACCGGGTCGCAGTGGGTCGGACTATAGCTTAACCCTCACTGATAAGTAATTACAGCCATAAAAAAAAAAACAAAAAAAAAAAAAAAACCTTTCCTGTCAGTAAATGGCTTCCTGGAACAGGAAAGAGATAAAAAGGGTCAATAATTCATAGCTCTGGCATACTTCACTGAAGTTGTCTTTGAGCAGAGACCATGAAACAGTAAAAACTTAAAAACTAGATTGAAATATAAAATAAAACTGTGTGATATCTAAAAAAGTCATTTTTAGGAGAAGGAAGCTAGATACAATTGTTTTCTCATCCGTTTAACTTTCACTTCGGATGTCCTTTAAGTTACACCTCAATGTTACAGATGCTGAAAAGCGGACACAACTGCGTCAGTGGGCTCAGGCCCTCAGGGGCCGAACTATAAATCATGCCCCTCCCCGAAAAACTTTGATGGGCCCCCGAAATGTTCCCACCCTTTCCATTGACTTCTCCAGGTGACCCTTCCAGCCTGGGGGCCCATCTCACAAGGGTCATAAAACAAGTATGGCTAACGTAACCTTCACACCCATAAAAAGAGTAATCACAAAAACACCTGATCTGAAGGATGGACCTGTTTATCAGAGGGAGTGAAGTTGTAATTGTGGCCCCCTAACAGATCTGGGCCCCCTGCGGTCACAGGGCCCAGCTGCTCCCCTGTAGTTATGTCCCTGATTTCCCTGTCCCTACAAAGCAGAAACAGCGGGGTCTTTACATTTAATATTCTTTTCTGGCTTTAATTTTTGACGTTCTAAAAAAATGGATGAAACGGGATCACTATGCGGTAGACACTCTATACTCCGAGGGTAGGTTGAAAACTGACTGGTTCTCTTTAGAGCACTAGGTTTGCTGTAACAGCTGTGAGATGTCACAGGATGGGTACAGCAGAGCTGTCTATTATTGCTGCAGGTAAGGTGACAATCCCGAGGCACCTCCACAGACGCATCAGCCTTTCCTCCAACAGGTGCCTCGTTGCCTTCAGAAGGCCAGTTTGTATTTAAAGTGCTACTTAAGAAATTTTTATTTAAAAAATTTGAATCAAGACGTAATTTTTGTAAAATACAGCTAGGACAAAAAAATGTCCATTTACACTTTCTTTCCTCACAGCATCATATTAACTTTAAAAATGATGTAAAATGATAAAGCTGGATAGCAGACATGCGGTTTGGGTTAAATTGGTTACATTCTAGCCCCTCCCCTGCCCAACACACATACACACGGCTCCTCCACACCCCTCATACTGTTTCGGGTGGATAGGTTACACTCCAGCCCCTCCCCTGCCCAACACACATACACACGCCTCCTTCACAGCATACATTTAAAATAGCCACCGGTATACTTGAGTGCAGGATACAGCCGGTATATGGCTGATCCTGCTTCTGCACAAGTCCGGGCCGTGTTAATTACGATTCCCGCTCCAGGCCGCCATGGATAGTGGGGGAATGATATAATTCGGCTTTCAGCGATTGCTGGAGGCCAAATTTTTGTGTGTTTTTAAGCAACTTTGGCTTCGTCTTCTGATGGCGCCGACGTTACTCACTGAGCGCCGCTATAGATGTGATTCCTATTCTAGTCTATGGTGGCGCCGGTTGCGCCCAAATCTAGCAGCGCTGAAAAGCACTGCTCCGCCTTCTCACCCCTCAGAATGGTAAAAAACTAGTCCGTTAAAATACTGTAAAATTCATTTTGAATCTGTGGTCACAAGATTACTGCGGCCCCCCCTCCCAGACTTCCATGCAAGGGGCGGTACTGTGCACATATAGAATCCCCCTCCCCCCATGCACATGCCCTCTACAAAGTAGAAGAGGACTGAACAAAATTGACGAACACCTCTCAACTGTACTGAAGGGCATTTTCTAGATCACTCAGCTAGGTATATTATTTAGGGTTTAGGACTGCCTTATTATGTAAAATGCAATGCTTAAAGTTTGCCTGGGTCAATTAAAAAAAAAAATATAGATACCTGGGGCTTCCTCCAGCCCCCTTCAGGTTGATCGGTCTTCCCAGGCCGCCTCAATCCTCCGTGTGCGCTCGCCCATCGCTCTCCTGGCATTGGGAGCGTAATGGAGAGCACACACTGCCGGGCTCCGCATGCACAGTACCCCCCGACTGGAAGAAATACTAGGGCAGCTAGTGGAGTATCCATGTGGTGGAGGACGACAGCGAGGGATCGATTAGCCTGAAGGGGGCTGGAGGAAGCCCCAAGTATTTGTATATTATATTATTTTTATTTATTTAATTTTTTTTTTTAATCATCTCAGGTTTCCTTTAACCCTTTCAGGACCGGCTGCCTAAACCCTCTTAAGGACCAGGCAATTTTGTATGGGGGGGGGGGGGGCTGGTCAGGCAGCCGGATCCCAGGGTATGGTGTCCCCAGTGTGGCCAGGTGTCCCCCGTATTGCAGGCAGCCTTTACTCACCTTCCAGGCTCCAGCGATGAGCAACCGTGGAACCCTCCACTCTGGCAGGCATCCCCACTCGTACTGACGTTAAGTTCCAGGACACGGCTTGATGACGTCATCAAGCAGTGTCCCGACACTTACGTCAGAGCAAGCGGGGATGCCGGCCAGTGCGGAAGGGAGCGCCGATCGCCGGGGGAACATCAGGAAAATGAGTGGATCCTCATCTTCCACCCCTAACGCCGCAGCTTTGTTAGTGATCACTATGATCCGCCAAAGATCGCACTGATTACGCAATCAAGAGCCACTCGTGATGGCTCCTGATCACTGAGGGGAGAAGACAGCTTTCATATGAAAGTTTAATCTCCCCTCTCGGGTGCGCACGATCGCGTCGGGAGCGGAAACAGCGGGTGGCGTAAAACCTGCACCGCATCAGCCTAGGGCAGCCACAAGTGCGGCGTAGGATTTACCTACGGCAGTCCCGAAAAAGGTTAAAGAGTACCGGTGAGTTTATAAAAGTAAAAAAGATACTTAACCTCATTAGAGGGAAGCCTTTGGATAATTTGGAGGCTTCCCTCGGCTCCCTTAAGCTTGCCGTTCCAATGCGGATACCCTCTGAACCTACTTGACAAAGACTTTAATAAATTTGCACAGTCCCGCTGCGCAAGACAACTTGCACACCTGCGCACAAGCACAGAGCCGCTTGTGCACCTTTCCTCTGTGCACCAGTGGACCTGCATTGCAGCCGCGCTCCAGCCCATGTACGAGCAGAAAAAGAGGAAGAGGGTCTCAGCAAGGATAAGTGGGCTTCAGGAGGATCGGAGAATAACGTTTTTTTTTTTTTAATTTTTCACTGAAAAACTTTTTTTTATTAGCATGATTGCTACAAAGTCCTTTTTTGCTCAGTTTTCCCCAAAAGATTTGCCCTCTTAGATTTAATGATAATTATGAGGGGTAGTTTGTTGTGGAAGCTATGATTTGTTTGCTTGCGTTTTACTGTAATACCCCCGACTGGCTGCAGCTGTATAGGATGAGTGATGTCATTTTACATGGCTTTCTTCCATGAGCAGCTGTCTGCCTGTTCGATGATGGGTGTTTTTACTCTGTTGCTTTAAGTTTGTCTCATATTCTGGGCACCGAGATCTGACTGAATTGTGCCTGGAGCAGGTTTTGGAGCTCGGCTACATTGGTGGACACTTTTCCTGTAGAGCTGAAAGCAGCACGATGGGTAGAGGGCATTCCGCTGAGATTAGGGGCGTAGCAATAGGGGGTGCAGAGGTAGCGACCGCATCGGGGCCCTTGGGCCAGAGGGGCCCACCCTCATCTTCAGTATTAGCTCTCTATTGGTCCTGTGCTCATAATAATCACTTCTATAGATACTTTGAATAGTGATGATCATTAACAAGCTGCTCCCCATCCCCTTCTTGCACTTCTTGACACTGTAGTTGCCATTGGCAGTTTCTGGTGCGCCATATCAAGAGTTATGTATAGAATGATGGGGGGGGGGGGGGGGGGCAATGTAAAACTTGCATCGGGGCCCACAGCTCCTTAGCTACGCCACTGGCTGAGATATGGACTGTACTCGTGCTGCACGGGTTATCTTATGGGCTCATTAATATAATGGTAAAAATCAGCTAATCACTGCACTAAATGTGGCAAAAATCGATATGTTTATAATGGTAACAATTAGCTTAAAGAGAACCTGAGGTGATCCTCGGGTCTAAAATCAAATACTCGCCTAAGGAGAGGGAAGCCTCTGGACCCTCAAGACCTTGATAAAAAAAAATAATTTTACTTCATCTTTTTACATTTAATGGTTAATTACAGGCAGTATTCTTCTACTTCCTCTAATTCCTCCATCTGCAAGCAGCAGAAATGGAAGGCAGATAAGTAATTTTCTAATTAGATTTAATTGCCCAAAAGCTGAGATTAAACAAACCCATTCAGCATTAGGGAGCAAGGGGGGAGGAGAACTGTGCTCCAAACAGTTAATATAAGTCACACTTGATAAAATTCACACCAACCCTGGATAATGGCAGTGAAAAGGGAGCGGAGAGGTACTTCTCAAACATGCCCGACCTTTCAGCTATTTGAGAACACAAGATGCTAAGATCCCTTTACGTGAGCAAAATCAGAAATATACTAAATAGCAAAACAATAATGCATTTTGAGAAAGAAAATGCATACTGTATTTTATTTACCATTGTCAAGTCGGCTTTCTCTGATATGTACAAGAACTGTTTATACTGTATGAGGAGTGAGGAGGTCATTTTCACGAGAAATAAATTCAGTTCAGGAGCCTATCAAACATATCCTGACACATAGAAAACTCTAAAACGGGATGGGTGAATGTAAGCGTACAGTACATCTCTACCCATGTTCCATTCCTTGCTTCCGAAACAGACTCATAAGCCTTTAAGCAGACCTACACCCAAGAACTGAACTTTTCATGCATCATTAGCTACAAACCGGCCGTTCTTGCTAGGATCACCTTAACCACAGAACTACCCCAATCAAATGAATTAAACTTCCACTTCCAACCAAAAAGATAATTGTGCCGAGAACATCAGTCCACAAAAGCAGTCCAGTGCTCAGTGCCAAGATTACAGACTTTTAGCTGTGTAATCTTGGGTTGATCTTCTTGGCGTACATCTTTTCATTGTGGAGTTCTAGTCCTCAGCTGTATTGCCCGACTTCTGGAGGTATTTACAAACACACTGAATTGTACTTCTAAACGTATAGCCCTCTTTACACACTTTGCACATTAGAACTGTACCACTGATGAAGGCCCTATCTTTATAGGGTGAAACATGTTGGGTTGTGGTAGGGTGATATGATACTCCCTTTTACATGAGAAATCTATTCCTTTTCTAAAACGGATCATCAGGGGGCTCTGTATGGCTGATGTTGTGGTGAAACCCCTCCCACAGTGTGATCCTGTCTGTGAACCTCCTTGCATTGTGGGAAATAACAGCGGTTTGCAGCTGGGTCCAACTGCCAAAAAACCAAGCAGCAGCTACTTACACTGACATCACCTGCTAGCAGTAAAAATGTCACCTTGTGATAAATGTCAGAACGTAAATCGGGGAGAGGAAAGATTTTACAATGGGCAAACACTGGATAAATAATTTATAAATAATTTTTGTAAAAAATGAAGCACTTTTTTTATTACATTATTTTCTAATTCCTCTTTAAGTTTACATTGATCTAATCTGTTAGTGGGGGCAGACCTGACTATAGGAGCGATATATGATTGCTAATCAAGGACATTTGTCTATAGTACCCCCTATCTTTCAGGATTATTTATACATAGGAAACTTGTAGGCTAATCTCCTTTTTATATATTATTTATTCAAAGTTAAGTTTTAATCGTCTCTCATCCTACCTAATAAAATACAAGTGTCTCTGCGTTCCATGTCCCTGTGTCAGTGCTTTTGCGCTACTGCGCATGTCCTGCACTGACACAGCCGTTGGGACAGAACGCAGGGCGGGCCGACAAGCCGAGTGGGCGGGTGTGTGTGTGCGTGGTGGGCGGGTGTGTGTGTGTGCGCGTGGCGGGCGGGTGTGTGTGTGTGTGCGTGGCGGGTGCGGGCTGTAGCAGCGGTGACAGACCTAAAGCCCCTTTTTAAAACAGGCTTAGGTCACTAGTACGCGTATAATTCAGTGCGTTTGTAAATCAAATCAGGTTTGTTTCTAGTTCTGGAGGTATTTCCAGGTGTGAGGGTAATGTTAGGGTTGAAGGATGAAAAGTGGGGGGTGGGATTATGCTCGCTTTAGGGGAGGACACAATAATTTGCTTCAGGGCATTAGCGGTATTTGGCACTGGGGGAATTGTGCCAAGCTTATTGAGAGAGAGAGAATAGTGTTTCATGGGGGTGGGGGGAGATTTTTAGCACTGGGAGAGTTTACCTAACTTTACAGAGTGAAAGAAGTAAATTGTCAGTAAATGCTAAAAATTCAGTTAACAAAAAAACAAACATAAAAAACCACAATGAAAATACACTGGATAAAGCTGTCAGAGCCGCATGTGATTATCCTGACTAGATTTCCCCTACCAAGGTGCATGCTGGGATATCTGCCACACCACAGGCAGCGTGACAGGATCAGCTACTCTGTGCACAATCTCTGCAGCTGAAGTAGCTGATTGATTTTTTTTTTTCTTTCAATAAATCTTTATTGAACAAGCTGATCACTTAACGATGGTGCCCTTGGTTCAGGAAAGGAGAATGCTTAGATGAAACGGATGGATTCAGCTTTGGTAGAAGGATGGTGACACAGCCGTTCATTTCAGCAAACAGTTCTAAAGATTGGTAGTTCAGTTCAGTCTTGTGATTCGCGCAACCCAGACACACTGCAAGGCCAACTAAGTACTCACAATAATAATAATATAGGACCACTATCGCAAAAATCGTAACGTTTAAAATACCTGTTCTTACATACAAATAAGAAATACATTTTTTTCCAGAGTAAAATGAGTCATAAATTACTTTTCTCCTATCTTACTGTCACTTACAGTAGGTCATAAAAATCTGACAATCAACAGGTTTTGGACTAGCTCATCTCCTCATGGGGGATTCTCAGAGTTTTCTTTACTTTAAAAAGCACTTAGCAAATGGCAGTTGCTCCATCCAACTGCCAAAAAAGCGTGAAGCGAGCAAGGAGGCTGGCCAGCATCTTTGTATAAATCCTTTTCAGGGAGTGTCTTTATAAAGAATAAAGGCTATGCTGAGAATCCCCCATGAAGAGATGGACTAGCCCAAAACCTGTCAGTAATGTCAGATTTCTACTACTTACTGTAAGTGACAGCAACATAGGAGAAAAGTAATTTATGGCTCATTATACCCTGGATAAAACATAATTTGTATTTGTATGTGTTTACATGTATTTTTTTTTTTGCAATAGTGGTCCTTTAACTGTCCAATGAGCAGGAAGGATACACAGGAAGCTAACACAGATATAACAGCACAGAGTCCGCCTCCCGGCTGTGCCACGGCAGAAACGCTTCTGAATCGCCCGATTACCTGAACTGAATTACGGATCCTTTGGCAGGTAAATCATTTATCTCCTATATGTCTTTCTGTCTATTTGCCTTAGAGACCCACTTTACATTCTTGCCATTCCCAACACGGTTCTCATATACTGTATAATATGAATACTAAAAAGCCTTTTTATAAAATAAAGCTAATACCCACTTTCCTTCCTCTGAAAAATGGTAATAAAATAATAAGCAATGAAAAAAACAACAACAATGGTGCTCCATAGTAAAAAACGGAAAACTACATGTATCTGGTAAAAAAAATAAAATAAATAAGTTATGAAATACTGTCCTACGGCCCTCGTACGTCGGGGGACCCCCCTGGAGGTACGAGGAGCTCACTGTAAAAAACAAAAGAGTGTATACTGAAACTGAACTGTAATAAAAAACTAGCTGCTTCGCAAACTCGTGTTACGATAAGGTAGATGAACCTGATCTCCGACGTTCGTGAAAAAAAACGCAAGAAACCAGAAGTTGGAGAGGAAGAGGAGCGACAGACAATAGTAGCTGCAGTCTCCTATAAATAAGAAAAACAAAAAGCAAAAACGTAAAAAAAACGAAACAAAAAAGGGAGCAGCTATCCAATCAGAAAAGCCCCCAACTTATGCAAGAAAACTAGCTTAGTGCCTCCTAAATGATAGCAAGCGACTTTCTCTGTAGAAAAATTCACAAAGCAGGCAGCTGGCAAAACGATTAGCACTGAAAACAAAAATAACCTTTCTTATGTAAGGAATACTAACATATGTACAGGGGCACTTTTAAAAGCCAATTCAACCTACAATCAGCTGTTAACTTTGTTTTTGGGTGGACTCTGATAGTTAGGATCACCCCCGAGCTGTGTGATAAAAGCTTCCACAAGAAGTTACAGGTAAGAAATAAAACCTAGTAACACAGTGTAGAAAACAAAGTCACTGCTTATAACAGAAATTCCCTCAAATTCACCCAATGCCACAATTTTGTGAATTGCATGGAAAGGGGTTAGAAGCTATTTTTGTTGGTGGGGAAGGGGGTTCCTGTTCTTGAGACTTTCATAAAGCTTTAAAGAGACACTGAAGCTAAAAAAAATAAATTATATAATTTGTATGTGTAGTACAGCTAAGAAATAAAACATTACAAGCAGAGACATAATTCTAATAATGTTTCCAGTACAGTAAGAGTTAAGAAACTCCAGTTGTAATCTATGCAAAAGAGCCATTGAGCTCTATGACTTTCAAAGTCGCAGCGAGTTCTGTCTTCTGAAGCTTGTTATCTCAAGTGTCTGTAAATGTATTTTCTTTTTCTCTGCAGAGAAGGGTTCAAAAATTCACTAGCCTGCTCTGTAAAATCATTTAGAATGCTGAGTAGTGTGTAAACTGCAAATATTAGAGAATGATGCAATGTTATAAAAAAAACTATATAACTGAAAATAAAAATGTGAGAATATTTTCTTTGCTACTAATGTTCTAGTAATTATCCATACTACACAACCAATTCATTAAATCATAATTTTTTTTTCTCACTTCAGTGTCTCTTTAAGGCATTAATATGAAAATTCCAAACACTCACCCTGAAGGTAACACACTCTCTGCCGCGGCCATCTACTTCCCTAGGTTTTCATCCAGAAGTAAAATACTTTCTGATCATGTATAATGCCCCACTATGTGACACTCAGTGCTGGGCAGCCAATGGCTAGGTCCAGAAGTGGTCAACTGGCATGAGAGGTGACATTCTGGGCTCCAGCAAAGGTAAGTAATGGCGGAGGCAGGGGTCCATGTCCTGGCTGGCATACAGTGTACTCTGTGGAAGTTTCACATCAAAGGCCTTACGTACGAGAAGAGGAGGCGTCCTTCAGACTTCGTAGCTCGTCAGAACTCAGAGGAACTGCTGCAGATTTGTGAAATCCTAGGACAACCCTCTTATCTTCTCCAACATTAAAGATACTGTAAAGTATAACATTTAAAGCTGTATGCCAACCAGCAGAAATCAATAATATTCTCTGCCTTCCAACCCCATCCTGCTAGCCAGTGGGGGGCCTGGACACATGGTCGTGTTGAGCTGATTTGAGCAACATACAATTTAAAGGACAACTGTAAACACCTTCCCAAAAAATTAAATACTCACCTAAGAGGAGGGAGGGCTCAGATCCCTTAGAACCCGCCTGATTCTCTCTGCACCCTTCGTTCCACCGCTGGGTCCCCCTTTTTGGCCTCTGACTTAAAATGTTAAAGAGGCCTTCTGGTCTCCTTGAAAGTACTTGGGACTCAGAGAACTTCCAAAGACAAGTGGCTCCACACTGCACACGTGCGAGAGTGGACGCACGGGTACTTCCGAGGAGGCCCAAAGACACAGAGGGTAGGAGATTTGAACACGGACCCGGCAGTGGAATGAGAAGGCGCAGAAAGGAGCAGGAAGGCTCTAAAGGATCCAGAGTCTTCCCTCCTCATAGTGGAGAATCTAACTTTTTTGTTTTAGGGGATTACAACAAGAATGTCTCAGTGTGTGATAAACACGAACATTAGGCAGAGCATAGACAGCACTATCTGATGGGCACAGTTACGTGTTGCAGAGAAGTTTGTTACGATAACCCAGTGCTGCATGCATTTCTGTGCGCAACTTGGTGCCGTTCCATCCACTGGAACCGAATGCGGTCAGCTTTGCAACACAGATGCCACGTGTTTCCATAAAACACACAACCACCTGCGCTGCAGAACAACACGAGAGAGTGTCCAGTCCCTCAGTGTAACATTAGAGTCCTATAGAAGTGATGTCAGTACTATAAAGGCAGAGTCTAACAATCATGTGACCTTTGTATCCACTTTTTTTTTCAAATGGTGCACTAATCACCTGGCAGGTAGTATCTGGGGGGGGGGGGGAGTTCCTGTTATCTTCAAATCAGCTTGAATATATTCATTTCTAAGTGTAGATCACTTGTAACCCTTCAGCAGCCAATTTATTTAGAGGCTTGTAAGTGCTCTAGGCCAATTTATTTTAGTACTTTTTTTGTTATATTTCCCTGCTTCTAATTAGTACTGCTGTAATGTGTATTTATGGCCACTTATCATTAGGTGCAGTGTGAGACAATAACAGAGGAATTTTGCTTTCAGTTTCTATACCTTTCTGCTAGCAGAGAGAGATTAAAGCATTCAAAGAATTTACAGCATAATGAGTTCTGCCAGCGGAGGTCAGAAGCAGTGCACTTATCGCAAACGAGGTAACTCTATTCAAGTTACTAATGGGTTAAGAACCTAGAGGATGATCAAACCCCTCAGAGTCCACGCAAAACTGAGCAATCAGTTGCAGAGAGAAGATCTGCTTTTCATACCCCAATGGTGTCCCTCATTCATTGCTAGCACAATGAAAAGTGGAACAACCGTGACGTGTAAAAAGGTTACTTATTGCAGTGTCGCCCCAAAACATCAAAATAAGAATTCACAATATCACACCTTTTAAAACAGGTATGGGTCAGCCCTGACGCTGCTACAGAAGTATCTTTGAGCACCCTACTAATGCAGCTAAGACAGCACCATCAAACCTCTATGCAGGCCAGGACCAAAAATTCACCGTCTTGTCAAAAAACTTTTCAGAAGAAAGCTTTGTTGAAAAAGAAGGACGCCGTGAAAGCCTACAGCAGACCATGGAGAGCCATCTTTGCATCGTAATAAATGCACAGCTTTCCGTTTCACTGCGTACGCTCACAGGTCAATGGATTGTAGATGTATCTGAAAAAAGGTTAAAAGGATATATTCACGTAAAAAAAGAAAAAACAGTAGCTCTATTACTTCTGAAAGTTGCTGCTGCTCTCTGAAGTCGAGAAGAAAAAGGAGATCAGAGGAAGCTAACACACAATTACTCTCCTGGATTTTGGCAATAAACTTCTCATTATTTTGTGGTTGCTCCAATTCAGCGTTTTGCAAATGCCCCGATGGTCCAGGCCCGTAAAAAAAAACCTTGACCTGGAGAGGAGCAGAAAGGAAGGATAACATGGTGAAGATCTGCTGAGGTAAAGGGGAGGATATTAGTCCATTTGTGTCCTCCTGTAATATATATTTCTCTTCTGTTTTAATCTGGCCCAGTGGTGGACACAGAACCATGAGTTGTCTCCCCACCATATGTCACATCGGCCGTTGCAGAAGGTCCTACTCCACCGACTTCCTCGTGAGAGGGCGATTCCTCACCTGCTGGACCTCGTGAGGTGACAACAGTGGTGGTCTCGGGAGAAATGCTATGAGGACCCTCGAGAGGAATACAACCAGGGTGGTTCTTCCGAAAGTGCTGATTGAGGATGGCCTGGAAGGGGAAACTCTTCCCGCAAACATGGCAGTGGAAAGGTTTGTTGCCTGTATGTTTCCGGATATGGTACTCCAGCTGATCCTTGCGGGTGTATTTCTTCCCACACATGCGGCACACGAAGGGAGTGATGCCCATGTGAAGCCGCATGTGTCGATCCAGGCTGCCCTTCTGGTTGAAGGATTTGGCGCAGTAGATGCAGGTTAGTCGCGGGTTATAGCGGAACCATCGCTCCGACACTTCCTGCTCGCGGAGGTATTCAACGTAGCCGCTCACTCCAACTCCCGATTCTTCCCCCTAAGCAGAAAAAAAATAATACACCTGTAAGTTTACTAAAGTAGAAGCTGTTACTTCAGAAGACCAATAAGATAGATATTCCATAGGACTTTGAAAATAGTGTATAGTGGACAGAACTGGGACAAGGTCCTCCAGCACCCCAGGCTGAGACACCAAAGTGCGCTCCTCCAACCCTCCCACCCCAGCTGTCACACACTGATTGCTATTGGAGTAAGAGGCATCCCAGGGCCCCCAACCCAACCCCCCCCCCCCAGTTATCTGGCTTGCAGTCGCTGCCATGTATCCCTTTTTCTTATTTCTCTCTGTTTCAAACACAATAGGGGAATGATAGCTGAGTGAGTTGTGCGCCCCTCATACACTGTGCCCTGAGGCTGGAGCCTCTCTTGCCTCTGCCCAGCCCTGATAGTGGAAATAACATGGGCCAATACAGTGCAGTAAGTTAAAAAGGAACTGTGGTTACATATAGTAGAATGCAGTAAATTATTCAGGATACACAATTTATCAGTAATTGTCCTGGTTTCAGCATCAGATACACTACCTATATTTATATACAGGCAGTCCCCTAATTACAAAAAGGTCCCGTTCTGGGAGTTGTAAGTTGAATTTGTTTGTAAGTTGAGTCTTCGGTTAAACATGGTAAAATGTGGATAAGTGATTTACATTCGGACATCACTGGATTTGGACATATAGCATAGACTATGCTTTTTTGGTTGTTTTCAATGTGCTTTTAAAGTGTTATAAACTACTTAGAATAGTTTATATGATGCTGTAACATTTAAAGGAACACTATCGATTAACATGTTTTTTTCAATTGAGATACGAAATGTTTGGGAAGTGCTGCTAAGTACTGGTGTATACATTTGAATCCTTATGTCTTTGTTTACTGTTACCTAATTGCTTTTTCTGAGGGTAGTCTGCTGTAAAATGAGCCATGAGGTTGGGGGTGAATTCCCTCACAGTGAATCTGTTAATCCTGTGTGTGCAGAGAGCTCAGCCAGAGACAGGCAGAGCTTTCTCTCACAGAGAGCAGGGGAAATGTATCTTACGTGCAACATAAACATTTGTAATTGTGTGTGTGAAACCTGATAGGCTTTTGTTTTCATATAACACTGCTTCAATATTGCACTGTTCTTAGCATGCCAGACTGCAGAGATTTCCCTATGCAAATGAGACATTCCAAACATAGCTAAAATCTACACACAGTGAATTACAGCTTTTGCCTCTGATATTTAACATGAAAAGTAGGAAAATGTTTACACAGCTACTTAGACATTATTTGTACATTGGTTTGATAGGGTACCTTTAACATCAAAAATAAGTAATTAAGAAAAAAACAAAACAAAACAGTACTGTACATTTTGTGCATGAAGACAAATTTGTATCTCTGAAAAATTGTAACTCAAGTCGTTTTTTAAAGAGACTCTGTAACATTAAAAAGATCCCCTGGGGGGTACTCACCTCGGGTGGGGGAAGCCTCCGGATCCTAATGAGGCTTCCCACGCCGTCCTCTGTCCCACGGGGGTCTCTCCGCAGCCCTCCGAACAGCCGGCGACTGTGCCGACTGTTAGTTTAATATTTACCTTTGCTGGCTCCAGCGGGGGGCGCTGTGGAGGCTTTCCGTTCCGAACTACACGGAAATACCCGATCTCAGTCGGGTCCGCTCTACTGCGCAGGCGCCGGAAACTTGCGCCTGCGCAGTAGAGCAGACCCGACGGCGATCGGGTATTTCCGTGTAGTTCGGAGCCGACAGCCGTCAGAGCGCCTGCGCTGGAGCCAGGAAGGTAAATAATGACGTCACCGCTGCCCGGACTCCACGGAGGGCTGCAGCGAGACCCCTGACGGATGGAGGACGGCGTGGGAAGCCTCATTAGGATCCGGAGGCTTCCCCCACCCGAGGTGAGTACCCCCCAGGGGATCTTTTTATGTTACAGATCCTCTTTAAGTAGGGCACTGTCTGTATTGCTGCGCATTGGTGTGCAACAGCACCCTCACAGTGATGTCAAGCCTAGGCTGTTTAGCTATGCATCTTTTCCTGATGCGCTCTGGGACACCAGGACCCATATGCAATCCACCTTTTTTCCTGAGTTTTCTCCTAGGAGATTTTCATCTTCTCTGTAACCTTCCTGGCGGTAAGCCCGAGCTGAGCTCGGGCTATGCCACGCAGGAGGATTGCTCAGGCCCCGCTGGGCCAATTTTTGTAATTTTTTGTTCCACGCAGCTAGCACTTTGCTAGCTGCGTGAACTCACAGATCGCCGCTGCTCCCTGCCGATTCGCTGCAGTTCACCACGTTAGAGGGTGTGTGTCCCCCCCAGACCCCTGCGCAGCCTGGCCAATCAGTGCCAGGCATGGATGAGCGGTAGATCGGGACTCCCCTCTGACGTCACGACGTCCATGACGTCATCGCACCCGTCGCCATGGTAACGGGGGGAAGCCCTAATGGAAATCCCGTTCAGAACGGGATTTCCTGACTGGCCTCATCGCCGGAGGCGATCGGAGTGGGTGGGGGGATGCCGCTGCTTAGCGGCTGTCATGTAGCTAGCGCTAGGCTAGCTACATGATTTAAAAAAACAAAAAAAACAAAAAAAAACTGCTGCGCTGCCCCCTGGCGGTCAATTAAAAGGTTAAAATAACTTTTTCAGCATTTTACAATTGGAAAAAGTGCCAAAAAGTGGGTGAAAAAATTCTATGAAAATTATTTTGAGTATTTTCTTGCTTGCAGGTGATTAAAAAGGCATTTTATGACCTGGTGTGAAAATATCACCCAGGAGAAATCTCAGGAGAAAAGGTGAATTGCATCTGGGCCCAGGTGTTATTTCTATTCAGCTCTGAGCACACAACACCCACCCATTCCTCAGTGATGCACCTTGCCAGCGGTAAAGATGTCGACGCCTATGATAAAGTACCACTATTTTTTTTTTTTAAATGTCCTTTTTTCCCCTTTCCTATTCGTGTGTACCACAAGCAATTCCGTGTGCAAATAAAGTTGATTCTGATTCTATTGTGAAAAAGAATAAAGTTGATCCTGATTCTATTGTGTAAAGAATAAAGCAAATACTGAGAATCCCCCATGAGGAGATCGTCTGGTCCAAAACCTGTCATATCTGTCAGCTTTCTACTACCTACTGTAAGTGACGGCATCAGATAAAAGTAATGTATTAATTTTACTTGGGGAGATATCTACATCTTATTAGCAAGTTCAGCGGTTTAAATTCTCATTTCCTGGGAAGGATCAATACAAAAATGGTGCCAGGATGCCCAGCTCTTTTCAACACTATTTGGGCAGATGGACTGAGCACCTGCCATTAAGTAAGTAGTTTTGAAAATAAAGGAAACACTGAGAATTCCCCATGAGGAGATGGACTAGTCCAAAACCTGTCAGATCTGGCAGAGGATAGGCAGGACTGCCAGGCAACTGGTATTGTTTAAAAGGAAATAAATATGTAAACCTCCATATGTCTCTCACCTCGGGTTCCCTTTGAAAGGCAACTAGAACTAGGTATTTAGGAGTAATTAAAGAGAGTCTGAAGTGAGTATAAAAAACAAAAACAAAAAAACAGATACTTACCTAAGGAGAGGGAAGGCTCTGGGTCCTATAGAGTCTTCCTGTTCCCCCACGATCCCCGCGTTCTAGCGCTGGATGCCCTGTTAGCAGTCTCTGATCGATGGGTCGGAGACTGCTCACTTCCACCGCTGCGCGAGGCTTCAGCAATCTTCAGGAGCCCGAGTGCTCCAGAAGACCGGCTGCTCCATATTGCGCATGCGCGAGAATGTGTGTTCGCTCCTGCGCAGTACAGAGCGACCCATCTTGGGGAACACCCAGGCTCCTGAAGACTGCTGAAGCCATCAGTCAGAGACTGCTAACAGGGGATCAAGCCCTGGAACATGGGAACCGTAGGAGGAAAGGGAAGGCTCTATAGCAGGGGTGCCCACACTTTTTCGGTTCACACCGAGTCCACACAGAGTGTCTTGACCCCCCCCCCCCCCCCCAAGACCCCCCCCCCCCCCCCCCAATATCCCAGCATAGTTAGCTGTCAGGCCAGATTTATCAAGAGTGTCTGAGACAAAATGCTGGTAGGCTTGTAGAACTCCGTGCAGAACTGTCTCAGGCACCTTAAGAAGCCACTAGATGGTGCTGTTTCCTTCCTAAACTGTTCTAAGTGAGGAGGAGCTAGTACAATATCTCAGACAAACGAACAAATGAGTTGTTTGTTTATCCATCTGGGACACGAGCAGCCAAGGCTGTAATTACTCTCCTAAACTTCCATTCTCAAATAATCCCCATATCTGCTCTGTCTTTTACACACATTTTAAACAAGCTCTAAGTCTAAACAGTCAATTCTCCACACACTCATCCACAATTCCAGTCCTTCTCTTATGCTGGGAATACACGTTTCGTTTTTGCCTTCGATTCGTTCGGTAAACGAATCGAGTGTTGAAAACGTATGTGAAAATAGTCATAATCTCATTATAGTTTCGATTAATAGACCCCAAAAACGAACGACTAGTGATCGAACATGTTTGATATTATCTCTCTTTATCCATCTAATCGAGCCATTGGTAGGCTTGATGGCTGTTCAGATCGATTATATATTCGTTTATGCCGTCCGTCCCTGTACTACGTTTCGTTTCTTTGCAGCCTTCGATCATTGGAAAAACGAAACCATCAGAATCGAAAAAAAAAAAAAAACGAAACCGTGGGTGGTGATATTAACCGTACGATCGATTATTTCGGGATCGAAAAGGACAAAAGGCACAATCGAAACGAAGGTTTAAACATTAAAGCATTAAACAAATAAACATCTTCAGGGTGAAGGGGAGTTCACCTCAGTAACAAATGAGGGTGGGTAGATGGCAGTAAATTAAAAAGGAAGCTATGAGGTGTCAGCGTAAACCTGCTCTGCGGGGTTAAGAAGTGGTATTAGCCACTTCTTATTCAGGGACAGTTGTGCACTGTCCTTAATCTAAGGAAAACTCTCAGAACTGCCGCAATCTCCCTTCACTTAAGAAAGCATTGGGAAGCTTCTTAATGTGCAGAGCAGTTCCCCCTGCTGGTAAGGACAGATTAAGAAGAAAAAAACTGTTGGTAATGCTTTGATAAATCTGGCCCACAGAATTCTTCTGCCCCCATAGCAAAATAACTGCAGAATCTGCCCTTCCCATCCCAGCACACAATCCTTATACCCCCTTCAAACACAGCAATCAGCTTCAGGATCCTTCTGAAGCTATTTGGCCACCGCTGTGCACTTATCACAGCCTGAGGGTAGGAGGCGCCTGGACGGAAAAAGAAGACACCAAAAGACTAACAGAGAGAGATACCCAGACATAGAGTCCGACCTCCAGAGACTTATGGCCCATACTCACGAGGGACTTTTGTCGCCTCAACACGCGGCGCGCGCGTGTTGCGGCGACAGGTCGCCCGTGAGTATGGGCCGTCGCACGCGCGCGCGCCCCCGAACTGTCGCCCGTCGCTATGTCGCCATGCGATTGAAACTTTCAATCGCATGGCGACAGTCGCCGCTGCCCCCCCGCCGCAACTGTCGCTAGTCCGCGTGAGTACGCGGACTAGCGACAGCAACCTCCATTGAGGTTCACAGACCTTCCGGTGAGCTTCCGGCGGGGGGAGGAGGAACGTCAGCGACAGCTTCCGCCTTGCCGCTGGTCCCTCTTCCGCATGTGTACGCGGAGGGACCTGGCGAGAAGCTGTCGCCGGCCTGTCGCCCACACGCTCACGTGTGCTGGCGACAGGCGAGTTTTGCAGCCCGTGAGTACGGGCCTTTACACAGAAAGACAAAACCAAATATCCCCAGCAGCCTGGAGGGGAGGAGACTCTGTTCACGTCTTATTGGCAGCCTGGAGGGGAGGAGACTCTGTTCAATCTCACAGGCAGCCTGGAGGGGAGGAGCCGCTGTCTCGCATCCTGAAGGGGAGATGCTGTCTCCTCATTTGCTTCTTTCCCTTTCAGCCATGCCTCCCCTCACTGATGCTGCTATGGCAGCAAAATCTGACAGCCACGGCAGCAGAATTTGACAAGACCCGGCCAGGCGACCATGATCTTCTCTGCAGCCGGTCGCGATCGACCGATTGGTCAGCCCTGCTCTATAGGACCCAGAGCCTTCCCTCTCCTTAGTTGAGTATCTGTTTTGTTGTTTATAATCACTTTAGTCTCACTTTAACCTCCCTGGCGGTTAATTTTTTTTGCCAAATTGGCAGAAATCCTTTTTAAAAAAAAAATTTTTTTGTTTCATGTAAAGCTACCAGAGTGGTAGCTACATGAAACACCACTAGAGGGCGCATGTGTCCCTCTAGTGCGATCGTCGCCGGCATCTATAGCAAACAGGGGAACACGTATATAACGCGTTCCCGTTTGGCTTCTCCTGTCGCCATGGCGACGATCGGGATGACGTCATGGACGTCAGCCGACGTCCTGACGTCAGGCACATCCGATCCAGCCCATAGCGCTGCCCGGAACTCATTGGTCCGGGCAGCGCAGGGCTCTGGCGGGGGGGGGCCCTCTTTCGCCGCTGCGTGCGGCCGATCGCCGCAGAGCGGCGGCGATCAAGCTGTGCGCGCGGCTAGCAAAGTGCTAGCTGCGCGCACAGCACTTTACAGCATGAAAATCGCCCCACCAGGGGCTGAGATCTCCCCCTGCGCGGCTTAGCCCGAGCTCAGCTCGGGCTTACCGCCAGGGAGGTTAAAGGTAGAAAAGGTGCTCAAAAAATAAAATTGTTAAAATAAAGAAATAGTGCAAGTGGGACAACATACAGCAGTGTCCCAGTTATCCAGAACTCAACTAACCAGAAGTCTCAACCAACCAGAACAAATCTTTGTCAGTACTCACAGTGGTGGACACATTTTTTTAGGCTGTTTGTGGGCTCTGCTGGGCTTACACACTGGATTCCATGGCCCTCGCAAGGTTAATATACTTTCAATCAATGTATTTTAACATTTAATACAGAGTTCATGGTATGTATATAGAGTGGGGTATAGTACTGTATTAGCTAGGCCTATTTTTACCATCGAGTCTCAAGAAACCAGAAAGAACACTTATCTGGCATCAGCCAATCACCATGGATGCCGGATAACGGAGACTTTGCTGTACCTGGTAGCCCGAGGTGAGGGAGGGGAATAGTTGCCCCTTCCCCTGCTGATGGGCCCACTGCTCCCCCTTACTGTGCTGTGCCCCCTGCTGAACCTTTAAACAACCCTGGTCGAGCCCCAGAGCAGTGGGCCCCCCTCCCATCAGGCTTCTCCCCCCAAGGGCCCCCCTGCGGCTGCATCCATTGCAGGGGCTATTGATACGCCCCTGCCAACATTTAATCAAAGGTTTAATTTTCAGCCAGGACAATATCTGTGTGGGGTTTGTTTTCTCTGTAGTTCATTAATGTGGTTATATTTCCAGGCAGAAAGATGTATTCACATTAATGGACTACATCTCCCAGCATGCTCTGTGGCAGCTGGGGACATGGGACATCACCGCGGGTCATTTGAGCTACGGACCTGTGGGACAGGGACAAAAAAGATGGAGGCACTCATATAGACGGAGGCTACAGAGCATCCCACGTAGGTAAGTAAATGCATGATGCCGACTGCATCCCCCCCAAAAAATCCTCCAACCATTTAGGAACCTTTGGATCCCGCTAATATCCACTTAAATAGACAAAGGAAATTAAAACACAAGATAAACGCAGGGAAGGCTATGGGGAAATGTAAAAATAACAGAACTTAAATGGTTTTCAGCCAATCACTGACCTGGGCGCTGTGTTGCTTTGGTTCCTCCAATCGCCGTGGAGACTCACTCTTGGCTCTGTGTCTCTCTGGCATGGCACCCACGCTGCCAGATGGGCTAAATCTTGGGTAAGAAGTGGAACAAAGTGCATCAGTTATGGCAACATGGGAATGTTTAATGATTCAGAACATCTGAACACATAGAGAAAGCCATTAAACCTTGAGCTGGTTGGCAGAAACAATAAGAAAACCGCAAATGCAGAAAAAAAGCCAGGCTTGTCAAGTTTCATTCGCCAATCAAGCTGAGAAACTTCTTTAGGCTATACTCAATTGATGCAGCAGGCCATATAAATGCTTAGTTCTCAAATAATATACAAACCCCTCAAAAATGTGAGGCGTACATATAAACAGTAATTTGGGCGCATAGGAAAGCCGCTAGTGGAATAACGGTAAAATTACAGATATTCCATTATTGTCAGTGGCTAAATCGGAAAATAAAATATTGGTAATTTTTACAGATATTTACTAACACCTAACCTAACCCTTTTCTCACACAAGTCCTCCCCCTCTACCAATGCCTAACCCTAACCAACCCCGTCACAATTCTTGACAATATTCATCACCTAACCCTGACTTATTCTCTCACTAATCCTCCCTCTGTCGATGTCTAACACTTAACATTTCCCCGCTGCAATATTCACCTATACCAGTGATGGCTAACCTTGGCACTCCAGCTGTGGTGGAAATTCAAGTCCCATGAGGCATTGCAATACTCTGACAGCTCTAAGCATAAGTCAGGGAGGCAGAGGCATGATGGAATTTGTAGTTTTGTCACAGCTGGAGTGCCAAGGTTAGCCATCACTGACCTATACAATACATATTGCCTAAACCTAACCTATTCTCACACTAACCCCTCCCTCTACAAATGCCTAATCCTAACTGATCCCCCTGTCACAATCTTTGCCAATATTTATTGCCTAAACCTAACCTATTCTCACACTAACCCCTCCCTCTACAAATGCCTAACCCTAACCGATACCCCTGCCAAATCTTAGCCGATATTACTTGCCTAAACCTAACCTATTCTCACACTAACCCCTTCCTCTACAAATGCCTAACCCTAACTGATCCCTGTCACAATCTTTACCAATATTTATTGCCTATTCCTAACCTGTGAGGCGCCACTGCCACCAAAATTACCCCATGGGCTACAGCTCCAATTAAGATTGCAGTCTAGACAGCGCATATTCTACTAAAGCTCTCCCGGCGAATAAACTACCTTGTTTCGAATGTGAGCATAAGAGACTAAATAGACGACAAGACCGAGACAGAAAATTAGGTGGTGCAGTTTTTTGCTTACCTGTCTACATCACTGCTGGTTGGCCTGGATGCTTTGGAACCAGAGGACGTCAAGTTGTAGGCCTCTTGCCCAGAAGCACTGTGGCCTGTTGTGTCAATGACCATTGCCGTTACTTCCTCTGCGCTGCTTCCATCCTCACCGGAGGGCTGGTTCTCTGGACCCAACCAGTCATCCAAGTTCTCCATTTTGATACGGAGCGCCCCCATCACCCTGACATCGTCGTCGCTTCGTTCCCCTCGATCCGCTGACCCTGTTTCCACATACCATTGTCCTGCTCTGTTAATTCGAAGAATGGGCTCCCTGCTCTCGGCATCTGATCCTTGCTCCACCATCTGAGGACTCGTGGACTCCTCGGCTGGGCTCAGCTCTCGAATGTCTAGTACAGTGCTTACCTGCCCTCTCCGATTCCCTGAGGTCTTTGGAGTGCTGTGCCGGGGACTCAACGATCGGTTCAAACTCTGGCTGACGCGGTGTGAATCCTGCACCCTCTCTTGGTGTTTAGGCCTCGTCTGGCTAAGTTCTTCTTCTGATTCGGGCGAGCTGATCTTCAGATGTATGCCTTCCAAGATTTGTGTGCACTTATCGATGATGTGTTGCATTTGTAGGAAGCTGGCGGCCGTTAGGTAACTTATGATGTCGGCGAGCTGTAGGCATATTCGACCGGTGTAGCAGAAGGTGAGCAGCTGTTCGAAGACCCCGGGGTTCTTGATGACCGATAGCGACACGGCACTCATCTCGTTCAGGGACATGTGGTCTCGGAAATAGGGTGAGCTGGCGGCTAGGACCACTTTGTGCGCCCGGAAGGACTGGCCCTGTACGTTGACCACGATGTCACATAGACGACCCTGCATCCGTAGCTGGTTGAGGTGGCTCAGGACAGAGTTGCTGAACTCTGGGATCTCCAGCTGAATGTTGCCTCCCTTCTCCATGGCTGCCCCTTACATAGACTCAACCCTGCAGAGAGAAGCAAGACACTTCTAGAATAAGAACGCTTCTTACAGATCCTGTTCACATTTCACTTCTCCACTGAAAATGCAGACATATGATTATTATTTGTCATGCCTTAGGCCGGTTGCACACCTACTGACCCTGTTGGTGCCCAGACAGGGTCATATGCATAGTGCTGCCCCCCCAGCTCCCCCAGCTAGTGACGTACTCAGCAGATGCTGGATAATGTACTGGTTAAGGGCTCTGCCTCTGACACAGGCGATCAGTAGGCCTAAACAAATTGGGGAAAAAATTGAATTGAGCGATTTCTGTCCGAAATTGCGATTTCGACTCGATTTACGTTTTCCTTCAAATAAAGCTTTGTTCCCCCATTTGTGCCTCTTTGTCCCCCTGTCTCTCTTTGTGCACCCTCTCTGTTTCTCTCTGTGCCTGCTATGTGTCTCTCTTTGTGCCCCCTCTGGGTCTCTCTCTTGCCCCCTTTGTATCTCTTTTTGTGCCCTTTTGTCTCTTTGTGCCCCTTCTGTGTCTCTCTCTGTGGCCGCTATGTCTCCTCTGTGCTCCCTCTGTCTCTCTCTGCCCGCTCTGTCTCTCTGTGTCTCCTCTGTGCCCGCTCTGTCTCTCTGTGTCTACCCTGTGCCCCCTCTGTGTGCAAGCTGCAGCAGTGCCGGGCATACCTTCCAGCACGAGTCCAGCAATGCCCGTCTATCCACTTCGCCTCCTGCAGCCTCCAATGCTTGGCATACTTCCTCTATGTCATGTGACATACAGGAACCAGGAAGTATGCCGTGCACAAGAGCTGGCAGATGGCGAGAGAGGACAGACAGAGTTGGACTCGTGCGGAAGGTATGTCCAACATGATGCTGTGGCGCGCATGCATCGGGACTTGGAGTTTGAAGCTGCTTCTTCAAACTTCCGAAATCGGGGAGTTTGAAGCTGCTTCTTCAAACTTCCGAAATGCGGAATTGATGTCATTGCAGAAATCGCCGATTTGACCATTCTGAAATCGCGATCTTGGCGATCGTGTTTTCGATTTAATTTAGATTTATCATTCAGGCCTAGTGACCAGGATTCAAATCTCGACTCTTCCTGTTCAGTAAGCTAGCACCCATTCAGTAAAGAGTTCTTGGGCAAGACACCCTAATACTGCTACTGCCTACTGAGTGCGCTCTAGTGGCTTCCTTGCAAGCGCTTTGAGTCCGATAGGAGAAAAGCGCTAATAGAATATAGGAATTATTTTTGCTCCTTACTGGACAGGGCTTCTAGTACTGGGATTCCAGTCGGTCTGCGTATGCACTCTGCACCGTGCTTCCTTGGTCACACTTACTGCATCTCCCATTGACTTGCATTACTGCATAATCAGTGCCTACATGCTGTAACACGCTGCAGACTTTGCGTCACCATTGCAGCGATTTGGATACTTCCAGCACATCGCGTCGCATTGCGTAAAGTGTCCCCATAGACTTGCATGGCCCTTGCGGCAGGGAAGTGCAAGGCGGTGTGACACAGCACGCAAGGGGCCTTAAAGGCGCTGTAGTGAAAGGGATACGGAGGCTGCCATATTTATTTCATTTAAAACAATACCAGTTGCCTGACTATCCTGCTGATCCTCTGCCTGTAATACGTTTAGCCATAGCCCCTGAACAAGCATGCAGCAGATCAGGTGTTTCTGATATTATTGTCAGATCAGACAAGATTAGCTGTATGCTTGTTTCTGTTGTGAAACACTACTGCAACCAAATAGATCAGTAGGGCTGCCAGGCAACTGGTATTGTTTAAATGGAAATAAATATGGCAGCCTCCGCATACCTCTCGATACAGTTGTCCTTTAAAGGGAACCAGAGACGAAGCACCCTTGTGTATTTTACCATATATATATGTAAGAACATTAGAGAAAACACTTACCATGCTCTCTGTTTCATCCTCACTGCTAAAAGTGTCTGTTATCAGCTGTGATAAGAATCCCGGACTGAGCATTCACTCTGGCTTTGCAGGGAATAATTATAGCTGAGTCATTATAGCAGAGCCACAAGGGGGCAGGCTTGGGCTTGAAAAGACACCAGAGAAGACAGACTCGGCTATAATCTTTCCTAGCAAAGCCAGACTGAGTGCTCAGTCGGGGATTCTTATCAGTCATATTAATCAGAGAACAATGAAACAAAGAGCAGATTAGGTGTTTACTGTCATGTTCCCACTGATTTATAAGGTAAAATACAAGAGGGTGCTTCGTCTCTGGTTCTCTTTAAAGAGGAACTTTAGCAAAAAGGGGACAAAAAAATAGATCAATACATTGCAAAGTGAGAAGGTAAAAAGTAGAAGAGAGATCAAGACATGATTGATATTCGCCATGTATGGTAATCTGTTCATACTGTTTGATCCCCAATCAGCCTGCATGTAATCATCTTACTGGCAAACAGACACCAACTGCCATTATCTATAACCACACCCCCTAGCAATGTGATTGGCTAAAAGGTTGACTTTTTTTCTTTTCTTATATAGATATGCATATACACAGAGTGAGATACTGGTTGTTTGGCAGTTGGAAACAGCCGTTATTTCCCACAATGCAATGAGGCTCACATACAGGACTATGGAAGGGCTTTCACCACAATATCAGCCATAGAGACCCCCCTGATGATCTATTCGTGAAAAGGTAAAGATTTCTCATGGGAAAGGGGGTATCAGCTACTGATTGGGAAGAAGTTCAATCCTTGGTTGGTGGTTAGCATGCTTGCCTTGCAGCGCTTGGTCCCCGGTTCAAATCCCAGCAAGGATCTGCACAGAGTTTGTATGTTCTCCTTATGTCTGTGTGGGTTTCCTTCAGACACCCCGGTTTCCTCCCACATCCCAAAAACATACAGATAAGTTAATTGGCTTCCCCCCTAAATTGGCCCTAGACTACTAGACCTAGTGGACCCCCTCCCCTTGACTGCCACTCCTGTTACCTTATGAGCGGGCGGCCGCTTCCTTTCTTATAGTCCCCCAGGCGCCGCTCTCCTCTTATCAGCATCTCCTATTACAGCAGCGCGTCTTGCGGCTGCTGTAAGGAGGGAAGGAAGGACAGCAGTTCCCATGGTAACGGCGATCGCCGCTACAGGAAGCCGCTGCCCTGCTTCCTTCCCTCCTTACAGCGGCCGCAAGACATGCTGCTGTAATAGGAGATGCTGATAAGAGGAGAGCGGTGCCTGGGGGACTATAAGGAAGGAAGCGGCCGCCAGCTCATAAGGTAACAGGAGCGGCGGCCGCAGGGGGAGGGGCGAGAGGCCAGACCCGCCGCGTCCCGGTGGGAAACTGCCAACAGATCGGCAGTGGGCCGCGGCCCGGTGGTTGGGGACCCCTGCTCTAGACAATACATACATAGACATATAACTATGGGAGGGATTAGATTGTGAGCCCCTCTGAGGGACATCTTTCTAACGATCAACCCGAATAATTTAACACACCAGGAAAATTAGCGTTTAGAAATGTTGGTGTGACACTTGCAAGGAATCCCGCTCCCATAGGACTCAAAGCAGGCAGCACGCCTCAATGCAGCAGTTTATGGTGGGTGATTTTTTAATACAGAGCTACATGTCTGAAAATGCCAGACTAAACAAATGGCTAGATCAGGGGTGTCAAACTCACTCACATAAGGGGCCATGGGTGGCTATCTCCTCCCCTTCTGCAGAGTAGCGCAATAGAGCAGTTAAAAAGGAACTACAGAGAAAATACTGTAATAAAAAATGTGCTTCATTTTTACAATAATTATGTATAAATGATTTAGTCAGTGTTTGCGCATTGTAAAATCCTTCCTCTCCCTGATTTACATTGTGACATTTATCACATGGCGACATTTTTTACTGCTGGCACGTGATGTCAGTCGAAGGAGATGCGGCTTGCTTTTTTGGTAGTTGTAAACAGCTGTTATTTCCCACAATGCAATGAGGTTCACAAACAAGAAACTGTCAGGACCATGGTCCTGACATCACACTGTGGGAGGGATTTCACCACAACATCAGCCATACAGAGCCCCCTGATGATCCGTTTGAGAAAAGGAAAAAAGATTTCTTATGGGAAAGGGGGTATCAGCTACTGATGGGGATGAAGTTCAATTCTTGGTCACGTTTTCTCTTTAAATATTTACCTGCCCCAGTGCTGCTTTTGCAAAGAAAGGTCAAGATGAAAAGGCTCAAGGCAAGATGCTAACCTTCACTTCCCGCTTAGTTTATTTGGTAAGCGGAGGTGCGTGTGTGTGAGAGTTGGGGAGGGGGCGGGGGGATTTACCATCCCCATGAGGGAGTTTGGATCCCAAGGGGTGTCCCCATGGTAATTTTGCTGAGGAGTCACATGAGTTGTTGCTGCATCCCACCCCAAACTCCTCTGGATGGTAACAAAAAGGGAGGAGCTGCCCAAGGTGTAATAAACTTTGTTAAGAACAGATAAAATAGAAAAAATGAGGTGGCTTACCTCAATGAAGACAAATTAATATAATAAATGGATTTTAATATGCACTGGCAACTCATTTCGTGGGTCTAAGACCACTTCCTCAGGGCAAATAAAGTGCCAAAGAGTGCTATGAGCTGTACCCTTTGGCACTTTATTCGGCCCGATGAAGTGGTCTTAGCCCTTTCCACTCTGAGTTTTTTCCTAAAGGAAGTCATTTCTGCTCTGAGTTTTTTTTTTTGTTTTTTTTTTACAGAAATGCACTCTCCCTCTTACTCTCTCATTTTAGCATGGAACATAACATAGTAACATGGTATATCTTATTTTAAAGAACACATTATAACGTTTAATTTAATACCTTATTTGGACAGTTTGGCAACTTCTATTGGCTGGTAGCAGAACAGAAAGCCAAGGTATGGTACATTTTACAGCAATTCCCTAAGTGTAATCCTGGCTTGCGTGAGCAAGTTTCGCAATAATAGATGGTTTTATGCCTGCCACCCGGTGTCTTCATGTCACTACACACAATGCAATCTTTGGTATTTCGATTGGGAATTAGAGCAATGAAATGCTGGCTAGTATTTAGACGCTCCTCCACGTCCATTGCATAGGATGCCATTGCTCCTCTATGCAACTTTGCAAGAAATCTGCAATGGAATCTGCAGAAAGGAATCAGCAAGAAGGAATCAGTAAGGAATAAGCAAGGAATCTGCAAGGAAAATGCAATGCATTGGTCACTTCCTGGTAGCGCTGATCGCACACTTCCGGTTTGGGGCAGGGGGGTACCACCTGTGTTGGCATGTACTCTTACATGCCCACTATACAAGGGGAGAGAGATCGGGCTTTGCCGCCCGCAGATGTGCCTGCAAACCGCCGCTGAAATTATGTGGGTGCAACGGGAATTGCGGGACATACAAGTGGAAAGGGTTAAACCAATGAAACACAATGTCAGTGCATATTACCATTCATTAATTATCTGATCTGTCTTCATTGAGGTAACCCCGCCTCATTTTTTTTCCTATTTTCTCTGTTTTTAACAAAGTGTTAATATACCTTTGGTGACTCTTCCCCTCCTTTGGAGGGGTGTTCTAGTTGGGAACCTGTGGCTTTGCCACCTCCAGGGCCATAAAGTGATTTTGTAGCAAGAGTGCGACCACACCCAGCCAGTCTAGATACCCGTGTGGAGTCGGGTTTGTTCATCTCTTCCCGCCTGCAGTGGTTGGTTGTCCGTCTGCTACCTCTCCTTGTGAGTACTGAATTCTACCACCTTTATCCATTATTCACTGTTGTAACACGCTGCACCATCGGGGCTCCCATGTTCTCTGTGTTTTTTCTTTTCCGGGTGCTCTTTGATCACCCTCTCTACACCTGTACTCTGGATGGGAAGGCTGTGTCTGCTGTTCTTTTACTGCTTACAGTGATGCACATTTGATGTTCTGGAGGGCCACATAAAATGGCAAGGAGGGCCGCAGTTGGCCCGGTGGGCCTTGTGATTGACACCTGGACTCTAGAGCGGTGGTTCCCAAACTTTTTGAAGTCATGACACATCACACCAAACGCTCAATTCTCTGTGACACATCACATATGTATAATAGATAAACACTAATAATAACCACAAAATGGATGGAAAGAGTGCATTATCCTGAATACACTTAAAAATAAAGGCTAGAACCTTTCAGGGGGACAGTTAGGGGCTCCCTCCAATTTGAAATGATAGCATAGTACCGACAATTTACATCTCGCGCGTTATAGCCATGGTGAGTCCCGACCCCCAAAACCGCCCTCAGACTCAGTATAACCAGGTAGCCAGATCTAGTTGCCCCCAGTATAGGAAGCCAGTATAGTTGCCCCAGTATATGTAGGTAGTATAGTTACCTCAGTATAGGTAGATAGTATAGTTGTCCCTAGTATAGATAGTATAGTTGCCCCAGTATAAGTAGCTAGCAAAGTTGCCACCAGTATAGGTAGTATAGTTGCCCCCAGTATAGGTAGTTAGTATAGTTGAACCAGTATAGGTAGTATAGCTGCCCCCAGTATAGGTAGTATAGCTGCCACCAGTATAGGGAATATAGTTGAACCAGTACGGGTAGTATAGCTGCCCCAGTACGGGTAGTATAGCTGCCCCAGTACGGGTAGTATAGCTGCCCCAGTACGGGTAGTATAGCTGCCCCAGTACGGGTAGTATAGCTGCCCCAGTACGGGTAGTATAGCTGCCCCAGTACGGGTAGTATAGCTGCCCCAGTACGGGTAGTATAGCTGCCCCAGTACGGGTAGTATAGCTGCCCCAGTACGGGTAGTATAGCTGCCCCAGTACGGGTAGTATAGCTGCCCCAGTACGGGTAGTATAGCTGCCCCAGTACGGGTAGTATAGCTGCCCCAGTACGGGTAGTATAGCTGCCCCAGTACGGGTAGTATAGCTGCCCCAGTACGGGTAGTATAGCTGCCCCAGTACGGGTAGTATAGCTGCCCCAGTACGGGTAGTATAGCTGCCCCAGTACGGGTAGTATAGCTGCCCCAGTACGGGTAGTATAGCTGCCCCAGTACGGGTAGTATAGCTGCCCCAGTACGGGTAGTATAGCTGCCCCAGTACGGGTAGTATAGCTGCCCCAGTACGGGTAGTATAGCTGCCCCAGTACGGGTAGTATAGCTGCCCCAGTACGGGTAGTATAGCTGCCCCAGTACGGGTAGTATAGCTGCCCCAGTACGGGTAGTATAGCTGCCCCAGTACGGGTAGTATAGCTGCCCCAGTACGGGTAGTATAGCTGCCCCAGTACGGGTAGTATAGCTGCCCCAGTACGGGTAGTATAGCTGCCCCAGTACGGGTAGTATAGCTGCCCCAGTACGGGTAGTATAGCTGCCCCAGTACGGGTAGTATAGCTGCCCCAGTACGGGTAGTATAGCTGCCCCAGTACGGGTAGTATAGCTGCCCCAGTACGGGAAGTATAGCTGCCCCAGTACGGCAAGTATAGCTGCCCCAGTACGGGAAGTATAGCTGCCCCAGTACGGGAAGTATAGCTGCCCCAGTACGGGAAGTATAGCTGCCCCAGTACGGGAAGTATAGCTGCCCCAGTACGGGAAGTATAGCTGCCCCAGTACGGGAAGTATAGCTGCCCCAGTACGGGAAGTATAGCTGCCCCAGTACGGGAAGTATAGCTGCCCCAGTACGGGAAGTATAGCTGCCCCAGTACGGGAAGTATAGCTGCCCCAGTACGGGAAGTATAGCTGCCCCAGTACGGGAAGTATAGCTGCCCCAGTACGGGAAGTATAGCTGCCCCAGTACGGGAAGTATAGCTGCCCCAGTACGGGAAGTATAGCTGCCCCAGTACGGGAAGTATAGCTGCCCCAGTACGGGAAGTATAGCTGCCCCAGTACGGGAAGTATAGCTGCCCCAGTACGGGAAGTATAGCTGCCCCAGTACGGGAAGTATAGCTGCCCCAGTACGGGAAGTATAGCTGCCCCAGTACGGGAAGTATAGCTGCCCCAGTACGGGAAGTATAGCTGCCCCAGTACGGGATGTATAGCTGCCCCAGTACGGGAAGTATAGCTGCCCCAGTACGGGAAGTATAGCTGCCCCAGTTTGGGTAGTATAGCTGCCCCAGTACAGGTAATATATTTGCCCCAATATGGGTAGTATAGACGTCCCAGTATAGGTAGTATAATAGCTGGTGTAGTTACCTCCAGTATAGCTTAGCCAGGTAGGTGACCAGCCTGCTTCCCCCTGCATTCCCGTGGCGTCTTCTCTCCTTGCTTCTCCCCGCCTCCGCTCCATCTGTAGTTAGATCCGCATTTGTGGACATCGGCGGCCACATTCTTGTAGCCCTGATCTAATTACAGACGAAGCAGAGGCTGGGAGAAGCGGGGAGAGACAGAGTGGGCGGCGGCACATACCCGATGCTGCCGTGACACATGAATATGTCCCAGCACATGGGTTGGAAATTACTGCTCTAAGGGCCTATTTCCACTAGTGCGGTGCGATTTATTTGCGGAAAACACAAACGAATTTTCATGCGAATGTAAATTTGTATGCAAATTTACATGCATTTTCATGTATTTTTGTAAGTATACGATTTTAACCATGTCAGTGCCTGTGTGCTTTTACATTAATTTTACACAAAAACGTATGCGAATTCGCATAGTGAAAACGCAATGCGAATTCCTATTAAATACATTACATGCGAATCGCAAGCAGTGTGTGCGGTGTGCCAATTCTGATGGCTCTGCTGTGCAGATTTTTTCTGCACAGCAAAACGCTCAGTTTTCCTGACAAGTGTAAACAGGCCCATTTGCTTGTATTGGTTATGCGAATCTGCATGCAGAAAACGCATGCGAATTCGCACTAGTGGAAACGGGCCCTAAAGACAGAACTGCTCCAATGCACCTTTATTAGCGTGTACATCGCAGGTAGCCTAGCAACAAAGAGCTTTTTTGCTAGCCAAACATTTATGGCATTTAGTCGTTACCAACCAAGCAGGTAATTGCTCCTTCTCTGCGAGTGACTCTGTTTTGGGCTATTTGAAGTGCAATAAGTGATTCACTGCTGGCGATCTGGTCTGTGTGACAAATTACCTGTACGCCACAGGCCATGCCTAGCTAATTAATCTCTATTCATTAGGAATTAATTAGAGACCTAAACTAGCATCTTTCTCCAACTGCCTTCCATCAAGAGGGATTTCATCCAAATTAACCCTTATCAATTCTTACCTTAAAAAAAAAAAAAGACATTTTATTATTTTAGTAGTGTTTTCATTCGAACTGCTAATTTGCCAGTTTATGATCCCTGTGTCATTTCAAAATAAATGAGTAAATAAAAAAAAGGGTGGGGGGGGGGCAAACTATGGGGTGAATATGCACAGCTAGTACGTAATCCAAAGATCACTAAAGACAGGTTAAAGACAAACCGTGACCAAGAATTGAACTTCATCCCAATCAGTAGCTGATACCCCCTTTTACATGAGAAATCTTTTCCTTTTCACAAACGGATCATCAGAGAGCTCTGTATGGCTGATATTGTGGTGAAACCCCTCCCACAGGAAACTGAGTACCGTGGTACTCCTGGCAGTTTCCTGTCTGTGAACTTCGTTGTATTGTGGGAAATAGCTGTTTACAGCTGTTTCCAACTGCCAAAATTTCCAGCAGCATCTCCTTCCAGTGACATCACCTGCCAGCAGTAAAAATGTCACCATGTGATACATGTCAGAATGTAAATCAGGGAGAGGAAAGCTTTTACAATGGGCAAACACTGACTAAATCATTTATACAGAATTATTGTAAAAATGAAGCACTTAGAAACTTACATTATTTTCACTGGAGTTCCTCTTTAAACTGTTATATTATGCATCACCATATTGAATTACATTGTGAGAATCAGAGTACTCTAACCACAGGAACCATATTTTATAGAATTTTTGTGGGCAGTTGCGATTCAGATATGTCAGCTTGTACCGCATCATAGCCTTAGGCCTGGTTCACATCTGCGTTCTGAGCCAAAAGGATCCGGTGAGCGGATCCGGTCTCCGCTTCACCCGATCCGGATAGCTCTGTCCACGACCCGGTTCACATAGTGAAAACGGATCTGGTCAGTGATTGATCGGATCCGTTTTCACTCAGCAATACATACCTAATCTTCCATAGCAGCCGGCGGTAAAGGCTTCCTCTTCTTCCGCTGTGACTACACAGCGCGTCATGTGAGTAGTCACATGACGCAGAAGACGACTGAAGCCTCTACCGCCGGCTGCTACGGAGGATTAGGTATGTATAAACACTCCCTCACCCACCCGGCTGCTGCACCCTCCCCTCACCCTCCCGTCGCTAGATTCGTGACGGCCCATGCCCCTATCCCCCGTGGAACGGTCCGATGCTTCACTAGTGTGAAGAAACGTTCCGTTTTCCATTGCCCGAATGCTGCAGCATTTTTTGTCCGGATCTGTTCCGCTAAGCAGAACGATCCGGAAAATTAGGGCCTGCAGCAATTTTTTGGGTCCGGGGACCGGAACGTATCTGTACCAACGGAGGCATGTGAATGTATCCATAGGTTAACATTGGATCCTTTCACATCTGTTATGTTTGTACAGTATACGTTCCAGTTACATTCCAGAAAAAACGCAGATGTGAACTGGGCCTTATTGACTCACTCACTCCAAAAGGAAATCAAAGGAGCCAGTTCTGCAGACCATTTATTGGTCAGTTGTATAATGCACAGGTTATGTGTGTAAACTGCAATGGAGACTGGACAAAGACTTCAAATACAGAGACTGCATGCGGCGAGTTAGAATAACGCAATCAGTTACAACGCAGTACTGTGAACAGGCCCATAGAGTTGTATGGGCCACGAGTTGACATGCAGAATTACTCTGCAGTGCATCTGAACACTGTGAACTATAATTCTTTCCTTGTGTAGAAGCAAAGGACTTTAAAAAGTAAATATTCATTAATAGAGTATTTAGTCAGTGTTTGCCTATTGTAAAATCTTCCCTCTCCCTGATTTACATTCTGAAATGTATCTCAGATGGTGACATCTTTAGTCCTGCCAGGTGTTACAATGTTTGTTAGGCCCAGTGCACACTGGGCGGATCCGCCGGCCGAATCCTCCTGAAAATCCGCATGGCTAATGTATCTCTATGGGCTGGTGCACACCGGCGGTTTGAGGTTTTTAGCAAACCGCAAACATGCCTCTTGCTGCTTTGCTAAAAACCTCAAACCGCCAGTGTGCACCAGCCCATAGAGATACATTAGTCACGCGGATGCTAATGCAGATGCGGATGGCGGATCTCATACAAAAGCCGCTCGGTGTGCACGCGGCAAATATCGGCTCTCTGCTCCCAAAACCGCTAGCGTTTTGATGATCTGCTAGCGGTTTTGGTGTGCACTGGGCCTTACGGAGAGTTCTATGCACAGCGGGAGATATTACTTGCTTGGCAGTTGGAAAGAGACATTATTTCCCACAATGCAACGTAGCTCACAGACAACAAAATATCAAAACCATGACATCACACTGTGGGAGGGGTTTCACCACTATCAGCTGTACAGACTCCTGTAATTGTGTACGAGAGGAATCGGTGCGGGAGACTTGGGCGCAGGATACAGCCGGTATATGGCTTATCATGCTGCTGCACAAGTTCCCGGCCGTGTTAAAGGATACCCAAACTGACATGTGACATGATGAGATAGACATGTGTAAGTACAGTGCCTAGCACACAAATAATTATGCTGTGTTCCTTTTTTTCTTTCTCTGTCTGAAAGAGTTAAATATCAGGTATGTAAGTGGCTGACTCAGTCCTGACTCAGAAAGGAAGTGACTACAGTGTGACCCTCAATAAGAAATTCCAACTATAAAACACTTTCCTAGCAGAAAATGGCTTCTGAGAGCAATAAAGAGATAAAAAGCTGTATTTCTTATCAGTGAGGGTCACACTGTAGTCACTTCCTGTCTGAGTCAGGACTGAGTCAGCCACTTACATACCTGATATTTAACTCTTTCATACAGAGAAAGAAAAAAAGGAACACAGCATAGTTATTTGTGTGCTACGCAGTGTACATACACATCTATCATCATGTCACATTTCAGTTTGGGTATCCTTTAAATACTATGCCCCCTCCAGGCCACCATGGATGGTGGGCAATTAACCACTTGAGGACCTAGGGCTTTCTACCCCTTAAGGACCGGCCACTTTTTTTCCATTCAGACCACTGCAGCTTTCACGGTTTATTGCTCGCTCATACAACCTACCACCTAAATGAATTTTGGCTCCTTTTCTTGTCACTAATACAGCTTTCTTTTGGGGCTATTTGATTGCTCCTGCGATTTTTACTTTTTATTATATTCATCAAAAAAGACATGAATTTTGGCAAAAAAATGATTTTTTTAACTTTCTGTGCTGACATTTTTCAAATAAAGTAAAATTTCTGTATACATGCAGCGCGAAAAATGTGGACAAACATGTTTTTTATAAAAAAAAACCCATTCAGTGTATATTTATTGGTTTGGGTAAAAGTTATAGCGTTTACAAACTATGGTGCAAAAAGTGAATTTTCCCATTTTCAAGCATCTCTGACTTTTCTGACCCCCTGTCATGTTTCATGAGGGGCTAGAATTCCAGGATAGTATAAATACCCCCCAAATGACCCCATTTTGGAAAGAAGACATCCCAAAGTATTCACTGAGAGGCATAGTGAGTTCATAGAAGATATTATTTTTTGTCACAAGTAAGCGGAAAATGACACTTTGTGAGAAAAAAAAAAAAAAAAAAAAGTTTCCATTTCTTCTAACTTGCGACAAAAAAAAATGAAATCTGCCACGGACTCACCATGCCCCTCTCTGAATACCTTGAAGGGTCTACTTTCCAAAATGGGATCATTTGTGGGGTGTGTTTACTGTCCTGACATTTTGGGGGGTGCTAAATTGTAAGCACCCCTGTAAAGCCTAAAGGTGCTCATTGGACTTTGGACCCCTTAGCGCAGTTAGGCTGCAAAAAAGTGCCACACATGTGGTATTGCCATACTCAGGAGAAGTAGTATAATGTGTTTTGGGGTGTATATTTACACATACCCATGCTGGGTGGGAGAAATATCTCTGTAAATGACAATTTGTTAATTTTTTTTACACACAATTGTCCATTTACAGAGATATTTCTCCCACTCAGCATGGGTATGTGTAAAAATACACCACAAAACACATTATACTACTTCTCCTGAGTACGGCGATACCACATGTGTGGCACTTTTTTGCACCCTAACTGCGCTAAAGGGCCCAAAGTCCAATGAGTACCTTTAAGATTTCACAGGTCATTTTGAGAAATTTCGTTTCAAGACTACTCCTCACGGTTTAGGGCCCCTAAAATGCCAGGGCAGTATAGGAACCCCACAAATGACCCCATTTTAGAAAGAAGACACCCCAAGGTATTCCGTTAGTAGTATGGCGAGTTCATAGAAGATTTTATTTTTTGTCACAAGTTAGCGGAAAATGACACTTTGTGAAAAAACACAATTAAAATCAATTTCCGCTAACTTTTGACAAAAAATAAAAACTTCTATGAACTCACCATACTCCTAACGGAATACCTTGGGGTGTCTTCTTTCTAAAATGGGGTCATTTGTGGGGTTCCTATACTGCCCTGGCATTTTAGGGGCCCTAAACCGTGAGGAGTAGTCTTGAAACGAAATTTCTCAAAATGACCTGTGAAATCCTAAAGGTACTCATTGGACTTTGGGCCCTTTAGCGCAGTTAGGGTGCAAAAAAGTGCCACACATGTGGTATCGCCATACTCGGGAGAAGCAGTACAATGTGTTTTGAGGTGTATTTTTACACATACCCATGCTGGGTGGGAGAAATACCTCTGTAAATGGACAATTGTGTGTAAAAAAATCAAAAGATTGTCATTTACAGAGGTATTTCTCCCACCCAGCATGGGTATGTGTAAAAATACACCTCAAAACACATTGTACTACTTCTCCCGAGTACGGCGATACCACATGTGTGGCACTTTTTTGCACCCTAACTGCACTAAGGGGCATAAAGTCCAATGAGTACCTTTAGGATTTCACAGGTCATTTTTGTTTCAAGACTACTCCTCACGGTTTAGGGCCCCTAAAATGCCAGGGCAGTATAGGAACCCCACTAATGACCCCATTTTAGAAAGAAGACACCCCAAGGTATTCCGTTAGGAGTATGGTGAGTTCATAGAAGTTTTTATTTTTTTGTCACAAGTTAGCGGAAATTGATTTTAATAGTTTTTTTTCACAAAGTGTCATTTTCCGCTAACTTGTGACAAAAAATAAAATCTTCTATGAACTCACCATACTCCGTACGGAATACCTTTGGGTGTCTTCTTTCTAGAATGGGGTCATTTGTGGGGTTCCTATACTGCCCTGGCATTTTAGGGGCCCTAAACCGTGAGGAGTAGTCTTGAAACCAAATGTCGCAAAATGACCTGTGAAATCCTAAAGGTACTCATTGGACTTTGGGCCCCTTAGCGTACTTAGGGTGTAAAAAAGTGCCACACATGTGGTACCGCTGTACTCAGGAGAAGTAGTATAATGCGTTTTGGGGTGTATTTTTACACATACCCATGCTAAGTGGGAGAAATATCTCTGTAAATGACAATTGTTTGATTTTTTTACACACAATTGTCCATTTACATAGAAATTTCTCCCACCCAGCATGGGTATGTGTAAAAATACACCCCAAAACACATTATACTACTTTTCCTGAGTACGGCGGTACCACATGTGTGACACTTTTTTGCAGCCTAGGTGCGCTAAGGGGCCCAACGTCCTATTCACAGGTCATTTTGAAGCATTTGTTTTCTAGACTACTCCTCGCGGTTTAGGGCCCCTAAAATGCCAGGGCAGTATAGGAACCCCACAAGTGACCCCATTTTAGAAAGAAGACACCCCAAGGTATTCCGTTAGGTGTATGGCAAGTTCATAGAAGATTTTATTTTTTGTCACAAGTTAGTGAAAAATGACACTTTGTGAAAAAAAACCAATACAAATTATTTTCCGCTAACTTTTGACAAAAAATAAAATCTTCTATGAACTCGTCATACACCTAACATAATACCTTGGGGTGTTTTTTTTTCTAAAATGGGGTCACTTGTGGGGTTCCTATACCGCCCTGGCATTTTACAGGCCCAAAACCGTGAGTAGTCTGGAAACCAAATGTCTCAAAATGACTGTTCAGGGGTATAAGCATCTGCAAATTTTGATGACAGGTGGTCTATGAGGGGGTGAATTTTGTGGAACCGGTCATAAGCAGGGTGGCCTTTTAGATGACAGGTTGTATTGGGCCTGATCTGATGGATAGGAGTGCTAGGGGGGTGACAGGAGGTGATTGATGGGTGTCTCAGGGGGTGGTTAGAGGGGAAAATAGATGCAATCAATGCACTGGGGAGGTGATCGGAAGGGGGTCTGAGGGTTTGGCCGAGTGATCAGGAGCCCACACGGGGCAAATTGGGGCCTGATCTGATGGGTAGGTGTGCTAGGGGGTGACAGGAGGTGATTGATGGGTGTCTCAAGGTGTGATTAGAGGGGAGAATAGATGCAAGCAATGCACTGGCGAGGTGATCAGGGCTGGGGTCTGAGGGCATTCTGAGGGTGTGGGCGGGTGATTGAGTGCCCTAGGGGCAGATAGGGGTCTAATCTGATAGGTAGCAGTGACAGGGGGTGATTGATGGGTAATTAGTGGGTGTTTAGGGTAGAGAATAGATGGAAACACTGCGCTTGGGTGGTGATCTGTTGTCGGATCTGCGGGCGATCTATTGGTGTGGGTGGGTGATCAGTTTGCCCACAAGGGGCAGGTTAGGGGCTGATTGATGGGTGTCAGTGACAGCGGGTGATTGATGGGTGTCAGTGACAGGGGGTGATTGATGGGTGATTGATAGGTGATTGACAGGTAATCAGTGGGTTATTACAGGGGAGAACAGATGTAAATATTGCACTGGCGAATTGATAAGGGGGGGTCTGAGGGCAATCTGAGATTGTAGGCGGGCGATTGGGTGCCCGCAAGGGGCAGATTAGGGTCTGATCTGATGGGTAACAGTGACAGGTGGTGATAGGGGGTGATTGATGGGTAATTAGTGGGTGTTTAGAGGAGAGAATAGATGGAAACACTGCGCTTGGGTGGTGATCTGATGTCGGATCTGCGGGCTATCTATTGGTGTGGGTGGGTGATCAGTTTGCCCGCAAGGGGCAGGTTAGGGGCTGATTGTTGGGTGGCAGTGACAGGGGGTGATTGATGGGTGATAGGTGATTGGCAGGTGATTGACAGGTGATCAGTGGGTTATTACAGGGAAGGACAGATGTAATTAATGCACTGGCGAATTGATAAGGGGGGGTCAGAGGGCAATCTGAGCGTCTGGGCGGGTGATTGGGTGCCCGCAAGGGGCAGATTAGGGTCTGATCTGATAGGTAAAAGTGACAGGTGGTGATAGGGGGTGATTGATGGGTGATTGATGGGTAATTAGTGGGTGTTTAGAGAAGATAACAGATGTAAACGATACATTTGGGAGGTAATCTGACGGCGGGTTTGCGGGCGATCTAATGGTGTGGGTGGGTGATCAGATTGCCCGCAAGGGGCAGGTTAGGGGCTGATTGATGGGTGGCAGTGACAGGGGGTGATTGATGGGTGATAGGTGATTGGCAGGTGATTGACAGGTGATCAGTGGGTTATTACAGGGAAGAACAGATGTAATTAATGCACTGGCGAATTGATAAGGGGGGGTCTGAGGGCAATCTGAGCGTGTAGGCAGGTGATTGGGTGCCCGCAAGGGGCAGATTAGGGTCTGATCTGATAGGTAACAGTGACAGGTGGTGATAGGGGGTGATTGATGGGTGATTGATGGGTAATTAGTGGGTGTTTAGAGGAGAGAATAGATGTAAACAATGGATTTGGGAGGTGATCTGATGTCGGATCTGTGGGCGATCTATTGGTGTGGGGGGGTGATCAGATTGCCCGCAAGGGGCAGGTTAGGGGCTGATTGATGGGTGGCAGTGACAGGGGGTGATTGACGGGTGATTGACGGGTGATTGACGGGTGATTGACAGGTGATCAGGGGGATAGATGCATACAGTAAACAGGGGGGGGTGGTCTGGGGGGGGGGGGTCTGGGGAGAATCTGAGGGGTGGGGGGTGATCAGGAGGGGGCAGGGAGCAGGGGGGGGGGGGGGGGGAAATAGCGTTGACAGATAGTGACAGGGAGTGATTGATGGGTGATTAGGGGGGTGATTGGGTGCAAACAGGGGTCTGGGGGGTGGGCAGGGGGGGGGTCTGATGGGTGCTGTGGGCGATCTGGGGCAGGGGAGGGAGAAATCAGTGTGCTTGGGTGCAGACTAGGGTGGCTGCAGCCTGCCCTGGTGGTCCCTCGGACACTGGGACCACCAGGGCAGGAGGCAGCCTGTATAATACACTTTGTAAACATTACAAAGTGTATTATACACTTTGTATGCGGCGATCGCGGGGTTAACATCCCGCCGGCGCTTCCGTATAGCCGGCGGGATGTTGCGGCGAGCGAGCAGTGACAGGCGCCGGCGGAGGATCGCGTCACGGATGACGCGATCGCTCCGCCCATGCCCTTAAATGGACCGCCGCCTCTGTGGGTGAGGCCGTCCTGCAGGGCTCCACTTCCCCGCCGCCCCTGTGTAGTGGGCGGTCGGGAAGTGGTTAAATAATTTGACTTCTGGCAATTGCTGGAAGCCGAATGATTGCGTTTTAAAAGTAACTTCAGCTCGGTCTTCTGACAGCGCCAAAGTTACTCCCTTTGCACTGCTATAGCCATGATTCCTATTACGGCCTATGGGGGCTCCGGCTGCAGCCAAGTCTCCTGCGCTGGATTCACTGTGTTCGCCTGTAATGATCTATTTGAGAAAAAGTAAAGATTTCTCATAGGAAAGGGGGTATTAGCTGCTGATTGGAATGAAGTTCCAACCCGGGTTAAAATTCCTCTTTAACTCTAGTGGGATCGGGTTTGTTCCCCCCCCCCTGCTTTATACAGTGGTTGCCTTTGTGGTAGCCCACACTTGTGAGTCCCATTCTATCTTACATATTCTGTATCCCTTAGAATATTTGCATACTACACTATAGTGGAATCTCTGTCTACTCCATTTATATACAGGTCCTTCTAAAAAAATTAGCATATTGTGATAAAGTTCATTATTTTCTGTAATGTACTGATAAACATTAGACTTTCATATATTTTAGACTCATTACACACAACGGAAGTAGTTCAAGCCTTTTATTGTTTTAATATTGATGATTTTGGCATTCAGCTCATGAAAACCCAAATTTCCTATCTCAAAAAATTAGCATATCATGAAAAGGTTCTCTAAACGAGCTATTAACCTAATCATCTGAATCAACTAATTAACTCTAAACACCTGCAAAAGATTCCTGAGGCTTTTACAAACTCCCAGCCTGGTTCATTACTCAAAACCGCAATCGTGCGTAAGACTGTCGACCTGACTGCTGTCCAGAAGACCATCATTGACACCCTCAAGCAAGAGGGTAAGACACAGAAAGAAATTTCTAATCGAATAGGCTGTTCCCAGAGTGCTGTATCAGGGCACCTCAGTGGAAAGTCTGTGGGAAGGAAAAAGTGTGGCAGAAAACGCTGCACAACGAGAAGAGGTGACTGGACCATGAGGAAGATTGTGGAGAAGGACCGATTCCAGACCTTGGGAGACCTGCGGAAGCAGTAGACTGAGTCTGGAGTAGAAACATCCAGAGCCACCGTGTACAGGCATGTACAGGAAATGGGCTACAGGTGCCGCATTCCCCAGGTCAAGCCACTTTTGAACCAGAAACAGCAGCAGAAGCGCCTGACCTGGGCTACAGAGAAGCAGTACTGGACTGTTGCTCAGTGGTCCAAAGTACTTTTTTCGGATGAAAGTAACTTTTACATGTCATTCGGAAATCAAGGTGCCAGAGTCTGGAGGAAGACAGGGGAGAGGGAAATGCCAAAAGTCCAGTGTCAAGTACCCACAGTCAGTGATGGTCTGGGGTGCCATGCCAGCTGCTGGTGTTGGTCCACTGTGTTTTATCAAGGGCAGGGTCAATACAGCTAGCTATCAGGAGATTTTGGAGCACTTCATGCGAGTACATTTGAAATCGGCGCCAGTAGACTTGGGCGCAGGATACAGCGGTATATGGCTGATCCTGCTTCTGCACAAGTCCGGGCCGATTTAATTACTATTCCCCCTCCAGGCCGCCATGGATAGTGGGGGAATGAAATAATTCGGCTTCCAGCAATTTCTGTAGGCCGAATTATTATGTTTTTAAGCAACCTTGGCTCCGTCTTCTGAGCGGGAGGCGTTTTGCAGAAACGCATACTCCCGTGCTGCTGCAGATTTTGGATTGCGGATGCGTTTCTGCCCCAATGTTAAGTATAGGAAAAACGCAAACCGCTCTGAAAAACGGCACTTCAGAGCGGTTTGCCAGGCGTTTTTTGTTACAATAGTTGTTCAGTAACAGCTTTACTGTAACAATACATGAAATCTACTACACCAAAAACGCTTCACAAAACCGCAAAATGCTAGCTGAAACGCTACAGAAAAAGAAGAAAAAGCATTTCAAAATCTGCTAGCATTTTGCGGATCTGCTAGCGGTTTTTGGTGTGCACCAGGCCTCACAGAGCGCAGCAATAGGAGTGATTCCTATTGAAGTCTATGGAGGCGCCGGCTGCGCCCAAATCTAGCAGCGCTGAAAAGCACTGCTCCGCTTCATGCTTCCATCTGCTAAAAAGCTTTATGGAGATGAAGATTTCATTTTTCAGTACGACCTGGCACCTGCTCACAGTGCCAAAACCACTGGTAAATGGTTTACTGACCATGGTATTACTGTGCTCAATTGGCCTGCCAACTCTCCTGACCTGAACCCCATAGAAAATCGGTGGGGTTGTAAAGAGAAAGAGAAAGTTGAGAGACGCAAGACCCAGTACTCTGGATGAGCTTAAGGCTGCTATCGAAGCATCCTGGGCCTCCATAACACCTGAGCAGTGCCGCAGGCTGATTGCCTCCATGCCACGCCGCATTGAAGCAGTCATTTCTGCAAAAGGATTCCCGACCAAGGATTGAGTGCATAACTGAACATACCGGTAATTATTTGAAGGTTGACTTTTTTGTTGTTTTAAAAACACTTTTCTTTTATTGATCGGATCAAATAGGCTAATTTTTTGAGATAGGAAATTTGGGTTTTCATGAGCTGTATGCCAAAATCATCAATATTAAAACAATAAAAGGCTTGAACTACTTCAGTTGTGTGTAATGAATCTAAAATATATGAAAGTCTAATGTTTATCAGTACATTAAAGAAAATAATGAACTTTATCACAATATGCTAATTTTTTGAGAAGGACCTGTATTTTCAAGTAGCTTAATTCTTATTACTGCAGAGCAAAACAAAAACTGAAAAGTGGCGATGATTCATTACATGATAATTCTGACTTGTATGCAGATTGCATACCGTTTAGAAGCCATAAAATGTACTTGTAGGCAATTTTGACTGGTCTAATACCAAGCTTGCATAAAATAATTTGCATAATCCTACATTAACTTGGAATTATTTGCATCTCAGCAAACTGTATGATGAAAGAGAGGTGAGAACAACAGTGGATAGGTGGAGAGGTTGAAAAATACATACTGGATAAAGTCGAAGAATAGACTAATATGGGGTATGGACCAGATTTTGCCAATCTTATTAATTATTATGGTGGCCCACACACCATACAATCCTTTAAATATTTTTTCAATTCAAGACCAATGACCAATGTACCACACACCTATGTTAAATTTCTCAGAAAAAAAAATTGCTGGGTCTGTACATCACGAAATTGGCAATCTACCACACACCATTCAATTTTCATATCAATTGATCAGAAGAATCCAACACTCCCAATATTCTTTTATTGAATAAAAATTGGAAATTTGATCAGATGTGCAGAACGAACGAAAAACAAAGCTTTACATTTTTCTTATCGTTTTTATCAAATTGCCGTAAAATTGGATAATTTTATTGTATGGTGCGTGGCCACCTTTGGTCTATCAGAAGCAAGTTATTTTTGCTCTACTTTGTAAATAAAAGTTTTCCTCTGCACGATTTCCTCATCAGGGAGTATATTGGGCTCCTTTCACATGGGCAACTGCATTGGTACCGGCACTGCACAAGAGTCAAAATTGAGCGCGGCCACAGCCACTCAGATTTGACATGTCGCGTCCCTCTGCTACCCTGTAACACTACTACATGTCAGCGCTTGACACGTGGTGTTACTACTGCAATTCAGCTGCATTTAAATTGCACTGGCAGGCAGCAGCAGGGAGACTGAACTGATCAGCAAGCGTCCAGTCTCAGCAAGCGTCCAAGGACCTTAAAGGGAACCTAAACAGAGAAGGAAATTGATTTTTCCTTTAAGGCTACTTGCACACCAAGACGTTGCGTTAGGTGCCACGTTAAGTTCGCATAACGTGCACCTAACACAACGTATGGTGCTGCAAGAGAGGACGGTAGAGTGAGCCGCGTCAGGCGGCTCTATCCCTATAAGGTCTCCCAGAGTGGCGCTGATTGGCCGGCGGGACCACGTGATGCGGAGCGAGACACTCCGCATCACGTGGTCCCGCCGGCCAATCAGCTGCCTCCAGTGCAGTGAATATTAAGTAGCCATGTGCGCGGCTACTGTAGCTGGCTCTCGCCGCCTCCTCTCTGCCCCCCACTGAGCAAACAGTCTAACGCGGCTATAGCCGCTCTAATGCCGCAGCATGCTGCACTTTCGGGAGAACGTGCAGCGTTACATGTAACGCAACGTGGTCTGTGTGAACAGCCCACTTGTGTTACATTGCTGTGCGTTGAGGGAGCGTTACAGGCGCACTAACGTGCGCCTGTAACGTCCCTGTGTGTAAGCAGCCTTAAAATAATACCAGTTGCCTGACTCTCCTGCTGATCCTGTGTCTCTAATACTTTTAGCCACAGCCCCTCAACAAGCATGCACATCAGGTGCTCTGACTGAAGTCAGACTGGATTAGCTGCATGCTTTTTTCAGGTGTGTGATTCAGCCACTACTACAGCCTAGAGATCAGCAGGACTGCCAGGCAACTGGTATTGTTTAAAAGGAAACATTCATATCCCTCTCAGTTTAGGTTTCCTTTAAGCATTGTATGCAGCATTACTGAAAACTCAATTGCGGCGCACAGGGCCGGAATTTCCATAAGGCACTGTAGGCATGTGCCTATAGGCGCCTGATGATAGAAAGGCGGCTCACTCCCCTTCCCAAGCACTTCCCTCACTCCTTCCCTATGCAGGGTCCTGATGAGAGTGTAGATGAGAGGTTACTCACACTGCTCTCTGCATTCCACTGATGAGATCTACCCTCAGTCAGGGGCACCTCTGCTACTTAATACAGATGTTTCTCTAGCTACCGAATACTTGGGGGCACTTCAAGCTACTAAAGATTGAGGGTACTTCTACCTAATACTAAGGGGCAACTGTAGCTACCTATGATGGGCAAGGGAAGTAAGGGAGAAGCGACAGCTTGGCCAGCCAGCACACTTGCGGTGCAGCTTGGTGGGGTTTGTAGGTTCATGGAAGGAGAAGTCTAAAGCCTCATCTACACGGGTAGATGAGGCTGCGATCCGGCGGATCGCCTCTTACGCGTCCCCACGCGTGCCCAAAGCGTCACCGCTCGCGTGCCGCATTCGATTCCCCGCCGGCGCTGCTTATCTTCCGCTCGATTCCCTACCATTGTCCCCTCGCGAGGAGCGAGCAGGGAATCGGCGGAAGCAAGATCCGTCCTGTCGGATCTTCAATCGAGCCGCATCAGCGGCTCGATTGATAAGGAACATCGTGGCCGCATCTACGCGTGTAGATGCGGCTTAAGGTGCCAGGACATCTGTGCCTATAGGCTCCTGTGATGTAAATCTGGGCCTGACGGCGCTTGAGCAATGAACTGTAATTGACGTGAGATGAACTCTTCCATTCATCTCAATAGGTGACAGAGAATCCAGGCAATAAACGCCAGGGATGGATACCGAATGCCATCCAGAGATCTGGGCGGGAGGCAAGTTTTTCGCAAAGTTCGATGTAGCAACTTGCAACGTCTGTGGAACTGATGGACACCATGGAAAATAACCAGATCAGGCTAGTGCCAGCGTTACGTCTATATCGGTGATGGCGAAAGCTGACCAATCATGGGAGGGAAGATTAGTCGCCGATTCCCCCCAAATCCAGGGCTGTAGTGTTAATGTGCATCTTATCACATGCAGGTGACTGAGCCCCAACCGTGCCGCCTCCTACGCCCCCTGCCCATCACACCACGCAGGGCTCCGCTGCTGCTGATTGCAGGCTGCCCTCAGGGGCAGATTTTGGGGCCAGTGACATCTGATGAGTGTGGCCACAACAGCACAGACTTGGGGGAGTCACTGCTGAGCTTCTGCTAATGCTGCCTGCAGGGCCATTACCACCTCATCACATGCCAGCAATCAGCAGCACTGCCCATCCTCCCCAGGCTGAAGCCAGGGTGCCCACAGGCTCTGCTTTCGGGCCAGTGAATGTGGCAGTGGGCGGGCCGATGAGAGCTTGGCCACACCCACTCCCGGGAGGATGGGGTGTGCCGCGCCCTGCCCCCACCCATGCTTTCCTCCTCCCCCGTGCAGAAAGCCACCTACCTCCGGGGGCGCGGACGGGCCGGGACGGGGCCGCCGCCGGAACACAGCGCTCCGGAAGTGCTATGTCAAAATACCTCCACTCTCCGAGCCTCCTCACCCGGAAGTGCTCCGCCCCTCCCCTTATTCGCGACACGCTGAGGGGAGGAGCTAGGCGGCCATCTTGAGTGGGGAAGAGTAGGCAGAAGAGAGATGTGGCTGATCTTTGGTTTCCCATACTGTGCATTCTACAGCATGTCCTACATTCCTCACACCGGGCTTAGTTTCTAGGTGTCTTCCCACATTCTGGCCTCCATTCTAAGGGCTGGTTCACACTAGAGGCGTTTTTTCATTTTTGTAAGCGCTGTCGATTTTTCAAAATTACCCTTAAAGCGCTTACACCATGCTTTCCTATGGGCTAGTTCAGATCGGGGCGTTCCATTCGCTTTCCGATCTGAAAAGCGCTGCCTGTACCATTTTCGGCGCTATTTTGCTACAACGGAAGTTATAGGAAAAACACTCACAAAATCGCTTTATGCAGCGATTGCGTTAGATTTTTAAGAATAAATACATTGGGCTCTATTCACAACGAGGCATGCGGTAAAGGATTTTTTACCGCAAAATTGCCGCCAGCGGTAATCTCCACATTTTTTCAACATTCACAAAAATTTTCTGCATGTTTTCCGCATGCGGTAAAAAAAGTGCGCAAACAGCCATTAAACTTGCGGTAAAAAGGTTGCATGAAAAATTGATCAAAAAAAAAAAATGTCAAAGTCCAGCAAGCAGAGCACTTAAAGTGAATGTTTACCAGATTAAAAAAGAAAAAGATACTCACCTAAGGAGAGGGAAGGCTCGGTCCTAATGAGCCTTCCCCCTCCTCTCCCGGTGCCCGGTCCCGCGCAGGATCCCCCGTGGCAGTATTCGACCAGTTCGGTCAAATACTGCCACTTCCGCAGCCGAAGGGAGCTTTCGGAAGCCTTCGGGAGCACTCGGGCTCCCGATGACGCGGCCGCTCCATACTACGCATGCGCGAGCGCCCTCTATGACGCACTCGCGCGTACGTACGTAGTATGGAGCGGCCCGTCTTCGGAAGCCCGAGTGCTCCCGAAGACCCTGCAGCGGCGGATGCGAACGGGGGAGCCAGCGCAGCACCGAGGGCACCGGGAGAGGAGAGGGAAGGCTCATTAGGACCGAGCCTTCTCTCTCCTTAGGTGAGTATCTGACTTTTTCTTTTTTTAAATAGGTACCCATTGGGTATCATTCATAAACAGGCTGCCGGTAGTGCGGGAAAACACCGTTCTTCTCCGCAACCGGTAATTAAGACTTCTGGGTGGCCATTCATAAAGAAGTCTGCCTGTTGCGGAAGAAGTGCGGAGGTTTTCTGGAGGAAGCTGGCGGTAGCGTGGCGGTAGGCATGCGGAAACTTAAAAGCTGCCCGATTCCCTCCCTGCGCTGCTCTGTCTGATGCTGCTTGGGAGGTCCCTCCCATTCATTTATATGTATTCCGCCCGCCTATCGCTACTGTCGAGCAAGCGGTATTTTCCTTCCGGATACCGCTTGCTGTAATCTTTATGAATGGATGTGTTTGTTACTTTTTCTAGATTAATCTAGAAAAACTCCGCACAAGGCGGAAATGTATCGCTCTGTCACTTTTTCATGCGGAAAGAGCCTTTATGAATGGGGCTTATGCTGAGTGGTCGGGAAAGTCACCGGTGTTAAGCATTTCCGCATGCGGAAATGCTTTATGAATGATACCCATTGGCTTTAAGCCTCCAGACTTCATTTAAATCAATGGGAAGCGAAATATATCACCTACTACTTGTAGGTGATAAAAAAATCGGCAACTAACGCAGAAATAATGCACCTTAATTTTTTTGTGAATTTGGATTTTTTGCGGAAAATACCGACTTTTGCGGAACTTTTTCCGCATTACTACCGAACATTTACTGCACTTTTTCCGCAAGCAGAAAATTTTGTGAATGTCAACATGGTGTTGTTTTGGTTGCAAATTTCCCGCAAGTACTTTACCGCATGCGGTAAGTCATTGAGAATAGAGCCCATTGTATTTATTATTTTCCGGGTCAAAGAGTTCACTTCCTGACTTGCGTCAGGGAGTGAATTAAAAAACACTCTGGGAAAGCAATTAGAAAAGCGCTTTTAACAAAAAGCGCTGCCCACCCAAGCGCCGGGAGTAAAAAAAAAACGCATAAAAAAAGACCAATGCTAACACGATCAGAAGAACACAGTTTTTTGACACAATTTTTTTTTCGATTCCCGGCGCTTAGGTGGGCGGTGCATTTTTGTTAAAAGCGCTTTTCCAGGGCTTTTTTTTTATTCACTCCCTGACACAAGTCAGGAAGTAAACTCTTTGACCCGTAAAAGAATCAATACAATGAATTTATTCTGAAAAAAATGCAATCGCTGCACAAAGCGATTTTGTGAGCGTTTTGCGTTTTTCCTATACCTTCCATTGTAGCAAAATCGCCCCGAAAATGGTCCATGCAGCACTTTTCAGATCGGAGAGAGGACGGAACACCCCAATCTGAACTAGCCCATAGGAAAGAAATTTTGAAAAAATCGCCAGCGCTTAAAAAAAAGAAAAAATGCCTCTAGTGTGAACACGCCCTAAATGAGTTACGCTCATGCAATTTCCCATAAGACAGGGCGAATCGATTATTTACAACAGGTGTGATCTGATTTCCAAACTTTTTTTTGATCGATATTGTTTAAAAAGTGATCTGAAAATTGATCAGAAAAGTAATCGGAAATCAGATCGGACCTGTCGGAAATAACCGTTTCGACCCGTCTAACTGATGGGAAATTGCATGATGTGTACCAGGCATTACCGCATTCGGTAACAACATTTGGAAATTACTGCCTGAAGTATGACCATGTTCATGTTCACAATGTTTCGTGCCTGGAATTACCGGTTCTAGAAAACATGCAGTAAAAAAGTGACAAAAGTGTGGTAACGTTGGTAAAAAAAAAAAAAGAGATTTTTAATTTAGATTTAAATTAAATTCCTAATGAAAAGAGAGCGCATTGCCATCCATTCACAATACATGTGTGGTAAAGAAATTTGTAACAAAATATTACCAACGGCGGTAATTACGGTACTGTTTTTTTCCCCACATTCAGTAAAATACTGCAGTAACATGACTGAAATAGTGAAAAAAAGTTGCAATATCATTTTCTGCAGAATAATTCCAAAGTCCAGCAAACACAGCTCCAGAGGCTCTACACTACATGTAATTGGATGTGAAGTAAAAAACAGCGGCAGGTATTTACAGGTGATAAAAAAAAAATTGATTAAAAACGATTAAAGAATGGACTTTTTTCCATTAACTTTATTTTTTGTGGAATTTAGGCTGCTTTCACATCAGGACGTTAAAGTCGCACGTTACAGCAGCCCGTAACGCAGAACAGCTCACAGCAATTAAAAATCAATGGGCTGTTCACAGTGCCCACATTGCGTTGGAGTATAACGCTGCACGTTAAATGAAAGTGCAGTATGCTGTTCGTTATACTCGTATTTAGCTGTGTTAGAATGTTGTTGTCTTTTAATTTGATGCATGCACCGTTTTAGTTCTATCAGTATGTGACGTAAAGTACGCATCAAGAGACGCATAACGCAGTTCAATATAATGTCCAACTTCAAAACTAACATGCGTTAGGGGCACGTTATGCGACCTTAACGTCGCATCAAACGCAATGTCTTATTGTGAAAGAGCCCTAAGTAAACCTGAGATGGGGCAAGAAAAAAATATACATACCTGGGGCTTCCTCCAGCCACCTCCAGGCTGATTGCTCCCTCGCTGTCCTCCGACGCCTGGATCATCTGCAATTGGCCCCCAAAAGTATTCCAGTTCTGTGCCTGCATTGATGGGAGCGCGCGTGCCCGGACTGCGCCTGCGACGACTGACCCAGATTGGCGGATTTTCTTAGGCCAGTTGCAGATGAACCAGGCAGTGGAGGAGGATGGCGCATCAGCGACGGAGCGATCAGCATAGAGGAAGCCCTAGGTATTTTTACTGACATGTTACCACAATTATCACTTTTTTACTGCAATTTTTCCGCAAACAATAATTTCAGGCAGAAAACCTGAATGTGGACATGGTTATACTTGAATTGGTAATTTTCCGACATTTGGTTACCGAATGTAACTTACTGAGAATTGAGGCCATTGTTTTATCGATAATTACCTACTTTTTATCACCTGTGAGTACCTACCGCTAATTTGTCACTTCACATCTAATTACATGCAGTCTAGAGCCTTTTGAGCTGTGTTTTCTGGACTTTGAAATTTTTCCACAAAAAACAGTATTTTACTCACTAATTCTGCATTTTTTTAAACAAACTTTTAATTACTATTTTTTTATTATTACCGCCACGTTACTGCACTATTTTACCGACCTTTACCTGCACGCATAAATATGTTAGTAATTATGGAAAAAAAAATCAGTAATCACTGCTGTCCAGGGCCGGGCCGAGGCATAGGCTGGAGAGGCTCCAGCCTCAGGGCGCAGTGTAGGAGGGGGCGCAGAATTCATTCAGCTGTCATTCCTAATTGTGTTTGAAGCCGAATGAAATAAGAAAAGGGGATACATGGCAGTGACTGCAAGCCAGATAACTAGAGATTAAGGTGTTGGGGAGGTTGTGGACCCTGTGGCACCTCTTAGTCTAATAGCAATCAGTGTGTGACGGCTGGGGTGGGAGGGATGGAGGGGCGCACTTTGGTGTCTCAGCCTTGGGTGCTGGAGGACCTTGTCCCGGCTCTGCTGCTGTCAGTAATTTTTCAAGATAAAATTCCTTACGGCAATGTGTTATGGTGAATGGAGGTCATTATGTCCTCTTTGCACACTGATGTGCCTCTCAGCTCCCCTTCCTACTGTAGTGCAAGGAGAGAGGCTGCAGCCAATGGGCTTGGTTCTGATAGTAAAGAAAGATAAGAATGAAGGGTTTTAGCCACGGCACTTGTGGCATACATTGCTTAAAGTGAACCTATATCGGAAATAAATTATTTTAACTTACCTGGGGCTTCTACGAGCCCCTGCATCCACCCTGTGCACAAGCTGTCACTGAGCGATCCTCCAGTCCCCCGGAGGACCTGAAAGGCTTGCTGTGATAGATGGAACCATGAATTCTACTGTCCTACAAAAAATCCTGAAGGAGAATGTCCGACCATCTGTTCGTCAACTCAAGCTGAAGCGATCTTGGGTGCTGCAGCAGGACAATGACCCAAAAAACACCAGCAAATCCACCTCTGAATGGCTGAAGAAAAACAAAATGAAGACTTTGGAGTGGCCGCCCTAGTCAAAGTCCTGACCTGAATCCTATTGAGATGTTGTGGCATGACCTTAAAAAGGCGGTTCATGCTAGAAAACCCTCAAATAAAGCTGAATTACAACAATTCTGCAAAGATGAGTGGGCCAAAATTCCTCCAGAGTGCTGTAAAAGACTTGTTGCAAGTTATCGCAAACGCTTGATTGCAGTTATTGCTGCTAAGGGTGGCCCAACCAGTTATTAGGTTCAGGGGGCAATTTCTTTTTCACACAGGGCCATGTAGGTTTTGAGTTTTTTTCTCACTAAATAATAAAAACCATCATTTAAAACTGCATTTTGTGTTCAATTATGTTATCTTTGACTAATAGTTAACGGTTTTTGATGAGCAGAAACATTTGTTTGTGACAAACATGCAAAAGAATAAGAAATCAGGAAGGGGGCAAATAGTTTTTCACATCACTGTAATTGCTCCCAATCTGCTCCTAATCGATAAGGGGATCGATTTTTAGATCACTACTGCACAAAATTAATCCAGTTAGCTTGTTGCTACTGGAGTGCACCAGCGAGCTTCAGTGGGTCCCATCACCAGATTGGTGGTGGGGAGGTAAGTGTCTGATTTTTTCCCAATAATTGTCACAGGTTTGCTGTAAGCTAGCACGGTACAAAAAAAAAATAAAAGTGGCTATAGAGCATAGCTCTCAACTTTTTGAGATGAGAAAAAGGGACACTTAAGCCACGCCCCTGCCACACCCCTGGCCATGCCCTCACCATGCCTCTAGTCACGCATACCATAACAATTTCATAAGAAAAATATGTTGTTTTATAATTCAAACCACACTGGTCCTTTCTATCCTGGTTAATTTTCCTTCATAGTAGCATTTTAAAATTAGTAATATATCAATTTAAAGGATGGGAATAAAGTTTAGAGTCAATCAAACACATTTTTAGTATAGAAATATATGTATTTACATAGAAAGAGGGACAGAGTCCTGAAAGAGGGACAAATGAGGATGAAAGAGGGACAGAGGGACAGGGCTCCCAAAAAAGGAATGTCCCTCCGAAAAAGGGACAGTTGGGAGCTATGATAGAGTGATGAAAGATCACACCAGTAGAGTGACCAGACATCCCGGATTGCCCGGGACACGTCCCGGATTCGGGGTCCGCTGTCCCAGGCTTAATGAGGTCCCGGGAAACGTCCCGCTTTCAGCAGCGGGACGTCCCGGCCTCGGGACTCTGGCCACTCTCTCCTCAATGAACTGGCAGCGGCGTCTATAGACGCCGTGCCAGTTCATTGCCTGCAGCCCCGCTCCAGCCTCCTCTTCCGGTGTCTGTTTCCGACACCGGCAGGCGAGCAGGGCTACGGCAAGATGGCTGCCGAAGCCCTGTACTGGAGACCTATTTGTGTCTCCAGTACAGGGCTTCGGGCGCCATCTTGCCGTAGCCCTGCTCTGCCAGGCTGTCAGCGCGGGAGACTGCAGGAGAAGTAAGACGGTCCCAGGAGCAGCGCGCCAGAGGCCGGAGACTTCTGCCAGGTGAGTAAATGCTTTCTTTTCCAGGTGAAATGTTTGCCCGCATTGTTTCTTTTCCAGGTGAAATGTTTGCCCGCATTGTTTCTTTTCTGGTGAAATGTTTGCCCGCATTGTTTCTTTTCTAGCTAAATGTTTGCCCGCATTGTTTCTTTTCTGGTGAAATGTTTGCCCGCATTGTTTCTTTTCTAGCGAAATGTTTGCCCGCAGTGCGTTTCTTATCTGGTGAAATGTTTGCCCGCAGTGCGTTTCTTTTCTGGTGAAATGTTTGCCCGCATTGTTTCTTTTCTGGTGAAATGTTTGCCCGCATTGTTTCTTTTCTGGCGAAATGTTTGCCCGCATTGTTTCTTTTCTAGCGAAATGTTTGCCCGCAGTGCGTTTCTTTTCTGGTGAAATGTTTGCCCGCAGTGCGTTTCTTTTCTGGTGAAATGTTTGCCCGCATTGCGTTTATTTTGTACCGACATGTTGCCCGCATTGCGTTTATTTTGTACTGACATGTTTGCCCGCATTGCATTTATTTTATACTGACATGTTGCCCGCATTGCGGTTATTTTGTGCTGACATGTTGCCTATTGCGTTTATTTTCTGGTGTCCGGGGTAACTGTTACTGCATTTATTATTTAATGGTCATAGATGGCTATGTTTGCTGCTTTGTGGTTACGGTATACTATTAGCATCACACAGTTTCTTCACACCCATGATGCAAAGTCTCGTTTGTCCACATCATGGCGTAAACACTGCTTTCTTATGCCTCGCTGTTACATCATTACGTTAGCTCCGCCCATACAATGTCATGGCCATGCCCATTTTTTCGGCGCGGCGCGCGCCCCCCCCAGTCTTCGCCGATGCGCGCTCCTCAGTCCTGCGCTGCGCGCCGCCCCCCCCTCCCTCCCCGTCCCAGGTTGGATCCACAAAAATCTGGTCACTCTAACACCAGCAACAAATTATGTATACACTTTAAAATGTATAAGTCAAATTTATTCAAAACTCATAGCAAGGAAAATAGCATGACTATAGCAATGAAAATGTAGCGTTTGTACATAGCCTACAAACTATTTAGCATTATTGCAACAGATTATACTGCACGTTACCAACCAAGTCAATGGCGGCAGGAAGCATGTGAGGCGAGCGACAGTTCTGGGTAACAGAACTGCTGAGCGTGCCGGTGACGTCACTTCCGGGTCTAGCAGCACATATATGGAGCAGCGGCAGTTCCGCTTAGGTCTCTTTCCCCGCTGGTCTTGTGCTGTGCAGGTGAGTGTGGGGGATTTTCCAGGCGGGGTGGCAATGGCTGTAATATTGTCCTGAGAAGCTTCATGGTGTACTCGGGCACCTCAGGGCTGCTTGTGGAGCTCTGCCGAGACGTGTAGGCTGAGGATGGACGTGGATGGTGGAGCAGCTGCATCCTGCAGGCATGGTCTCTCCCTCCCTCCCTGCCCGCCATGGCTGCATGCATGCTTGAGAGGATGAAAGCTATGTTGGTAGGGACAGCTGAGTCACAGTGATGAGTACCAACAGCTCTGATCAGGCATTTCCTCATCCAATCCATCTATGGCTAATTCACACTTTGTGGTGCTTGTTAAATTGTATTTATTAGATGTATCTATAAAGTTGCACAGGTCTGACTGTGTTTTGCCAGCTTTCACATGTCACTGTATGGTGCAGTTCCTAATTGTAAACTCAACTAATGTCCTAGCACCTTTTTTCCCCTATGGGAGAAAAGTTTAGGATAACAAGATTGATAGCTTAATTGTGGCTTCAGTTAAAAAGTAATCTGGTGTGAGGGGGATATGGAGGCTGACATGGGGCAACTGTAGTGAGGGATAAGGAGGCTGCCATACTTTACTTTTTAAACAAAGCCAGTTTCCTGGCAGCCCTGCTGGTCTATTTGGCTACAGAAGTGTTTGAATCTCACTGGAATTGAGCATGCAGCTAATCTTGTCAGATTTGACAATGTCACACCTGATCTGCTGCATGCTTGTTCAGGGTCTATGGCTAAAAGTATTAGAGGCAGAGGATCAACAGCAGGGCTGTGGTGTTGGGAGTGTTTTTTTTGTTTTTTTTTTTAGGGGGGGGTGGGTCGTACCTGGAGCTGGCGGTTTCATAAATGTTGGTGTTGGGTGGTTTTTGTACTGACTTCACAGCCTTGATCAGCAGGGCTGCCAGGCAACTGGCGTTGCTTATAAGGAAATATGGCAGCCTCCATGTACCTCACTTCAGTTGTCCTTTCAAGGACAGTTACGAGTAAAAGAAAATCTACTTACCTGGGGCTTCCTCCAGCCCCTGGTAGCCAATATGTTACTTGCTGCATCTCTGGTGCCCTTTCTGTTGCAGGGGCTAGCCTTGCCAGGTTGGAATCTTCTGCGTGAGTGTGATTGCACTCCAGTAGCTGGGAGCATTCTGTGCAGGAGCAGTAGTTCTGTACCTGTGCAGAACTATCCAGGCTGCACAAGTGGCATGCAGTTGCTGAAGATGCTGACCTGGTGAGGTCTGCAATGGAAGGGGCACTGGGGGAGAGGGGGGTGGGTGTATGTATGTGTTTTTTTTGTTTTGTTTTCTGGAAGCATATCAAATATTAACTTCCTCCCACTTTTTTCCTTGCTCCTTAGGATTAACTACAGCTCATGCTTCTGCAGTCTTGGGTAAGTATTTGTGTATATATATATTATGCACATGTATAGTACAGCAATGCAGTTCATGATGATTTAAGTTAATCAATGGGAATCTCTCTGAATAAGGATGAGGGAGGACTTGTACTCTGATGCCCTCTAGGACACAGGGGCTTCCTTTTAGTTCCATGCTTGTCGTCATGATCTGTTTTTGTCTTTAGGTTAGAGATGCTCCTATGCAGAATGGCTGTTCAAGTAAAGAAATACAAGGTTTGTAACTGTGTACTTGTTCAAATGCCACGTACTGGTTAAAGAAAAACTAAAGTAATGGGAGGAGCCAGTTTAACTTTACCTGGGGCTTCTACCAGACCCTTGCTGCTGCCCTGTACCTGCACTGTCACTGGGTGATCCTCCAGTGACCCTTTTTTTGGTTAGGGCAACTAAGCCAGTCGATGGGCCCGGGTGCCTGTGTGGCCCTGATTGTGCACGCCCTTGATCGCGCTCCCGTTGCCAGGAGCATCCTGTGTATGCGCAGTATGAGAATAGCATCCACGTAGGACGCTTCAGGAGTGCGGACCAGGGTGGGAGGGCTGTACAGTTGCCATCGACTTGCTGAGCCGCTCAAACTGAACATGGTGCTGCTGGAGGATGGCTGTGATGGCACAGAAGGGCTGGTAGAAGCCCCACGTAAGTTAAATTTACTTGTATCATTTTAGGTTTTCTTTAGAGCCCCTTGTACAGTTACCATAAGCCCTGTACAAGCTGTTGCCAGCTCCTGCTTGGTGGCTTGTGTACATAACATAGCAAGGGAAATCGCTGCAAACTCATGATAGCAGCATTTTCTCGAGCAGAAGTCCATGCAGAGAATCTGCCCCAGGACCTGGTAGTGTAGGTGGAAATCAGGCCAGGGTTCCACTAGGTTGTTGTTGTAATGCCACTATGATGACTCTTATTTGCTACTCTTGACTGTCAGGATGACGAGAGAGCATCTACCACCAGTATCCATGCTGAGGCATTACACAGTTTTTGATTTATTGTTTTTTATACTAGTTTACTTTGTAACTTAATCTTTGCCTTCTTTCAGGTGTGGCGTCCAGTCCAGCATGCTGCAGTTTTCTCCTTGGTAAGGCCTATTTATAATTTCTGTTATGTATGTGTTTGATATGCGTGATGACTTGATACAATCAATGGGAATCTCTCTGAATAAGGATGAGAGAAGATATTTGGTCTGATATTGTGAAACTTAGGTTGATATTCTATCAGCAGTTAGTATGTCGTCTTATGTGCTTTTTTTTTTTTTTTTTTTTTTTTTTTTTTTTTTTCCTTTCTAGCAATCTAGCCAATGCTGTCCCTGCTGAAATGATCCCGAAAGCACAAGGTATGTGGCAGTATAGCGATCAATACTACGCCTTCTTGGTTAAGTTGTCCATATACTATTTAAAGGGCTACTGTTAAGTGTATCATGTGTAAGTACACATGAATGCACAAATTCATTTTCTCCTACAGTAAATATCTGACATCTGTCAGGTTTGACCAGTTAGTCTCCTCATGGGGGCTTCTTTACATTTACAAAAGCACCCTACTTGCTTGCAGCTGTTTTAGCAGCTTGACTGCACAACTACCATTCAAGAAGTGCTTTAAAAAAAAAGATGCCCCTATGAGTTGAACTGGTTCAAAACCTGAAAGCTTTACAAACCTAAGTGACTGCAACATAGGGGAAAACAAGTGCATCTTATTTTGGAACAAATGTAGTTTTATACATGCTTGCATGTGCAGTTTTTTTTAAATTTTACAATTTTTCATGTTGGGTGTGTTAACTGAAGCCTTGATTAAGAAAAGCTGTTTTGAGCAGCCATAAGGGAAGCTGTGCAGTCAATGTAACCAGATAGTGAACTGTTTAAGGGCACTGACCTATAGGAGCTCAGTGTTTAAAGCTTGGCTGTGCCTTTTTTATAAGGGGTCCTTGGTCCCTAACCTTGCAGGATGGCCTACTGAGCACACCCTTGGTGGCTGCAGCTCTAAATCACTGAGTGCTACAGGAGAAAAGCACTCTACAAATGTTAGTATCTGCATCGCTTTGTACCATTTGAAGGGCTGCAAAGGTGGGGGGAATCTAATCTGTGAGGCATAATGATGATCACATAGTTCAGCTGATGTACAGTGATGAACTGAGCTTTGTCTTTCGCTCCTATCTGATGTCTCACGTTAGAGAATATACTGAAATTCTTATTGGAGGAGTCAGTCTAATGCAATGTTCTTTCTCTTCCAGTTAAAGACTTTGTGGCCTCAAGATGACTGGATCAGTAAGTGTCCTCTATGCCTTAACTGTGTATTGTGTTTCCTGAGAATAGCTAAACTATGTCACTTATTCCCCTCCTGTGACTAGAAAGCATTCATAGTTTATATGTACATGTCTCCAGCCTTCTAACGAATTGCTGGGATCAGAACCTTTTTGGGTTGCTGGGATTTACAACTGTCTGAAAAGGGAGGATTGGCTTTGATGGCACACACCTCAGTGATAGACTGTGGCCTGTGCAGGGTATGCTATAGAGCTTGGGGTAGGCAGCCTCATGCAGTGGATGTTTGCAAAAAGCCTAGAACTTGGGGAAATGGCAATTTGCTATATTTTTATGCTATTAGACTAAGAGGCGCCCTCAACACCTTAATCTCTAGTTATCTGGCTTGCAGTCACTGCCATATATCCCCTTTCTCTCTTCAAACACAATAGGGGAATTATAGCTGAGTGAGTTGTGTGCCCCTCCTACACTGCACCCTGAGGCTGGAGCCTCTTGCCTCGGCCTGTCCCTGCATGTGTGCAATGGCCCTAGTAATTCAAGATTTGTCACTGAGGGATCCCAAGTGCAGAGATCTTGGCCAAACACATTGATATCCTTTTTTTTTTTTTGTTTGTTTTTTTTTTTTTTTCTAAGCTGCTCTGGTGTTTCCTCCATATGAAGCATTTTGCTCTGGACTTATCACGATCACCATGTGGTTTCAATGACTGCAGCATGAGCCGGAGTAGCTGATGGTGGAGAATGTTGTCTGTCGGGTTTTCCTTCCAGGCTGAGCCTCTGACCCCACTGAATGGTTTCCCTAGTCAGACATTAGTAACTGGCTTTAGTTTCAACTAATTTCTTTAAGAAGCAACTGTTAGAATGATGATGCTATTAACAGGCTGACCATCCCATGGAGGACTGTTTATTAGCTCTATCTGACTTGTTCACATGTCATGTATGTCTGTCATCTGAATGTACCAGACTGGTAAAAGTTCCTGTTTCCTTACAGGGGACTGGCATAATCCATGGTGTATAAAGTCCACCAAGCTGGAGGTAAGTGTTTTGTGGTGTAGCCTACACAATGCAAAACTTTTTATGGTAGGGAAAGGTTGGAACCTACCATGTCAGGTTGTTCCCATTAAAGTGCATAGTCTAGACTGACATGTCAGGACATGAGGTGAAACCTCTCCTATGGCTATCACAAGAACTGGCTTCAGGGGTGTATTTCCACTGGAGGAAATCTGCTATTGCAGGATTTGGGGGGGGGGGGGGGGTGGCAGTGCTCAGCTTTCCTCCAGCTGGCCCTATCACTGACTCTGTGCTTCTGTCATCTACCAGTAACCATGTGAACCAGCAGTGTATGCCTGTACATGCTGCAGGGTATGGGCACTGGGAGATGGTGGCAGGGGAAGGCTGGGTAAGTGGAGGGCTTTAGCTATGCGAATGCTCTGCTTAGGGCCCCAGGGAACACAGCATTAGCAGATGGATCTTGTCAGAAATGGATTTGATCATCTGATGGGGAATTGCATGGTGGGCATTAGTCATAAGGCTTATGCTGGGTACACAGTATAATTTTTTTTTTTTCAGTGCAATTGTTGCGCTCTTATATTTGCTTTATTTTCCCCACATTCACTTCTATGAGAAATTAATTGCATAATAGATCAGGAGTAATATCAGATGAGAAATTTTTATCAATCTGATACATCTATCACACGGAAAATTGTACACTTTAACCAGCATTAGTCAGGTAGGCATGCCTTATTTATTGACTGCAGGATAGTCTGAAAGCCAAGCTGAGTTTCCCAGAAGTCTCTGCCATTGGCTAGCAGCTGTCCTTCTCTTGTGCTCTTTGGGTTAATGATGTTCCAAATGTCTGACCTGAAACTTGCATGTGGACTCTCTTATTACTGACACAACCCTCAGAGCTCTCTGTATTTTGATGCCTGTCCCTCTAGTGCTGGCTGTTCTGACATTTGTGCCTTCATCTCTTCAGGTATCTGGATGGAAGTAAAGTCTCCAGGTGAGAAACAGTTCTGTGATGTAGCATGTAACTATTCACACTATAAACTGACTGCTAGCTCTGCTGGTGACCAGTGATGAGACTGATTCTGCCATATGATACAAGCTGATTATACTCCTAACCGTTCCATTTTTCTCTGAGGCAACCAGCAAGGTGCTAGCTCTGTACCTATCTGTGCCTTATAGGCTGCTCTAACTGACCTCTACCTTTCTGCAGATTGGACCATGCTTCCTTGAAGACTATCTGATTTTTCTTCTGTACAAAAGATGTGTAAGTAGCAAATGGATTACTGGGCTTTTGTGCTAGTGTCCACTAATGGTATGTTTCTAGTGACCTTTATATTGCGTTTTTAAAGGGAACCCAATGTGACTGATATTGTAGCTGCCATAGCTCCTTTTAACAATGCCGGTTGCCTGGTGCAGTCCTACTGATTCTCAGCCTCTAATGCTTTTGGCCAGACCCTGAACATGCAAGCAAATCAGGTGCTCTGAAGTGACGATTTGGCTGCATGCTTGTTTCAGGGCAGTGACTCACTTGAAGCCAGTTCTACAGGGACTGCCGGGTAACTGGTCTTGTTTAGAAGGAAATGTGGCATCCTACATATCCAGGGAACTCTTGTCAAACTTTGTGATGAAAATTATGTTGGTAGGGACATCTGAGATCATGTGATGTTTACCAACGTCTCTGAAATGAAACCTATATTATATAACCTGTAATGAATGACATGGAGGCTGCCATTCCTGATCTATCATGCAAATTCTCAAACCTTCACTTTCCTCCCATCTGGCCTGTCGTTCTGCTGTTTGGAAGTGAAGCTGTTTTGACCTGCTAATTTGAACAGCTCTTTGGAACTACTCCAGTCAGAGTTGCATGTGAGTTCGCTTTTAAAGTGAACTAAGCACTATTTTTAGCACCCATGGCATCTCTATAGCACACTAAAAATGCATGCAGCAATGTGGCCCATATTAAAAAACTAAAGACTGATGTAATTGCACACATGTAGATGTCAAACTTTTTTGGGGGGAGGTGTAACCGTACATTGGACACTGCTTCAAAAAAGTTAGCAAGTCACAGACTTAGTCTTCACACCTTTCACACCTTTCTTGTGGATAAATGGGCAGCTAGGAGGACTTTAACAATTGCATAATGCAACATCTGTCTTTGGTACTGGATTATGGGATGTTTGCAAAGATGAATTCGCTTGAAGATTTGTGAACAGTTTACAAAACTTGCCTAACATTTTAAGATCTCTTGAAACTTGTCTCTTCAAAAATACTTTTTTACTTTATATCCTTGTACTTAGTTAATGGTGGTGTGGTGCACCATTGAGGATATGGGTTTTTGATCCAATTTTTCAATTACAGCTAGAAGGGGGACATGGATGCTCCTATAGCTATTAGAAACCAGGAACAAATTGTGCTTGCTTCTCTTTAAGGATCAGGCAAACTGAATACCAGTTACCACTAATCCTGTCACTAGGATCACATGACTCGCTATGGTGACAGTTGACCAATTGGAGCAGCTGGGATGAAGTCTTGCTTCATCCTGAACACTTTGATTCCGTTCAAGGAGACAGAAATGGCAGCTGATGTGTATCATGCAGGGTTCTTTCATGTTGTAGTTTTTTTTTTTTTTTTTTTTTTTTTTTTGACACCAATGACAGACATTTTTATCTTCCATTTAGAGCTTTATACCTCTGATGGAGACTTCTCAAGCGAGATCAGTGACCTGATTGGTAAGTGTTTTAGGATCTGCAAATTTAAAGGAACTCTGAAGCACTTGCTGATTGCTGGGGCATGTGTACAGCTTAGTATTAAAGCTACAAAAACCCTAAAGGGGAACTTCAGCCTAAACCTACTGTCATTAACTTACATTAGTTATTAAAATGGGTGCAACGAGCATCAGAAATCCCATCATGCTTTGCACAGCATCAGAGGAAAAATGCCTGCGCATTTTTCTCATGTGCAGCTAAAACAAAGCTTGGGTAAGAAACATAGTTCTGATGCTGTGACACTGTTGACCAGCAAGCCTTTTCTGTGCCGCTGAGTAGATTTATTTTTTTTTGTTTATGTTTTTTTTATTTTTTTTTTTTTTGTCTGGAGGTTCACTTTAAAGAAACTCTGACCAAGAATTGAACTTTATCTCAATCAGTAGCTTATTATTAATTAGAAATCTATTCTGTTTCACAGAACATTAGGGGGCACTGTATATTGTGGTGAAACCCTTCCCACAAACTGAGGACCATGGTACTCCTGGCAGTTGCCTGTCTGTGCACCTTGTTGCATTGTGGGAAATGGCTGTTTACACCTGTTTCCAACTGCCAAAAAATCCCTGATTTACATTCTGGCATTACATGGTGACATTTTTACTGTTGGCAGGAGATGTAGCTGCAGCAGCTACATCTCCTGCCAAAAGTAAAAATGTCACCATGTAATGTCAGAATGTAAATCAGGGATTTAAAATTTACAATGGGCAAACACTGACTAAATCATTTATACATAATTATTGTGAAAATTAAGCACTTTATTACATTTCACTGGAGTTCCTCTTTAGGGCACCTTTTCCACAAGCAGTTAGGCAGTGAAAAGCCTCAAACTCACCTGCTGCCTGTTAACTGCTTGCTGAGCACACAGTTCAACTGCCCATGGAAATGGGCCCTAAATTTTTTTTTTTTTTACACAAAAAAAATCACTTGGAGTGAAAAATCTAGCAAATGTGCAGATGTCTCTGGTCCAGCTGGAAAAGCTTAGATATTATCTGGAATCAAGACCTGCAGTCCTTCCTGTCTTTGTGACAATTGTGCTAGGTGCACATGGCTTTACTCTGGAGATCTGAGCTTCTGAGAATGTTAGTTTCAGCTCCTCCACAGTATATGGGTGTGAAGATGACTGATACTACTCTGCTGTGCACATTTCCTCCTCCTGCTGGTCAGAGGCTGCTTGTGCTGGAGTTCAGACACAGGACTGAAATGAGTATTGTACAAAGCTTAAATTTTATGGCTGCAATGACTCTTTACAGCATTTGCTTTCACCACAGCCATCAGATAAGTGCTTCCTGAGGTTCCAAGTTGCTACAAATCTCATAAGCCGATGATGCTCTTAAGAGTAGTGGACAGAAGTGATTTCTGACACCTTTATTATGACACTGAGGCTTATCCAGATAACTGACCACCGTGTGGTTTGTGGGAGTTTACACAGGCCAAAGGGTACTCCAGAGACATGGTCAGGCTGGCTCCCTCATGTTCTGTTAGGGCCCATTAACACTAGAGAGTTTCGATGGCGATTTTGGCAAAACACTCAAGCGCTATCACTTTTTTTTGTGCTAGTGCACTTTTGGGCCTGTTCTCACTTGGGCGATTTGCATTGATCACCAGCGATTCACCAAACTCAAAACATGTAGCCTGCACCCTTTTCAGGCGATTTTCCATCAATTGTTTTAGTGCTATAGACGCACTAAACACAATCGCTAGCATTTTGTTTAGCAAGTGTGAATGGGCCCTTAGTTTGCAGCTGTTACAAGGACACCACTGTGAAAATGCTAATGGTTTATGTAGCTTGCAACTGAACCAATCAAACGCAGCTGTTGAGTTTGGTCCAGTTCTACCCAAGACTGTGGATTTGGTACAAAAATCATCCGACTCCTCAGGTTATGAAACATCCGACTCCAGGTGCCCAAAAAATGCCTGACACCTTAGTCTAATGCGGGAATACACCATACAATTTTGTTTCGATCATTTCCGACATGTCTCTTATTTTCCTCATAGTAGTAAATGGATAAGAAAAGGTAACCCAATCAGACATAAAAATTGACCGAAAAACGCAAGTTTATCAGGTAAATATTCAGATGTGGCCTAGTTTAAAGGACAATTGTAGTGAGAGGGATATGGAGGCTGTCATACTTCATTTTAAACCATAGCAGTTGCCTGGCAGCCCTGCTGATCTATTTGGCTGCAGTAGTGTCTGACTCACACCAGCAACAAGCATGCAGCTAACCTTGTCGGTTCTGACAATGTCCAATGCATCATCTGCTGCATGCTTGTGAAGAGTTTATGGCTGAAAGTATTAGAGACAGAGGATCAACATGATAGCCAGGCAACTAGTATTGCTTAAAGGAAACATGGCAGCCACCATATCCGTCTCATTACAGTTGACCACTTTTTTATATATATTTTGGTCAGATTACAAATGGATATATTTTTGAAAATCAAAATGACATACACGTCGGATGATGGCTAGTATGTCAGTCATCACTTTTATCCATCCATGCCTGCTCTGCCACTGAGATGAATTTTTGAGCTGGGATCTGCCACTGAAGTGGCTTATCTTTATCAAAGAGATCTGAAGTAGAAGCTGGGTGGGTGCAAACTAAACAATTAAAGGCATGAACACAAATTCACGATCCTTTCTGATGACTTTAATCTGCACTTGGCTGTTCCTCTGCAGCAAGAGGCCCCCTGATGCTCTGGAGTACAGCATTGTCATTGTAAAATGTTATAATGGATATCTCTGAATAGGCATAATGTGTTGTATTCTGTCTGGCAACACCTAACAGTAGATTGTTCCTTTTCCCCTTTAGGAGTAGCTGTTGGAGAGGATGGACACCAGGTGAGTGCAGTGACCACACCAGGGAAATGCCAGCCTGTACACAGGACTATATAATGATTTCATAGTTCATCTGACTGACAGTGATGAACGTCTTTCGCTCCTATCTGACCTGTCCTGTGTCTGGCTGGGAAATGCTGGGATGGGAATGGTGAACTCCAGCTTAAAGTACATCTGAAGTGAGCTATGTGGAGGCTGCCATAGGTTTCCTTTAAAAAAAAAAAAATAGAAGTTGCCTGGACCATGTGTCTGAATCGCACACCTGAAACAAGCATGTGGCTAATCCAGCCTGACTTCAAACACCCTTGTTCAGGGTCTATTGCTAAAAGTATTTGAGGCAGAGGATCAGCAGGACAACCAGGCAACTGGTAATGTTTAAGTAAATGTTGACCTCTCCTGTAAGTTCAGGTGTGCTTTAAAGTGAACCAGAGACTAAGCACCCTCATGTATTTTACCATATATCAGTGGGAACATTAGAGACAACACCTACCATGCTTTCTGTTTCGTTCTGCACAGCTTATCAGACCTGACAAAATCCCTGACTGAGCATTCAGTCTGGCTTTGCTATGACTCGGCTATAATTCCTGAGCAGAGCCAGCAGGGGGCAGGCTTGGACATTAAGACATGAGAGAACAGACTGAGCTATAAATATTCCTGACCAAAGCTAGACTGAATGGTCAGTTGGGGATTTTATCAGGGCTGATTAGAAGCAAGCTGTGCAGTGCAGAATGAAACAGAAAGCAAGGTAGGTGTTTTCTCTATTGTTCCCACTGATCTATATGGTAAAATACATAAGGGTGTTTCGTCTCTGGTTCCCTTTACGAGTAGTGTTAAAGGACCACTATTGCAAAAAATTGAAAATACATGTTTACACATACAAATGAGAGCATTTCTTCCAGATCAAAATGAGCCATACACTTTTCTCCTATGTTGCTGTCACAGTAGGTGGTAGAAATCTGACATTACCAACAGGTTTTGGGCAAGTACATCTCTCATAGGGGATTCTCAGCATGGCCTTCTTTATAAAGACAATCATTTAAAAGGTTTCATATGAAGATGCTGGCCAGCCTTCCTTGCTCATTGTACACTTTTTTTTTTTTTTTTTTTTCAGTTTGGACGGCGCTAATGGCATTCACTGTGATTTTGAAAAGAAAATCCTTAGAATACCACACGAGGAGATGGGCTAGTCCAAAACCTGTCAGTTCTGTTGCTTTTCTATGCCTACTGAAAGTTACAGCAAGATGGCAGAAAAGTAATTTATAGTTTATTTTACTCGAAGAAATGTACTTTGTAGTGGTTACATGTATCAAACTTTTGCAATAGTGGTCCTTGACTTAACACCTGTCTTATGACTACATAAAATGTAATGGCAGAATTTCATCACACTAAGATTTAAAGTGTCAAATATTGGCTTTTTTTATTTTGGCCTGGCAGGCTTGTACACTGGTCACATTCATTGAGACACTGGACACCTTTTCAGGCTTGCATATGATTGTGCTTCTAATGCTATTCAGAATGTAAGACCAGCTAATCCTAAAATTGAAGGCAAACTTTCAGAATAGTCATGTTGACTATTGTAAGTTTTTGGAACTGTTCTGTCTTTCACTCCAAGAACATGTCCATGGCCTACAGGCTAGTGAAAAGTCTGTAAAGTGGTGTCCCTGCAATGTTGCCCAAGGCATAGTCCCAACATGTAACCACTGAGTTATTTTGGGCTCTAAAACCAAATGGCAGATGTGCATTGTAGAGATGTTGCATCATTGGTTACTTCTGATGGGTGAAACCTCAAAGGAAACGTACTTGTCTCTGAACAGTGCTTTTTATTAATGTACTAATCATGATTCCCTCTTTCTGCCTCTTTAGGTGTTAACATAGTGCCAGATTGTTGTCCACTATTTTCTGAAAGGTAAGAATTTGGACAGCATTTTAAAAGTAAAAATATTGGTATTGGTTCCAATAAAAGATGTTAGTCATTGCCAGGGAAAACTAATCTGATTTTAGTCTTCCAGTCTACTGCACTTCATCCTTTCACTGACCCGCTCAGATTTTGGTTTTTTTTTATGGCCTGATTCTTATATCAGATTGTCAGCTAAGTTCATAGTGGAAATCTACACTAAACTATAGCTATAGAGCTGTCACAATTTGAAGCACAACTTTCCTGTCATTGATTGTGACTATACAGGGCCGAGGCATAGGCTGGAGAGGCTCCAGCCTCAGGGCGCAGTGTAGGAGGGGGGCGCACAATTCATTCAGCTGTCATTCCTAATTGGGTTTGAAGCAAAGAGAAATAAGACAAAGGGATACATGGCAGTGACTGCAAGCCAACTAGATATTAAGGTGTTGGGGAGGTTGTGGGCCCTGCGGCCCTCTTAGTCTAATAGCAATCAGTGTGTGACAGCTGGGAGGGATGGAGGGGCGCACTTTGGTGTCTCAGCCTTGGGTGCTGGAGGACCTTGTCCCGGCTCTGACTATACCTAGTATGTATTGGTGAGATGCAAACTCTCCGGTCATGCAAGTTTTTGTTAAGCCAAGCACATGTGCAGATGCTGTTTTGTATTGGCCCAATTCCAAGTTGCATGTAACTTGTGTCAAGGAAAATCTGCACTGCCTCCCTAGCCTTTAAATGATTGCTATGTAACAGTTGCCATGATGTATATGATGAGTACATAGTTCAGCTGATTTCTGTGAAGAACAGTCTTTCGCTCCTATCTGATACATCTAAAGTGTATTTCACAGCTTGTTGGCCTTATGCATATAATCTCAAATTTTATTTTATTTTTTCTTGTTTACAGGGGATTATGGTCAAATCTTGAACTGCTGACAGACTGATTCAGGTCTTAATGTGAGTAATGCTGTTATGTTGTGAAATCCCTTCCCAGATTGTTTACATACTGACCCTTCAGTGTTATCAGTTTGCTCAGTGTAGTTTGCCTTCTTGGGCCTTTTTACCACAGACTGTTGAACTGTGTGCTCAGCAAGCAGGTGCTAGGCAGCTGCCAACAGTTGTCAGGCAGCAGCAGCCGCTAACAGTTGGCAGTTTGAGACCTTAAAGAAAACCTGAACTGAAAATTAAAAGTTAAAATAAGCATACACAAGTCATACTTGCCTTCCATGTAGTCTACACCTCAGTGTCTTTCTCCTCTCCCGCATCCTGTTTGTCCACTGTGATCAAGGGAATTTTCCATCCTCCATTTTGAAAATGGCCATAACCGCTTTCTGGTCAGCACACAGTTAAACTGTAACATCGCCCACTTGAGCCATAGGGAAACATGGACACATCAGTTCTCCTCTCAGCTGTAACTGACAGCAACTGATATATAACTGACAGCAACTGATATATTTCAGTTCTGACAAAATATTGTCAGAACTGGAAGGGATCATTGTCAGAAGGAAATGGTGAGCTTCTGAGAGGAACTGATGGCAAGGTAACTATAATGTTCAATTGAAGTTGCCTCAAGTGTTTAAATAATTTTACTCAGTACAGGTTCTCTTTAAAGCAGAAACTATTTGCCATAATTCAGTCATAATTAAAGAGGAGCTGTCAGCCATACTATCTCAGGAAAACAATATAAAAGTAGATAAATACTTGCTCTAGTTGCATAAATGTATGGCACTGTCTGGTTCCTGTGAATTTTATAAAGGAAAAGTAGAGAATCCTATTCCAGACAGTTTCCATATTTACTGGTGGCTATTTTGAAGCCAGTCCTGATGTAATATCCACCCTTAGTCTCCTCCTCCCTGATTTGCCCACCCTTCACTATAGAATGTGTGCATTTTCAGCGTGAGAAATATTGGCCAATCAGGAACAGGTGTGGGAGGGGAAACAGGAAGGAAAGAGGCTTCAGCCAATCAGGATGCATTAGTTAAGTGAGGGGGAGTAGAGACGCAAAAAGACAACCCAGCATGCCCTGCAACTTCTAGTGTAACACATTTTGTGTACTAAATGAGTCATGTAAACTGGGGCATGATCATTGATCAACAAAAGTATGTTTATCTTGTAAACAAGTAATGATGATGCTGATCAGGCAATCCAAAAATTAAAATCAAAATAGTTTTTTTATTATGCCTGACACTTACTCTTTAAGTGAGCGACTGGTCTCCCACAATGCAGCACTACTGAATATGCAAATGTATATTCCCCTGAAGCCAGGCTTGCATCCAGAACCACTGGTGTGTGTATATAGCACGTTTATTGTTCACATGTTTAAGATCCACATCAACCTAACATGCAAACAGCCTGTTTCAGACTGTTGGTCCTTCTTGGCTCATGTCAAAGGCAAACTACACTGAGCATTGCTTGTAGTAGTAGTAGTAGTAGGAGGGCTTTTAGTCCACTATGCTTTACTAGTAGTTTTGGGTCACCCCAAGCTACTTGGGTATTTTGTCTGCAATGGTATAATGCAGGTGGAATGACTTTAACCCCATACACATGCTAAGTCAACTAAGGTGGCTGCTCAGTCAATGCAGCAGCCTGCACAACAATGCACAGTATCTGGCTGATGCAGCTGTACAGGCTCAGCGTGGTAATGCCTGAGGGATCAGATCCTGATCCTGTTGGGTGACCTATGTGTATGGGCCTTTTTGTCAGTGAAATGGGGTTTTTTCTTTGCTCCTTTTTGTCCTGTGAATGATGACTGGATGAATCAGGTCTCTGATCTCTTTGAGGATATCTTAATCTCCTGACACAGGCCATGTGACTGGAGACATGCACCACACTAGTGGCGGCAGTGTGCTGATCTGCTCTCTTGCTTTGCAGGTTGCCCATGTGATGGTGGATCTGGCAGGATGGACTGCAGGCAGCCTGTGGTGAGTAGACCTGCTTGTTTCTGGGAATATGTACTGTCTGGTATTGTGCTGTGTAACCAGTGATGAAACCGATTCTGCCATATGACTCCTACTGATTTCACCCTTTACCGTTCCACTTTTTTCTGAGGTTACACAGTCCATTTGTTCTTGGCATGATGGACTTGGGATTCACACATTGACATGTGAAATCTCTTGTCCTTTTTAGCTAATTTGGGAGAGAGCAGCCCTAGTAGTGGTTTTACAAGTCTTAAAGGATATTTAAGACAAATGGAGACAAACTTATATACTTGGTGCTGCCGTCAGGCTGAGGGCTACCTTGCAGTCGCTCCAGTTGTCCGCTACCCTTCCTGGTACTTCTGAGTAGCCTGGCCATGCACTCCTGTGGCTGGGGGCATTCTGCACCTGTGCAATAGTACTGCACAGAAGGATCCTGGCGCACAGCTGGGCCATACATGTGACTCCAAGTACTGGGATGGCTAGTGGATGCCCAGAGTGGCCTGGAGAAATGGCAAGGTGGCTGAAGTCCCAAGTAAGTGTGTGTGTGTGTGTGTGTGTGTGTATATATATATATATATATATATATATATATATATATATATATATATATATATATATATATATATATATATATATATATATATATATATATATATATATCTCTAGTACACTTGAGTCCCTTTTGGCTTTTATATTAGACTAAAGGCAAGGGCTCATGTAAAACTATCAAGCTGGGTTGGGGCTTTAATCTGTAGATACAGTACTAATGTCAAAACTTTTGGATGGTTGCAGTTAGCATTGCATTTGTCTTGGCTTAGTTACTCTAGATAGGATAATTGTGTAGTGCAAGTGGGAATTCTTCAGAACTTGAATGGGAAGGAGGGTGCACCGTAATGCACAATGTGCATACTGTATAACAGTTGCAGGATGTTAAAGTGAACCTCCGGACTAAAAATCTACTCAGCAGAACTGAAAAGGCTTGGTTTTTAACAGTTTCACAGCATCAGAACTTTGTTTTTCTTACCAAAGCATCAATTTTAGCTGCATTTTTAGCTAAGGTTCACCCATCAAAGAAAAAAAGCCCGGGCTTTTTTCCCCTGATGCTGTGCAGAGCATGATGGGATTTCCTATGTTCACATTGCCTAGCAACTGGGAGAGGTGCTCAGGAGACAGGACAGTTGGAACTGTCTCATGCTCCCTGTCACCTCCTTTCAACCAGAAGATGGCTGCCATCATGAAATCAAACATTTGCCTGTTATTTTAAAACAGCGTGGGTAAGATTATATTACCTATTTTAATTTACATAACTAATGTAACTTAATGACAGTGTTCGTTTAGGCTAGAGTTCCTCTTTGTGTTTGGCCTTCAGCCTGGCCACATTGATGGCAATACAGCTCAGTTTCTGGAGATGTTAATGACTTCTACTTGTGTTTTTGTAGACTGTTTGGAAGGCTGTGTTTATCTGGATCAGCATCATTGTGTAAGTACACTGATCACCACTGCTTGGCACGTTATGGGAATGCATGATGACATTACATTGAACTCTCTCCCTGACTTCTGATGTAATTCGATGTTCTGACTTTCCCATGTGAGACTGATCTAATCTGCTTTCTATGGGGCTGCACTAATCTCTTGTGTCTTTACAGGTTACTCAGTACAGTGGCCATCGCACCAAGTCTACATCTCCTCTGGACAGTGCCCTGCCTGATGGGAGACCATGTGGGTTTAGTGGCTTAAATATTGTGCTGCCTAAAGTGTTCAATAAAGCTTTGAAAAACATGAGTTTTTTTTTTCTTCTGCTATATTCCACTTATTGCATAAGCTTGTGGAGCCCATAAACAGTATGACAGTGGTGGCAGCTATGGGACCATGCTGCGCAAACGTTAGATTAAACTGAGCAACATTGGTTAACTAGAAATCTGCTTGGTTGCTCTGGTTATGTCAAATCAAAATGTCACTCTGGCTAATAAGGGGGCTAAGCATGACTGCAGTCAGCAGAACAAATGTACTGTACATGTCAGAATGCTGCATTTACAGCCAAACTCCTCCACTGAACACCAGTACAAGTCCTAGCCAAATGTAACTTTGCATATCGCTGACCATATCTATTCTGACAGAAGTCATACAATTGTGCACAAATGTAGCTCAAAGCTTTGGTGCCCCTGAATTGGGGAAGAAATTCTGTATGAAGCCCATGATGGCCTAGAGCAGAGTTCCCAACCCTATCCTCAAGGCCAACTAACAGTACATGTATTCCAGGAAACCACATACACAGGTGAGGTAATTGGTGTCAACAAAGCTTCACCTGTCTTTCCACAAAATATGTACTGTTGGTGGGCCTTGAGGACAGTGTTGGGAACACTGGCCTAACTATCTCTTGAGTGTTCAGATGCTGCTCCATTGTCATGGGCCCTCCTGTGCCATCCCTGGTTATCTGCCCAGCCTCATGAAATGCTCAAGCACTGCAGAGTCTGAACTGCACACGTGAAGTGAGTGGATGAGCACTTCCACTCCATGCCTGGTTTGGCAACTAACAGATTCTGGCAAATACTGCTGAGGGGGGGGGGGGGGGGCGCAAGGACTGCGAGGTAGAGATGGCTTGAACCTCCAATTTTGGGGCTCATGAACATCACAAACTGCAATAGGCTTCAATGGGCAGGTGAAGTTAAAAAAAAAGCCACTGTTTCTGGCCACAAGTGGTGGAAAAGATGTTTCAAGGGGTCTAACACCTGGAGAAGGGCATGGCAGTGGGATAAATGCCAAAAGTCCTGGAGAAAACTGGATTTGGCACACAGCAGGGTTTTAAGGGCAGAAATTGCATTGCTAAATTGGAGGCATAACGTGCTTTAAAACATCTTGCGTGTCTATACATCAGCTAGTGTAATTGGTGTACTGCTTCACACTGAAAGACATGTCAGATTTCTGTTATAACCACACTGATCCCTGTTTTTCTTTTAGTTAACTATGATTCAAATAAGCCTATATGCATTTTAAGAATTAGTGTCAGCTACTGTATATGCTAGCTACAGTTATTCCTTTAACACAGTTGTCCTCAAAATAAGGCCCGCGGGCCAAATTCAGCCCTCTGAAGCTTTTTTACCGGCCCTCACTCATAAAATGTATTATAGATGCAGACCACTGATTCTTTAAATATTGGCAGCCCACATATAGAATATCAGTGCTGGCACCACCCTTTCACATGGAAGCCAGAAAGTAGTAATTCACTTGCTTCCAATCATTCACAGTTGTCTAATTGGATGGCAGGTTGTCACCTGGGTATGCTTCTTTGTCTGGCCTACAAATACTTCTTCGAATTGTACTGCAGGATTTTGCAGGCCATTTGGTGACATTATGGCTCACATATGACTTGCTTTGTTAGGGTCACAATATCTGCACTTGCTAAGTTGGGGGCATACTATCTGCACATGTTAAAATGGTCTGGTTAAATGGGAGACATCAGGGCTGCACATGTTAATAGACACTGTCTACCTTACCTAGGTAAGATGTAATGTTGTTCTACATTTTATGTATACTGCGGCCCCTTAGCAGTCTGAAGTATGTTGACCCGGCCCTTGACCGAAAAAGTTTGGGGACCTTGGGGACCCTTGCTTTAACAAGTACAAATGGCAATCTTCAGAATATATTTAATTAGGCTAAGCGAAATTGTTTTTACTTTATCTTATGTTGAAATTAGTGACGATAGCAGCCATCTTACGGAAGTTCATTGTGACTTTTATAAAATGTCAGCATTTTTAAAAAGCTTAATGCATAATAGTACACTGCCATCTGGTTTTTGTAATCTTTTATAAGTTTAGAAAATTTCTTAATAAAAAAAAAATATAGAATTAGATAGCTGATCAGTATCTACAATATTTGATAACTCTAACGATAGTATAGTGTTTAAATAAGTATTGTAAGTCTGAATATTGTTTACAGGCCTATGTATTTTGGTGGGCCAAGATGGCTGACATCATTTCAGAAAGAAATGGGCATACCTCAGGCCAATTAAGACACAGATGTCATAAGCAAATACAGCATGGAACATAGATATGGGAGATGGAGATGTTTTTAATTTTGGAGACCCAGTGTCTTGACAGTTCTCTTATTGGGAGGTTATAATGTAGTCAAGATGTCTACCTGTGTGTACCCAATTAAGATATCACCCTTATTAGTTAAATTCCAGACTTTGTAAATGTTGAATGATGCACAAAACATTCCAAGATTAAAAATGTCAGTGGGAAATTCCAATTTTTTTTCAGCCATTTTTGAAAATTGGATATAAAAAGGAGCTACCTTGAGGTGAGACCTAGATAATTGAGAGGTATGCCTTACTGATATGATATTCTGGTGATTCTTAGCATTGCATATTTGGCTAAGCCTATTAAGATATTCAAAGTTAGCATTTTATTAGCATTATTTTTGAATATTTTTCTCTCAGCAACTACTAGAGATATTCAGAAATGGGCAACATTAACCAACCTTAGAACTACAATTCAATATCTGCAAGAAAGTTTGTCATGGAACTGAACTTCAAACATCTTGAACATATTTTTGGGTGTTCTATTGCATTTTGAAAAATACAAATTTATATAAATCCAAACTGTGCTTTGAGATTATTCCAAAAGAAACCACCTGTAACTTTTACTGTTGTAGAGGGAAGGAACTCCACTATACCTAATATTTTTGATCAATGCTGTAAAAGTTATACCTTTTACTGAGTTGGTGATCATCTTACAGGTAGATACCGTAAGGTTTTCCAACAGACCAAACTCTGTGTAACGCACCGCAAACAGCTGTTTGCGTATTGATGGCTGTGCTGGAGTGGTGTGCATGATGGAGTTTTCAAGCCCATATGGTCAATGACAGAACAGTGACTGTCCAGCTGATCAAATTTGGTCTGTCCACAATGAAGCAATGACCTTATCTTGGGTTGGGTGTGCCCCAACACTCAGGTCATTGCTTCATTGTGATGCACAAGCCTCTTCACCGCAGCAAGATCATGGAGGGTAATTGATACATGTAAATGCCGTTTTGTTGCAGGCATGCATGCGCACCAGAAAAATAGCGGCTGCTGTGCTTAATTCAGGAATTCACCTGGAGTCCTGGACCCTGTTGGTAGTGGTGGAGAAGGCAATCAAGTAGCCTGCAGCCAGATGCGTTGTGGGGGACTGACTTTAGTCTTCGGGCAGGCCTGACTGTGCTTTGCAGATCAGGCATCTGGTCAGATGGACCCTTGACCCAACTCTGTGTGCCAGAGATCACACCACTTGCCTTTCAACAGTACTGTTTGGGTATCCCCCCCCCTTTTTTTTTTTTTTGAGAAATGATTGCAGCCTGGTATCTTCCACTGTGGTGTGTGTGGCTTGTGTGCTGCTTTTCCTCAGGTGGTAATCCCATTGTAGTTTGTGCTTTTTCATCACGTGCTTTCGTAATGCTGGGAATACACGGTTTGTTTTTGCCTTCGTTTAAACCTTCGATTCGTTCGGTAAACGAATCGAGTGTTGAAAACGTATGGGAAAATAGTCATAATCTCATTATAGTTTCGATTAATAGACCCCAAAAACGAACGACTAGTGATCGAACATGTTTGATATTATCTCTCTTTATCCATCTAATCGAGCCATTGGTAGGCTTGATGGCTGTTCAGATCGATTATATATTCGTTTATGCTAGTCCGTCCCTGTAAAAAGGGATTTTCGTTTCGTTTCTTTGCAAGGGGGGGGGGGGGGGAAGGGAGGAAGAGAGGTGAAGTGTATACACTGACTGCTGTATGAGACAAATACACTTGAAATCCTACAACGAGAATCTGTTATAGAGGGCAAGTCTGCCATCCATTCAAGTAAAAGATATGCACTGACAGGTATACAATGTGCAGTGAAAGGTATGCACTGATTGTGCTGGGCCTGGCACAGTACAGCAATTAGCAAGGGCCAGCTGCGACAGACAGGACTGTATATGCAGTGTCTGTGGCACACACAAAAACATCACAAGAACATTCGCTCTCACAAAAGTTTAATTTTTCAACAACATATATCCGCAAGCTAACAAGACCTAACGTTCTTTGCAGCAACCTCTCAATTTGTGCCTATCGCAGCAGAGGTAGCTATTTCCTCCCTGGGTCGACAAAGATAAGATATATTATGCTGGGTACACACAGTTTATGGTCTATTTACTGTCAGATCAATTATTTCCAACATGTCCCATTTGCTTTGCAATCGATTTCCTGTTAAAGTTAATAGAAATCAATTGGAAAGCAAATCAGACATGTTGGAAATCGATCTGACAGTGAATCGACCATCAAATCTCAGTGTGTACCCAGCATTAGAGAGACAGTGCAATTAGAAAAGGCTGCAGTAAGCCAGAGCACATTAGAACAGGTATAGGAACTTGTGGGATAGGAGAAATGAGGCTGAAAATATTGTTGGTCTCTGTAACCACTTGAGGACTGCAGTGTTAAACCCCCCCTAAAGACCAGGCCAGTTTTTAATAAATTGGCCATTGCAGCTTTAAGGCCATGTTGCAGGGCCGCACATGTCAGCACACAAGTTTTTTTTTTTTTTTTTCCCCCATTAGCTTTCTGTTGGTGGAGTCTGATCACCCCAATGTTTTTTTTCGGGGGGAAGCAAATATTTTATTTTCAGAATAAAAATGTGTATTACATGCCCCTCCCTTCAGCTAATCACCGTGATCGGCTGTCATAGGCTCTTCAGCTTATGAAAGCTGATCGCCCCCCCCCCCCCCCCCCCCCCCGAGCCTCTGGAGGGGACAGCTGTGTCAAGACTGCTGTCCCCAGTACAGCGCTGCCTTAGATCGCATCGCTGTGTGGAGTGAAGACTGTTTCGCCGTCTAACAGTCTCCTAGCAGCGATCGCTGCTGGGAGATGGAAGGTGGAGCTCCGCTTGCCAAGCGGAGAGGTGTGTGCATCAGTGAACATGATCTCCTGCAAAACAGGTCCACAGGACCTTACGCCAATCGGTGTTAGGGCCCGTTTACACTTAAAATCGCAGAACGTTGGCGATTTGCGGGAGTGATTTTCCCACGATTAGTGTGGAAAAATCACTGGACACTACGGCTGTTTTGGAGCGATTGCGATTAGCGTGCTCTGCACGCTAATCACGATCGCAAATCGCGGAACGCTCGTCGCCGGCAAACTGCTGCATGCAGCGCGTTTGCAGTTATCGCTAACCGCAATCGCGGCAGTGAGAACACTGCCACTCGCTACATTGTGTAGCGGTTCTTGCAGAAACGCTAGCGGATTTGCCATGAGCGGGAATCGCGCGATTCCCGCTCAGGTGTGAACGGGCCCTTAGGTGGTCCTGAGCTGCTGCCGTGTCCATGCCTATCGGTGTGATGCCTTCAGCAAGTAGTTAGAGAACCTGTAATGAAAAAACCCTATGGGGGGGTTACATGCCTCGGCAGGGGGAAGTCTCTGGATCCTAACGTGGCTTTTCCGTCGTCCTGTGTCCTGGCAATCTAGCACTGTGATCAGGCCCCCCCCTACTGCAATCGTGCACAGGAACACTAGCGCCTCTTCATTCAGGCTAAGGCAAAAATAGTGACTGGGTCCCTCACAGTCACTATAGTTACGCCACTTAAAGGGAAGGTTCAGGGACTATACGAAAAAAATAAAAATCCCCATCCACTTACCTGGGGCTTCCTCTAGCCCGTGGCAGGCAGGAGGTGCCCTCGGCGCCGCTCCGCAGGCTCCCGGTGGTCTCCGGTGGCGCGCCCGACCTGGCCAGGCCGGCGGCCAGGCTCTTCTGCGCTCCAAGGCCCGGCACTTCTGCGTCCCACGCCGGCGCTCTGACGTCATCGGACGTCCTCCGGGCTGTACTGCGCCTGCACAGTACAGCCCGGAGGACGTCCGATGACGTCAGAGCGCCGGCGTGGGACGCAGAAGTGCCGGGCCTTGGAGCGCAGAAGAGCCCGACCTGGCCAGGTCGGGCGCGCCACCTGAGACCACCGGGAGCCTGCGGAGCGGCGCCAAGGGCACCTCCTGCCTGCCACGGGCTGGAGGAAGCCCCAGGTAAGTGGATGGGGATTTTTATTTTTTTTCGTATAGTCCCTGAACCTTCCCTTTAAGTCATGGGCTGAACTAAGATTTAACATTGTTGTCGCGGGAGGGTTAAACCTACCCAGGAGCCTTCTGGTTTAATCTGTCCCACGCTGCGTTCCAATTCACATGACCACCGCACTTTTTCCTTTCGGGTTGCTCATCCCTGCAAATCTGAAAAGATTAGCTGCATGCTTGTTTCTGGAGTGTGATTCAGACACTACTGCAGCCAAAAGGAACAAGACTGCAACTGGTATTGTTTTAAAGCGGACCTGAACTCAGAACTTCCTCTCTGCTCTAAGATACGCAACAGCATAATAAACTTTAAAGAAAAACATTTGTTACTGCTGATACAAATCCTCAAATAAATCTGCACTGTTTCTACTTCCTGCTTTCATGGAAGCAGACATATTAACAGCCTGTGCTTTCAAATGAGCTTATCTGCTATGGCAGTCATGTGACACAGGGAGAGATCAAATGACAACTTGTGTGATTATACACAAATGAGGGAGGATAAGACAGGCTAAACTCTCTGAGGGCTCGTTTCCACTATCGCGAATCTGCATGCGTCCAACGCATGCAGATCCGCACATGTAATGCAAGTGGATGGGCCTGTTTCCACTGTAGCGTTGTTGAGGTGCGTTTTTTTCAGCGTGAAAAAAACGCACAAAAGAGCCAACAATTTCGCCTGTGTCGGGAATCCGTGCGAATCGCCGCTAATGTATTTAATAGTAAAAAGCGTTTGTTACATGCGTTTTTACCCGCGATTTCGCACCTTTTTCAATTTTATTTAGCCCTGGCAGTGTCATGGTTAATTTCGCATGGCACCCTGCCATGCGAAATCGCAGGCGAAATCGCGGGTAAAAACGCATGTGGAAACGCATCCGCATGCGTTTTTACAAGCGTCGGAATGCGGCCGAAATCGCGTCGCAACAGTGGAAACAAGCCCTAAATATATACAGAGTGCATTTCTCCATGTTTTAATTCTGCCCTGTGCAAGAGTTCAGGTCTACTTTAAAGCGTGTCACCATAAAAATCAAATTTCAACAGCAACTGGTCTGAGTGCATTAAGTGATAAAGATGCTAATCCTGCATTCAAAACTTTTTCTGCTGTTATGATTTGGAGTTATCACATACTTTTGGAGCACTCGCCCTTTAGTAGTCAGTGCCAAACAGTTGCATGCTGGGGGTTCTTTGTATCTATAATATATTCCTCCTCTACCCTTTATTTCCCTGCCAGCTGCTTATCTGAAACATGATCCTCTGCTCACTTGTGTTTACAAGCAAGGCTGAAATGACTCAGCAATTGGAGGACAAAAGAAAAAAAATAAAAGGACAGAAATGACATCAGGATTTAGTCTAAACTGTGGACAAAAGACATGGCCCCCACCAGGAACAGAATTCTCTTAATTTACTATATAACATTCTCAAAAGTAAAGTAACCAGTGTAATAAAGGAAGCAGCAGGTGGGAGGATTGTTTCTGCATAAGATTAACAGGGATAAGTCAAGCAGCGCCATCTAGTTTACTATACTATATAACATTCACTGAAATCAAAATGTGGACAGTACAATATGTGTTATGTAAGTAGATCAAGTGTTTATCTAAATATATATATGTGTGTGTTTTTTTCCCTGGCATAGTATGGCTAATCCTACTACTTTAAAGTAAATATGGCAGTCTCCATATACCTCTTAGTTCAGGTGTACTGAAAAAAAGAGTAGTCTTAGTATTGTCGTAAATGAAAAAGCATTTTATTAAGTTATCAGAAGAAAAAAAAAAACAATCACCTTTCAATATGTCTTGCAATAATGAACAACAAACTGTTGCAAGAAAAAAAATGCAATGCTAAAATATACAATAGTGGGGAGTGAAGCTGGTGCTACCACCGGGCTCTCAGGACCCCAGACATCATGTTGTGGTCTGCAAAGTGGCGGAACACTATTCTGCTAAGCCGCCAGCGTCTCTTCACACCGCGAGGACGAGAGGTGAGGACACAGCGGTTCCGGATCCGCACAGGACAGCTATCCCTGGGAAGCGCTGCAATCTCCTGATCAGCTACTTCCTGCAAAGGGAAAACAGGAAGGATAAGCTAGCCAGTGGCCACATCTTATACAGAAGCAAGCAGATAACACAAATCCAGACAACTTCACAATAAAACTGATTTTTTAAAAATCGGATTATAAAAAAACTTTTTTTTTTTTAATTTTTAGCAGGTCATTTGTAAGTTGGGTGACTACCTGCACTGTATGAACCTTAAAGAAGTGATACATTGTGTCCTTTTAAAAAACTGTATTATTAGGAGGCTAAAGAGCAGCTTCACAAGTGCTGGAGCTTTGCTGCACATTGTGCTATGCTTTGTGTACTGCCATTTTGGTTCCTGGCAGCACATATTTATTTGTGACACTGCAGCTCATCAGTCTCACATTCTTGCCATGCTCTGTGACTAATAAGGCATTTGATTCTGTGCACACTCTCCCCATTGTGTTTGTACAATAAAATCAATATGCATCTTTTATCACCCTCTCTACCTGCAATAAAAAAAAATAATAAATAAATAGGAATTATCTCACTTAAAAAAAAATAAAATGTTTTAGGACACCAGGTAAGGTTTGAAAACTTTTTTTTTTTACAAACTCAGCAGAGACAGAAAGATAAGACTGCTGAGTTGTAACTGTAGTGCTGGCTATAAAGTGTAAATCTCTCAGCAGCACAGGGAGGGAGTAGGCGGGGAGCACACAGGGTGATGATAGGACAGAGAGAGGAGTTCTGACAGCTGATGATCCAGTAAAACTCTCAGCTCAACAGGAAATAGAACTATAACTATAGAATACAGCGTGCATGTTGTGACATATGTATTGCTAAAGGTTCAGACACAGAACTTTGTACATTGCTGATTAATGCAAATTTAATATCCTATACATAAGAAAACAAAGCTGAACTGAGGATTTATGGTTGTCCTAAAGCTCTTGCTTTTCTCTGTTAACCTCCTTGGCGGTATGAAAAATACCGCCAGGAGGGAGCGCAGCAGTTTTTTTAAAAAAAATTTTTTTTTTTATCATGTAGCGAGCCGAGGGCTCGCTACATGATAGCCGCTGCTGAGCGGCATCCCCCCGCCCGCTTCGATCGCCTTCGGCGATCTCCGATCAGGAAATCCCGTTCATAGAACGGGATTTCCTGGAGGGCTTCCCCCGTCGCCATGGCGACGGGGCGGGATGACGTCACTGACGTCGGGACGTCATTGGGAGTCCCGGGCCACCCCTCGGCGCTGCCTGGCACTGATTGGCCAGGCAGCGCTGGGGTCTGGAGGGGGGGGGGGCCCGCGCCGCAGCAGATAGCGGCGATCGGGCAGGGGCCGGCGGCGATCAGAGTGCTGGCGCAGCTAGCAAAGTGCTAGCTGCGTCCAGCAAAGCAAAAATTATGAAAATCGGCCCAGCAGGGCCTGAGCGGCACCCTCCGGCGGCTTACCCCGTGTCACACACGGGGTTACCGCCAAGGAGGTTAAAGGATACCCGAAGTGACATGTGATAGACATGGGTATGTACAGTGCATAGCACACAAATAACTATGCTGTGTTCCTTTTTTTCTTTCTCTGCCTGAAAGAGTTAAATATCAGGTATCTAAGTGGATGACTCAGTCCAGACTCAGACAGGAAGTGACTACAGTGTGACCGTCACGGATAAGAAATTCCCCTTTTTATCTCTTTCCTGCACTCAGAAGCCATTTTCTGCTAGGAAAATGTTTTATAGTTGGAATTTCTTATCAGTGAGGGTCACACTGTAGTCACTTCCTGTCGAAGTCAGGACTGAGTCAGCCACTTACATACCTGATATTTACAGTGGCTTGCCAAAGTATTCAGCCCCCTTGAAGTTTTCCACATTTTTAAAAACAATAATGGTGCACAAGCCAGCCTGGGGCCCCAGGAACTCTCACTGCCCGGGGCCCCAGAACCAGCATGCAACACCATATGTGAGCGCAGCCAAGCCCTGGATCTGCCACACCCAGGAGCTTGTCCCCAACTGCTCTGAAACTTACCAAACACACAGGAGAAACTCACTTCCCAAACAGTTCTCTGCTGCTTATATAGAGCCTGCAGGCTGCTTGTAAGCCAATCAAGAAGTGCACATACACATGACACCTAGTCTGCAGTGATTGATTCAAACAGAAGCTGAGCTACTCAGCTAGTCATAGGAGAGGGTTTCAGTTGCATATAGACAATGGCTATATGGCCAGCAGGGGGCACCAGCGTGCAGGATATACCCTCTCATCTGCCCCCCTCCTAACTAATCTGCATGGGAATCTACATTAAAATTTAAAAACAATAATGGTGCACAAGCCAGCCTGGGGCCCCAGGAACTCTCACTGCCCGGGGCCCCAGAACCAGCATGCAACACCATATGTGAGCGCAGCCAAGCCCTGGATCTGCCACACCCAGGAGCTTGTCCCCAACTGCTCTGAAACTTACCAAACACACAGGAGAAACTCACTTCCCAAACAGTTCTCTGCTGCTTATATAGAGCCTGCAGGCTGCTTGTAAGCCAATCAAGAAGTGCACATACACATGACACCTAGTCTGCAGTGATTGATTCAAACAGAAGCTGAGCTACTCAGCTAGTCATAGGAGAGGGTTTCAGTTGCATATAGACAATGGCTATATGGCCAGCAGGGGGCACCAGCGTGCAGGATATACCTATGACTCTCCTCTCCTATGACTAGCTGAGTAGCTCAGCTTCTGTTTGAATCAATCACTGCAGACTAGGTGTCATGTGTATGTGCACTTCTTGATTGGCTTACAAGCAGCCTGCAGGCTCTATATAAGCAGCAGAGAACTGTTTGGGAAGTGAGTTTCTCCTGTGTGTTTGGTAAGTTTCAGAGCAGTTGGGGACAAGCTCCTGGGTGTGGCAGATCCAGGGCTTGGCTGCGCTCACATATGGTGTTGCATGCTGGTTCTGGGGCCCCGGGCAGTGAGAGTTCCTGGGGCCCCAGGCTGGCTTGTGCACCATTATTGTTTTTAAATTTTAATGTAGATTCCCATGCAGATTAGTTAGGAGGGGGGCAGATGAGAGGGTATATCCTGCACGCTGGTGCCCCCTGCTGGCCATATAGCCATTGTCTATATGCAACTGAAACCCTCTCCTATGACTAGCTGAGTAGCTCAGCTTCTGTTTGAATCAATCACTGCAGACTAGGTGTCATGTGTATGTGCACTTCTTGATTGGCTTACAAGCAGCCTGCAGGCTCTATATAAGCAGCAGAGAACTGTTTGGGAAGTGAGTTTCTCCTGTGTGTTTGGTAAGTTTCAGAGCAGTTGGGGACAAGCTCCTGGGTGTGGCAGATCCAGGGCTTGGCTGCGCTCACATATGGTGTTGCATGCTGGTTCTGGGGCCCCGGGCAGTGAGAGTTCCTGGGGCCCCAGGCTGGCTTGTGCACCATTATTGTTTTTAAATTTTAATGTAGATTCCCATGCAGATTAGTTAGGAGGGGGGCAGATGAGAGGGTATATCCTGCACGCTGGTGCCCCCTGCTGGCCATATAGCCGTTTTCCACATTTTGTCACATTACTGCCACAAACCTGAATCAATTTTATTGGAATTCCACGTGAAAGACCAATACAAAGTGGTGTACACGTGAGAAGTGGAACGAAAATCATACATTATTCCAAACATTTTTTACAAATCAATAACTGCAAAGTGGGGTGTGCGTAATTATTCAGCCCCCTGAGTCAATACTTTGTAGAACCACCTTTTGCTGCAATTACAGCTGCCAGTCTTTTAGGGTATGTCTCTACCAGCTTTGCACATCTAGAGACTGAAATCCTTGCCCATTCTTCTTTGCAAAACAGCTCCAGCTCAGTCAGATTAGATGGACAGTGTTTGTGAACAGCAGTTTTCAGATCTTGCCACAGATTCTCGATTGGATTTAGATCTGGACTTTAACTGGGCCATTCTAACACATGGATATGTTTTGTTTCAAACCATTCCATTGTTGCCCTGGCTTTATGTTTAGGGCCGTTGTCCTGCTGGAAGGTGAACCTCCGCCCCAGTCTCAAGTCTTTTGCAGTCTCCAAGAGGTTTTCTTCCAAGATTGCCCTGTATTTGGCTTCATCCATCTTCCCATCAGCTCTGACCAGCTTCCCTGTTCCTGCTGAAGAGAAGCAACCCCAGAGCATGATGCTGCCACCACCATATTTGACAGTGGGGATGGTGTGTTCTTAGTGATGTGCAGTGTTAGTTTTCTGCCACACATAGCGTTTTGCATTTTGGCCAAAAAGTTCCATTTTGGTCTCAACCGGCCAGAGCACCTTCTTCCACATGTTTGCTGTGTCCCCCACATAGCTTGGGGAAAACTGCAAACGGGACTTCTTATATTTTTCTGTTAGCAATGGCTTTCTTCTTGTCACTCTTCCATAAGAGCCAACTTTGTGCAGTGCACAACTAATAGTTGTCCTATGGACAGATTCCCCCACCTGAGCTGTAGATCTCTGCAGCTCGTCCAGAGTCACCATGGGCCTCTTGACTGCATTTCTGATCAGCGCTCTACTTGTTTGGCCTGTGAGTTTAAGTACACAGCCTTGTCTTGGTAGGTTTACAGTTGTGCCATACTCCTTCCATTTCTGAATGATCACTTGAACAGTGCTCCGTGGGATGTTCAAGGCTTTGGAAATCTTTTTGTAGCCTAAGCCTGCTTTAAATTTCTCAATAACTTGATCCCTGACCTGTCTGGTGTGTTCTTTGGACTTCATGGTATTGTTGCTCCCAATATTCACTTAGACAACCTCTGAGGCTGTCACAGAGCAGCTGTATTTGTAATGACATTAGATTACACACAGGTGCACTCTATTTAGTCATTAGCACTCATTAGGCAATGTCTATGGGCAACTGACTGCACTCAGACCAAAGGGGGCTGAATAATTACGCACACCCCACTTTGCAGTTATTTATTTGTAAATAAATGTTTGGAATCATGTATGATTTTCGTTCCACTTCTCACATGTACACCACTTTGTATTGGTCTTTCACGTGGAATTCCAATAAAATTGTTTCATGTTTGTGACAGTAATGTGACAAAATGTGGAAAACTTCAAGGGGGCCGAATACTTTTGCAAGCCACTGTAACTCTTTCAGGCAGAGAAAGAAAAAAAGGAACACAGCCTAGTTATTTGTGTGCTAGGCACTGGTACATACACATGTCTATCTCATCATGTCACTTCAGGTATCCTTTAAGGCGAGCGTGCGGCCATCTTTTAGTGAAGTAAAGCCTTGCACACACATCCAATTTTGACTCGGCAATATTATCACTTCCATGTAGCGCTTACCTGCACTATCTGTTAATAGTTTTCACAGTCTGTTCACCCTCATACTACATGGAGGTGGTAAAATTGGTCAGCGATTGGACAATCAAAATTGGATGTGTGTATGTACCCTAATGCCTGGTACACACAACACAACTTCCTGTCAGATTGATGGGTCGAGTTGATAATTTCCAACATGCCTGATTTTCCCCTGATTGAGGGCGGGATCGATTTTGAGCAGAAACGATCTGAAAATCTAATTCATTCTGGATCAGGAACAGATCAGACATGCAGGAAATCGATTCAATCCGTTGATTTTACAATTGCGTTGTGTGTACCTGTCATAAGATTTAGACCAGGTTGGTAAATCACCTATTCCTTTCTCACCAAGATGCTCCTACTATCAGCTGTGACCACTGATCAATAATGCTTTCACCGATTGGCCAATGAGAACGCAGCTTACTAAGAGACTGTTTCCACTAGGGCCAAATTCAGAACAAATCAGCAGTGTTTTCCAGTATACAAGAGGGGCGGGGAAACACTGCCTATACTTACAATGGGTTGCCCATCTGAATTGCACTGAGGTGCGATTAGAGGTCAAAATTTACAGCTCCTGAGTTTTGTTTCATAAACAGATGGACACACATTCACTATAGATCAGTGGCTGCCTCTTTTCGGCCGGTTCACACTTGAGCGGATGCAGAACAGAAACAGGCGGATGCGTACCGTTCGTTCTGCATCCGCATGCAATAAATACACCTGACTGTTCCGCGTCCGCTCCTGCATCGATCACGACGGCCTGTAAGCATTGCGTACCGCGGTACACGAATCTGTGTTTTGTAACAAGTGGAAGCAGATCCTATTTATAACATAGCATCTGCTTCCTGCGTTTAAGCAAAGCATAAAAAAAAGATCCTGAACAGGTACGGTTTTTTGAGCAAGTGTGAACCGGCCATAACTCTCCTAGGAAAACACTGAAATTGTGAGAAACCATCTTTTCACAATGAATGCACAAAGAAGCGGTCAGGTACCCGAAGTTCCTTAGGCAAGATTGTGTTCTTCCTGATGGCATTGATCCGTAATCTTTCATCTGCATATTCGTACGCCATTTTCCTCCTCTTCACATCCCGCCACATTCGCCAGTCTACATAGTAGCTCCTCACTGGATTTGTGTGGGCTGCAGACGGCCAAGGAAGCAGCTGTGCACAAACATTTACAAAATACATAGAGAGAAAAGTTTTAAATCAGGATGATACCATTTATTGGCTAACTAAAAAGAATAAGTGCACTCCCTCCTTCCCCTGTATGTGTTTGTCAGCATGCACACAGCTTATGCTGGTGTATGTGCATGGTGCACATGGATACATTACGTTAGCTCCCTTGTGCGATTGGTAAGATGCACTATCTGTCCCAGGAAAGGACGTCAGGATGTGTGCTCCTAATCCATTGATAGGTTTGATGCAATGAATGTTTGCATGTCTGCACTATGCATGTTACAGGGCCAGAGTTAGGACACTAATGTTTACCTAAGTACTTCTGCGCAGTATAGGTGACTAAGCATAAGAATGCATCTTCTGTGAACTAAGACCCCGGCTTTTAACTTAGCTGTAGGGACAACAGTTGTGCCTGGATGAGTGAATCTGTGAATGCATTTGTTTGAACATTTGCATGCGTGAGTGCGATGGGTTAATTGATTTTTTAAAAAGAATTAGAATGCGCAAATTACGTCACTACAAACATGAACAGGGGAATGCAATGTTTACATAAAATGGGGATACCTGCCACAATCATCTCCTTAGGACCCACCCCCTCTACTTCAGTGCTACTACGGCAGACATACCAAGTTCTCCTCTTCATGCTCTGTCCCCCCAATACCACTGACAGCACTAAACTATATAGCCTCACTAAACTGATGGGGATGTAGTGGTCCAGGAAAAAGGCAGCCAGTACAGCACATATCACATGCAACCTCCAGACTAATGCATTTTTTTTTAATTGTTGGACGAAGGGGACTCTCCGTAGCCCCGAAACAATTGTCATGTTAAATTGCCGCCAGCAGTAATGTCCGCATTTTTTCCACATTCACTAAAATTTTCCGCATGCGGGTATATTGCGGAAAAAAAGTGTGGTAACACCCGTAAACAGACATTAAACTTGCGGTAAACAGCAGCAAACACAGCACCTAAGCCTCCAGACTCCATTTAAAGTCAACCGGAGGTGCTTGGATTCCTTTAATATTTAGGGACTCCAGGAAAGTTCTATTTAGGATTAGTTTAACAAATATCTATCTCATGAGCTCATTGTCCCTTGAAGCTTGGATTAATATTAAAGGGCATGAATAAGGTTAGAGTATAAAGAAATCTGAGTTCAGGTCACTTTGCAACAATAACATGCGGTCATACTTCAGCTTGCACTGATCTAATCAGTACAGAATCACCCAAAAGGCAACCTAGGCAACTACCTGAGGCCTACTGGACATCAAAGGGCCCAGCTGCCACCTTCTCTTACTATTCTCCCACCACAGCTTATCAAAAAAAACGATGGAAGTAAAGGCTAGTACTTTGTCGAGTCCCATTTCATCGTGATCCTTTTCTGATTGTGATGACACAATGGGCTCTATTCACAATCAGGCATGTGGTGAAAGATTAAAAAAAAAAAATGTTCCTCACCCCCAATTTTTTTTTTCTAAGTCCAGCAAACACAGCACTTAAAGAGGAACTCCAGTGATCACAATGTAATAAAAAAAAGTACTTAATTTTTACAATAATTCTGTATAAACTATTTAGTCAGTGTGTGCCCATTGTAAAAGCTTTCCACTCCCTGATTTACATTCTGACATTTATCACATGGTGACATTTTTACTGCCGACAGGTGAGGTCAGTGGAAGTAGCTGCTGCTTGGTTTTTTGGCAGTTGGAAACGCTATAAACAGCTATTTTCCACAAGGCAACAAGGTTCACAGACGGGAAACTGCCAGGACCATGGTCCTCACAGTTTCCTGTGGGAGGGGTTTCACCATAACATTAGCCATACAGAGCCCCATGATGATCAGTTTGTGAAAAGGAAAATATTTCTCATGGGAAAGGGGGTATAAGCTACTGATGGGGATGAAGTTCAATTCTTGGTCACGGTTTCTCTTTAAGACAGAAATAATGCGCCCGTTTTCATTTAGAATTTGGTTCTTTTGCTGTAATTTTCCACATAATTTGCACACTTTTAACGAACATTTTCCGCGTGCGGAAATATTGTGAATGTCAATGGTCTTATTTTGGTCACAAATTTCCAGCAAGTAGTTTTCCGCAAGCAGAAAATGGTTGTGAATAGAGCCCATTGACAGCTGAGCTGACGTCACATGTGAGCTCAACGCCCCAGAATGCTTCTCCAGTACAGGTGTCCCTCTATCGGCTACACTGAGTTCATGCTGCCCCCTCCAATTTAGGCAAAAGAGGGAATGGACCACTAATCAGCTAGCACAAGCAGCGCATCTTAGTGTGGCAGCGCAAGTACAATTTTCAAAGTAGGCATGCTACTGCTGAAGCGTGCACTACTAACTTACTTGTGCTACCCCAAAACTAACGGATGCGTCAATTGTCCCACTCTGAGCCCTGTCAGGTCCAGTGACATTTTAGGACGAGATTCCCACACTTTGATTAGCCAAAAGGCTGCCTGTCTTTTGACAGGCAGTCTATTTGGTCACAGTGCGGGGATCTCGTCCTACAAAGTGAATCAACCCCCAAGTCAGCTAACTAATTGTACAAGCTGTTGGTCAGTATTTCTCCTGTCTGGCTCTCCGGGAAATTGCTGATGTTGCTAAAAACCCAAGAGAAGCTGAAGACGTGTCTGACACTTCCGCTGCCAGGAGGATCAACTGTGCACACATCACCATGGCCACAGGGACATGAGTGGGCACTGTCCCAGTTTGAAACATTTTGTATGGCTCTCACGGAATTCCTTTTTAAAATATGTGGCATTTATATCTCTCACGGCCAAAAAGGTTTCTCCTGACCCCTGTTCTATCCCATCACTGAAAAGTGCCATGCAGCACAGCTGGCCCGTTTTGCGCACCAGGCTGGCAGATAGAGGGCTGATACGTCTCCTCACACAGGCTGCACTGACATGTCTCCCTTCACACAGCAATATATCCACCCCGCAGCGCTCCCCGTGACCTCACCTGTCGGGCGCCCCGCAGCAAGGAGCCCAGTAAGGACGCCGCCATCTTGCCTGGGCTGTCACTTCAGCCGCGCACAACTTTATTGTTCTGTACAAAAGCGTGCGCAGTGCGTAGGGAGAGTACGGGAAACGCGGCTGGCGGTAGCAATGGCAACAAGAAAGCGCCGTGACTAGGCTGGGCGGGCAGATAGGAGTGGATGGAATAAGATGACGGTAGTTGTAAGACCCCGCCCCCTCTCCCATCATTTGGGCGGCTGCTGTGATCTTCAGACAGCAAAGTGGGCGGGGAAGTTCTACCCTCTTCGTTTCCAAACTTTACAGATTAACTCGCGATTTTTTTTTGTACTGCGCATGCGCTGTAAGGCCTCTCCAGTGCAGGCTAACTGACTGTGCAGTCTGTCCTGCCTTATTGCTGGCATCATTTTAATATGTTTCCTATGGCTGGGTTCACACAGTGTACATTTCTGGTCCAGTCCTGTCAGTTTGTATAGATTTTTCTATGGATGTGTTCACATATAAAAGGTGTCTAGTTCCTCACAATCATGTCATTTAAAACTGATAGAAAACGGATGCAAAACTGACAGGACTGGACATGTACAGATTTATGTGTGACCAGAGCCTTACCATCTGCAAATATACACAGTGATTCAATTTCCTATGTATATTATTATTTACTAGGTTTCACACCGCTGCCTGCATTGCACACTAGTGTTGTCCGGATCATGAACGATTCGGATCTTTGATCCGAATCTATTTTGTGAGTCGAATCATCCAAATCATCAAAATGAGTGATTCGGACCGAAAAAGGGGCGGGGCCAGGTGCAACACGCCCCCTCTCAGCGGGCAGCGGGGTCCTGGAAGCAGAGCAGAGATGGATTGCTCTGTTGGAGGGGACTCAGGGGAGCCAGCCTTGCAGGGACAGGTAGAGGGGACATGGGTGCCACTGCCAGATATGCAGGGGCGTAGCAATAGGGGGTGCAGAGGTAGCGACCGCATCGGGGCCCTTGGGCCAGAGGGGCCCTGAAGGGCCCTCCCTCAACTACAGTATTAGCTCTCTATTGGTCCTGTGCGCCTAATAATCACTTCTATAGATACCTTGAACAGTGGTAACCATTAACAAACTGTTCCCCATCCCCTTCTTGCACCTCTGACACTGTAGTTGCCATTGGCAGGTTTTGGTGCGCCGCATCAATTGTTAGGTATAGAGTGCTTGGGGGGCCCCATTGTAAAACTTGCATCGGGGCCCACAGCTCCTTAGCTACGCCACTGCAGATATGTGTAGAGCACACATACTGGCTGCAATGTGCTGCACATTATAGGCTGTCTGTTCCGTAGTTGTGCACAGTGAACACATTGGAAACTTTTGGCTCAGCTCAGCATAGCTCAGTAACTTTGCAGGCACTGTGATTCATGCTTTGCAATATGATCCTCCTGCACTCGGCTCTAAACAGCTGTACTTATCTTTGGGGAATGCTTTCTTTCACTGTGCGACATTTCCATTTAAGGTATACAGATGAACATGTAGGTGAAATACATGTAAAGCATATGATTGCAGCATGTGGGTATTGTGTGCAAGCAAATATTTATGCTCTCTGCTTCCCTCCTCCCTTCTCTGTCCACTCCCTGCCCTCTGTCCATCTTCTCCCCTTCCCTTGTCTGTCCCCTTCTCCTGTCCTGCTAGTCATTTCACCCTCCGAATGCTTCCCTTGTACAATGATCCGAGATTCGGATCAAAGATCCGGATCTTTTCAATGATCCGATTCGAATCATCCGGATCATTGAAAAGATCCGAACTTCCCATCTCTATTGCACACGCACACATGGCCACCCGCTCACATGCCCGCCTGGCTCCCTGGCCCCGCCCTTGTCTCTGTGTAGCTGGATTCTTGCTGCGTAGAGATGGGAAGTTCGGATCTTTTCAATGATCCGGATGATTCGAATCGGATCATTGAAGAGATCCGGATCTTTGATCCGAATCTCGGATCATTTTACTACCGAATAGTGATGGGAATTCCGGCTCTTCTCGGAGAATCGGCTCTTCTGAATCGGCTCCCATGAAAGAGCCGGCTCTTACGGCTCTCAATCGGCTCTTCATTAAATATCACTGGACACCACTCAGAATCGGAGTAAAAGCCCCGCCCCCGTCTCCATGACAACTCCAGACTGCTTCGCTGACTGCCCCAATCCCTCCTGCTACTGCTCTGCTCTGCCCCATACACACCTACAAGCTGCAACTACAGGACTACATCTCCCAGCATGCCTCAGCGCCCTTTATTACACCGCAAATCAGAGCTGTGTGGGGCGGCTGAGGCATCGGCTCTTTAAAAACTGAGAACCGGCTCTTGTCGTTCACAGCAAAGAGCCGGCTCTTAGAGCCGGCTCGTTCGCGAACGACCCATCACTACTACCGAAGCATTCGGGGGTGAAATGAATAGCAGGACAGGTCTTTCCCTGCTGTGGACAGGAGAAGGGGAGGGTGGTGGACACACAGAGAAGGGGAGAAGATGCACAGAGGGCAGGGAGTGGACAGAGATGGGAGGAGGGACGAGGAGAGAGCAGAAATGTTTGTTTGCATGTAATACCCACATGCTGCAATCATATGCTTTACATGTATTTCACCTATATGCTCATCTGTGTACTTTGAAAGCAAACCTCGCACAGTGAAATAAAGCATTCCCCAAAGTGAAGTGCAGCTGTTTAGTGCCGAGTGCAGGAGGATCATATTGCCTTTCAATCACAGTGCCTGCAAAGTTACTGAGCTGTGCTGAGCTGAGCCAAAAACTTCCAATGTGATCACTGTCAGGGCCGCCATCAGAAATTTTGGGGCCCCTCACAAATCATCAGTCCGGGCCCCCCCCCCCCCCCAAACTGAGAAATGTGCGTAGCCATTACATGTTGGCAGAGCTAGTTGGAGGCTTGCTGTCCACAAATTAATCACGAATAACCACGGTGGATACTCGTGATTCAAGTTAGCTCTAATTGCCACAGCTGAGCGGCTAGATGCGGCGGGGTTAATTACCCAGACCGCCGCTCTCCGCCCAGCGCTTCAACGAGGTGCAAGTTTCCGAATGGACGCGTTGCAAGCCTCGATATCGAGCACTTCCTCCTTCAAGCCGGAAGGAGGAAGTGCTCCATCATTTTTTTAGAACCTCCCAGTTTTATTTTCTGTTTAAAAAAGCTAAAAAAGTAGGTTTAATGCTATTGTCTCATATGGTAATGATTCAGCTTTTCCCATAGTCTCGCAGTTAGCAATCATGTGACCCCCAACAAGACAAATTCAGCAATCATGAGGCCCCCAACAAGACAAATTCAGCAATCATGAGGCCCCCAACAAGACAAATTCAGCAATCATGAGGCCCCCAACAAGACAAATTCAGCAATCGTGAGACCCCCAACAAGACAAATTCAGCAATCATGAGGCCCCAACAAATCATGAGGTCCCCAACAAATCATGAGGCCCCCAACAAGACAAATTCAGCAATCTTGAGGCAATGAGGCTCCCAACAAATCATGAGGCCACCAACAAGTAAAAATTCAATCATTAGGCCCCCAACAAGACAAATTCAGCAGTCATGAGTCACATAAATAGACAGCATTTCCCATAAATAGGCAGAATGCCCCCTTATTATGGTAGACACCTCTCACCTGGATTCTGACAGGGACCCCCAGGTTAGGTAGTGAGTGACATGGAGCCCTTTTAGGTAGTGAGTGAGTGACAGGGAGCCCCTTTAGGGAGTGAGTGAGTGACAGGGAGCCCCTTTAGCTAGTGAGTGAGTGACAGGGAGCCCCTTTAGGGAGTGAGTGAGTGACAGGGAGCCCCTTTAGGGAGTGAGTGAGTGACAGGGAGCCCCTTTAGGGAGTGAGTGAGTGACAGGGAGCCCCTTTAGGGAGTGAGTGAGTGACAGGGAGCCCCTTTAGCTAGTGAGTGAGTGACAGGGAGCCCCTTTAGCTAGTGAGTGAGTGACAGGGAGCCCCATTAACTAGTGAGTGAGTGACAGGGAGGCCCTTTAGGGAGTGAGTGAGTGACAGGGAGCCCCTTTAGGGAGTGAGTGAGTGACAGGGAGCCCCTTTAGGGAGTGAGTGAGTGACAGGGAGCCCCTTTAGGGAGTGAGTGAGTGACAGGGAGCCCCTTTAGCTAGTGAGTGAGTGACAGGGAGGCCCTTTAGCTAGTGAGTGAGTGACAGGGAGGCCCTTTAGCTAGTGAGTGAGTGACAGGGAGGCCCTTTAGCTAGTGAGTGAGTGACAGGGAGCCCCATTAGGCAGTGAGTGAGTGACAGGGAGGCCCTTTAGCTAGGGAGTGAGTGACAGGGAGGCCCTTTAGCTAGGGAGTGAGTGACAGGGAGGCCCCCCCCAGCCATCGCCGCTGCTTCCCCTACCTTGCCAGGCTGCCAGCAGCGTCAGACCAGGCATGGTCGGAAGAGCCAATTTCCGATTCCGCGGTAATTCCGCATACCGCCACTATCGAAATTCCGCTTCCGCTACATTCCGGTGGAATTCCGTTACATTCCGCGGAATTCCGCGGTATTCCGCCACGTGCACTTTCCGTATTTTTAAACGGACTTCCGTAATTTTTAAACGGATTTCCGTAAATTTAGGAGGAAATACTCAATCGCTCATTTGAAATATCTATTGTTAATAAAATTGATTTGTATTTTGTAAATTTGGATAAAAAAAAGGTTGAAACCGTTATTTTAGCACGGTAACTTTCCGCTGATTATGATTGGTCAACTCATTCCGCATCTCCTGATTGGTCAATTCATTCCAATTCCGATTTTGCCGGAATTCCGAATTCCGGATTGCAAATTCCGAATTCCGCGGAACCATCCGGAAACCCCAATTCCGGCGGAATTTCGGAATTTTAGCTTCCGCGGAATTCGGAAGCCCATGCCTGCGTCAGACCTCAAGATCAGCGGCGACCCGACCAGTAAGAGCGGGCGCTGGACGCACCCGCTCTATATGCGGAAGTGACGTCACTTCCGCATATCAGTGCGGGCGCTGGGTCCTAGCGCCCGCACTATTGTCGCCGCCTGATCGGGGTCTGACGCGGCGGCGGAGGCGGTGGCTAGAGGGATGGAGCAGCGGCCAGGGGAGGTTGAGCGGCGGTCGGGCGGCACCCGCTAGGGCCGCGGCGGGGATGGGGCCCCCCTGCAGGCCCGGGCCCGTGACGGGAGTCACGGATGTCCCCCCCTGATGGCGGGCCTGATCACTGTGCACAACTACGGAACAGACAGCCTGTAATGAGAAGCACGTTTCAGCCAGTATGTGTGCTCTACACATATCTGGCAGTGGCACCCATGTCCCCTCTCTCCCATCTACCTGTGGCTGTGCAAGGCTGCCTCTCCTTCAACAGAGCGATCCATCTCTGCTCTGCTTCCAGGACCCCGCTGCCCGCTGAGAGGGGGCGTGTCGCTCCTGGCCCCACCCCTTTTCCGATCCGAATCACTCATTTTGATGATTCGGATGATTCGACTCACAAAATAGATTCGAATCAAAGATCCGAATCATTCATGATCCGGACAACACTATTGCTGCGCACATGCACAGTAGCAAAAAGCATGGACACAGAGACAGCATAGGCAGGGACACAGGGGTTTTATTATAGAGGATGATCTATTCATATCTTAATTGACAGCAGAAGAGAAATCAGATTGACACTTGCAGCTTCTTGCTACAATCACAGCTTTATTTAGACTGGCTGTATAACAAAAATTAAAAGTTCCAGCTTTTGTACAGATTCCTACCCGATCCTGCAGTCAGTGGGGTGAAGTGGGAGCGGTGGGTTGCCTGACGTACGTTTCGCTCAAATGAGCTTCTTCCGAGGCCCTGCGCAGGATCGGGTAGGAATCTGTACAAAAGCTGGAACTTTTAACTTCTGTTATACAGTCAGTCTAAATAAAGCTGTGATTTTAGCAAGAAGCTGCAAGTGCCAATCTAATTTCTCTTCTGCTGTCAATCGAGTTATATGTCTTTTCTGTGGAATTGAGCACGCTATTCCTGCATCCAATTACCCGATCACTGCTGCAGCTACCAGCAGTTAGAACGGTTACTGGAAAACTAGCGACTGCAGTGCCTGTTGTATCTCTTGTTTTATCTATTCATATCTTATGTGACCCTGGCTATGCAGTTTACAAGAGACATGTGGCGGTTTTTGCAGATATACCGGTAATAACATAGTCTGAAATGAGATCTTCACTGCAGGTCTTTATAGAGTACAATATTAGTCTCATAGTAGCATGGTCTAATGCCATATAATGTGTTATCACTGACATCTTCTACAGAACATTACACAGTACATAGTCATGTCACTGACTGTCCACAAAAGAGCTCACAATCTAATCCCTACCATAGTCAAAAGTCCTACCATATTATTATTATTATTATTATGTATTTACAGGGGTTGGACAAAATAATGGAAACACCTTGAAAATCAACAAAATATATTTTAATATAGTGTAGCTCCACCTTTAGCGGCAATTACAGCCTCAATTCTTCGAGGTACTGATTCATACAAATTGTGAGTTATTTCCAAAGGAATTTTAGCCCATTCTTCAGTTAAAACACCCTCCAGTTCTTTTAGAGACAATGGCGGTGGAAATCGACTTCTTACTTGAATCTCTAATAACGACCATAAATGCTCAATAAATGTTGAGGTCTGGGGATTGTGGTGACCAGATGAGATGCTCAACTTCATTAGAACGTTCCTTGTGCCATTCTTTAACAATTTTAGCTGTACGGACTGAGGCATTATCATCTTGAAAGTTGGCATTCCCCTCCGGAAACAGTTCTTAACCTCCTTAGCGGTAACCCCGTGTGTGACACGGGGTAAGCCGCCGGAGGGTGCCGCTCAGGCCCTGCTGGGCCGATTTGCTTAATTTTTTTTTTGCTGGACGCAGCTAGCACTTTGCTAGCTGCGCCAGCACCCCGATCGCCGCCGCCGCGCGCCCGATCGCCGCTATCCGGTGCGGCGCGCGGCCCCCCCCCCCCCAGACCCCGAGCGCTGCCTGGCCAATCAGTGCCAGGCAGCGCCGAGGGGTGGATCGGGTCTCCCAATGACGTCCCGACGTCGCTGACGTCGGTGACGTCATCCCGCCCCGTCGCCATGGCGACGGGGGAAGCCCTCCAGGAAATCCCGTTCTTTGAACGGGATTTCCTGATCGCCTATCGCCGGAGGCGATCGGCGGGGCTGGGGGGATGCCGCTGAGCAGCGGCTATCATGTAGCGAGCCCTTGGCTCGCTACATGATAAAAAAAAAAAAAAAATTAAAAAAAACTGTTGCGCTTCCCCCTGGCGGTATTTTTCATACCGCCAAGGGGGTTAAACCATAGGATGAACTTGGTCGCCCAAAATTCCTAAATAGTCTGGGCTTTTAATTCTTCCATGAAGGGAAATCATTGACCCAGCGAATTTCCAAGAAATAGAACCCCAGATCATCACAGAACCCCTGCCATGTTTTACGGTTGGGTGAAGGCAGTCTGGATGAAAATGTTAGGTGTTTCCATTATTTTGTCCAACCCCTGTAACCCCTGTATATAGCAGTGACATCTTCTGCAGCACTTACAGAGTACAGTCACAATTCTTATGCTGGGAATACACGGTTCGTTTCTGGAGCTCGATTGTCCGCTCGATTGTTTTTGCCGCTCGATTCTGCAGTCGATTGTCTTATCTTTTGCTTGTTTTTCTTATCTTTTTCCATTCACTTGTATTAGAAATCGAGCGGCGAAAGGGAGATCGGACATGTCGGAAATTATCTATTGAACCATCTAATCACCTCAAAAACAAATATATTCCCAGCATTACTGTCCTCAGAGGAGATCACAATCTAATGCCTACCAAAGTCATAAGGTCCGTACACACGCCAGACTGGAGGCAACGACGGGTCAGTCGTCACCTCCCGCTGTGTGGGCGTTCCAGCGACAGTCCGGCGTGTGTACAGTCTGTCTGCGGACTGATATGGCTGTTTCTGAGCGATCCGCCGGGCCTTGGGACTTTCCCACTTCGTCAGATCTGTACAAAAGACTCCTATTAGACCTACCGGTAATGGAGTTTCTGGTTGTCATCCGGGACAACCTGAGATCCGGTCCCGCCCAGGATCTGTGGAAACACACAACCAAGAAGTTTAAAAGCCCCCGCCCACCCTCCATCCTCAGTGCGTCTGAAAGTAATGTAGACTAGAAACACCAAGATGAAGAAAGAAATTTAGACACCCATAAGTGACTATAAAATAATACCCTGTGATCCTGAATCTAACAGAGAAAGGTGCGAGACTGGAAAAGGGAAGGGTTATAGACGTTGTCCCGGATGACAACCAGAAACTCCATTACCGGTAGGTCTAATAGGAGTCTTTCTCTAATTGTCATCCGGGACAACCTGAGAGATAGACAAGAAGTCTTTACAAAGGAAAGACTCACCTAGGGAGGGACAACGGCCTGGAGCACCTTTCTGCCAAACGACTGATCTTGTTGAGATAATACATCCACTCTGTAGTGTTTGATGAAAGTAGATGCACTTGACCAGGTTGCCGCTTGACAAATCTGTTGAATAGTAGCTCCTGCCCTCTCTGCCCATGAAGTGGATAAGGAGCGAGTTGAATGAGCCCTAATGTTAGGTGGTAGGGGACAATCACTATTCTCATAGGCTAAGGTTATAATCGGTCTAATCCATCTTGCAATGGTCTGTCTAGATGCTTGCTGGCCCCTATTCCTTCCTGCAAACAACACTAACAGACTACTAGACTTTCTAAACTCTCTTGATCTAGAGAGATAGGTTAGAAGAGAACGTCTGACATCTAAACAGTGGAACCCCTCCTCCCTGGATCCCGAAGGCCTAGAACAAAAGGAGGGAAGAATAATCTCCTGGGATCTATGAAACTCAGAAGATACTTTTGGCAAATACGCTGGATCTAACCGGAGTCTTATACTGTCCGGACAAATGACTAGGAACGGATCTTTAATGGACAGTGCCTGTAAGTCACTTAAATGTCTAGCAGACGTGATTGCGATGAGGAAAGCCAACTTAAGGGTCAAAAACTTCATATCAATCTCTTCAATGGGTTCAAAAGGGCTCTTCACAAGACAATTCAGAACTAGAGACAAATCCCATTGTGGAAAAATCTTTTGCTTTACAGGAGTTGATCTCTGTAAGGCTTTAAAGAAATTCCTGACCAATTCCTCCTGCGCTAAATGTCTATCCAAAAGTATGGATATGGCTGAACACTGAACTTTGAGAGTACTTGGTGCTAACTTCATGTCAAACCCCTCTTGAAGAAACTCCAGAACTGAACTAGTTAGTACATGATCTCTGTCATTCGAGTTGCACCATGACAAAAATACTTTCCAAACTTTACGGTAAATCTTCTGAGTCACCGGCTTTCTACATTTCATAAGCGTCTCAGTAACTTTTTCTGAAAGTCCCTTTTGCCTAAGAATTACCCTTTCAGGATCCAGGCTGCCAGTTTGAATAATTGAGGCCTGGGATGCGAGAGCGGGCCCTGAATCAGAAGATCTGGACGGAATGGCAGGGGAAACGGAGGTTCCACTGACATCCTCAACATTGTTGCATACCATGGTCTTTTTGGCCATTGAGGGGCTATTAGAATTAATTTTACTCTTTCTCTTTGTAGTTTTACTAGCACCTGAGGGAGCAGCAGTGTCGGAGGAAAAGCGTAGCCGAGGCTGAACTCCCATGGAAGGCTGAGTGCGTCCAATCCCAGAGACTACCGGCATCTGTGGAGAGAGAAGAAGTGTTCCACCTTCGCATTCTTTGGAGAGGCGAAGAGATCTATCTCCGGGACTCCGAATTTTTCCGTAATCAACTGAAAAATCTCGGGATGAAGTTCCCACTCCAATTGGTTCACCTCTTGGCGGCTCAGGAAGTCCGCCTCCACATTGAGGATCCCCTTTATGTGGGTAGCCGATAAAGATAGAACTCGAGGTTCTATCCATTCGAGGATCTCCGAGCAGAGACACATGAGGTCGCTTGATCTCGTGCCCCCCTGCTTCGAGAGATACGCCACTGTCGTGATATTGTCTGAAAAAATTTGAACATGATTTTCCTCTATTAGAGATTGAAAAAATAGAAGAGCTCTCTGAACTGCCAGTAGTTCTCTGAAATTGGACGACTTTTTGCTGATGGCCCGGGACCAACTTCGCTGGGCATGATTGCCCAACGCTGTTGCTCCCCAGCCCCAGGAACTTGCGTCCGTAAATATTTTCACTGGTTCGCTTTGCCTCCAGAATCTCCCTCTTTCCAAGTTTTGATGGTTCAACCACCATCTTAAACTGGTTTCGACTGACTCCGGGATCGGAATTTGTAGATCCAATGAATCCTTGGATTTGTCCCAATTTGACAGGAGGAGAGATTGAAGATCTCTCCCGTGCGCTTGAGCCCAAGTGACTGCTGGAATTGACGCTGAAAATAGACCCAATACTCTCATAATCTGTCTCAGGGATGATCTCTCTTGACTGATTAAAAGGTTTACTTCTGACTGAATTTTTATAATCTTCTCGGACGGTAAAAATATTTTTGCTTCCAGTGAATTTATCCTGTAACCTATAAAGATAATTTCCTGGGTTGGGGTCAGAGACGACTTTGTGTAATTCACTATCCAACCCACCTGAGACAGTGTGCTGATTACCATATCCCTGTGGGTTTTGACTAGCTCCTCTGTCTCTGCAAAAATTAAAAGATCGTCTAGATATGGAATAATCGAGATTCCCTGCAACCTTAATTCTTTCATCACCTCTGCCAGCACCTTCGTGAACACGCGGGCTGCTGACGCTATTCCAAAGGGAAGTGCCTGAAACTGAAAGTGACGAATATGGGAGGGAGCCCTGATTGCGAACCTCAAAAATCTTTGATGTCTTGCAAAAATCGGAATGTGCAAATAGGCGTCTTGGAGGTCTATTGAGACAAAAAACTCCTTGCCTTGCAATAGGGACCTTACTGAATATATACTCTCCATCCTGAATTTCTTGTAAGTCAGAAACAGATTGAGAGATTTTAGGTTTAGAATAAACCTGAACTCCCCGTTGGTTTTCTTCACCAAAAATACGTGGGAGTAGTATCCCTGGAATTCCTCTTCCTGGGGAACTGAAATAATTACTCTCTTGTCTAAAAGATTCTGAATTTCCGCTTCCAACCCCCTGGCTTTCTCCAGGTCTTTTGGAATTGGATTCACAAATCTCCTGTGAGGGGGCTTGACCGAAAACTAAAGGCGATATCCCTGTTTTATAATCTGTAAAACAAACGGGTTGGGATTCAATTTCTCCCAATCTGCCCGAAAATAAAGTAGCCTGCCCCCTACTGGAAGAACGTCATTTACCTGGTTTGGGGGGTTCGGTTTTACCAAGAGTGAATCCCCCTCTACCCCTCCCCTTCGTAAAGGACCATTTCCTTTGCACATTCCTATTTTTTGCAACCTTAGAATCTTGTTTTTTAGGGACAAAAGTTCTTTTACTCTTAAAGATTCTCTTTTTATTTGGGAATTGCTTCCCTTTTTCAGCAGACCGGGAAAGTACTTCCTCTAAACCTGTGCCAAAAAGATTACCTTCGAATGGAATAGCACAAAGTCTGTTTTTGGATGACTGGTCTCCCTCCCAGGTCTTCAACCACACCGCCCGCCTGGCTGAATTAACCAGGGCTGTAGTACGCGCTGAAATGCGAATAAGTTCCGTAACCGCGTCGGCTAAAAAAGCTACCGCTCTTAAAACTACCGGCATAATCTTTTAGTAGTGCTCCTGTGAGAATCTGCTCAGCTGCCTGTGCAGACAGGCAGCGTTTTGACCACTGTTCACGTCTGCATTCTGCAGGTCTCTTTAAGAGAGACTTTCTGTCAGTTTTGCAGCTTGTGTTGCTGAGGGATTTGCATACATTAGTCATGCAAATCCGTTACCTGCCTTCTTTTGATGACTGGCACTATAAAAGCATGCTGCTCCCAGAATGCTTTGCTGGACATTTCCCTTCCATGGTCTGTTCCTGATGGACACTGCTGGAGTGTCAGCCATTGCTATCTAGTATAGTTAATTCCTGGGGGTTGCTTTAGGCTCCCTTTCTAGCCCAGTCAGGTTGTATTATCTGTTTTGCCTGTTCCGTCTGTCTTGTGTTTGGATCGCACAAGCCCTAGCGTTAGCGGCTGTGGATCCTTCTGATTGAGTCTGGAGTGTAGGTTGGAACAGCGGTTGTTTCTGCCTACCTCATCTGTTCTGTCTGCCGTGTGTTTGGATCGCAATCGCCCTAGCGCTAGTGCTGGGGATCCTTCTGTTCTGTCTTCTGGGATCGCACTAGCCACTTTTCGCTAGCGCTGGGGATCCTTCTGTTCTGCTACTCTGTCTCCTGGGATCGCGCTAGCTACTTTTCGCTAGCGCTGAGGATCCTTCTGTTCTGTCTTCTGGGATCGCGCTAGCCACTTTTCGCTAGCGCTGGGGATCCTTCTGTCGCTTGTCCCTGTTTTCGTGTGTCTGTCTTGTCTGCTGCGCTTGCTGGAGGCTCGGCGAGGTAACCGTTAAGCAAGCGCTCGCGTCCTCTGTTTCATGTTTGTCTGTTAATGGTTAGTTAGGCGTGCTTGTCTCTATTGTGCTTATCACGTGGAGACCGCGCATAACCGCGTGCACTGTTGCGAATGAGTGCGGTGTTCGCGGTTAGCTAGCATTTGTTATTTTCCGTATCTCCTTATTGTATTATTTGCTGTGCCTTTGCTACTCTCGTGCTCCGCCTTGCTGTAACCTTGTGTCACGTCTGGCGATCGCACCTCTCGCGATCGCATTCCTGCTTCTTATCTGCTGTGGTGTGTGCACAGTCGCGGGTTGGCGACTAATTTTATGCACACACACACAATCTGTCTCTGTGCTCACTCTCAATCGCTTCTCTTGCGATTGCGTTTCTTCCCTTCGTACAATTCCTGTCTGGCGTGTGTGGTAGGGCAGAGGAGCTGTTCCTCTGCACTCCACAGCTCCACCTGCCGACAGGAATTTCCCTCTGCAGGTGCATAGCACCTAGCCTGGGTGTCCTCAATAATACGCTTGTGGAGGAAATCCGCCGCGTCAGCGCACGTCTGGTGCGCTGACCACGGAGACGATTCCGCAATCGTTACAGAATGTCCAGCCCAACCAAAATTCCCAGGGCAGAGGGAACCTTCGATTTGTTTCAGATGTCCTTGCCTGAGGCAAAGGCATATGTGGATCCCATTATAGGTAGGATCGCACACTACATTATAGCAGTTAAAAAGTCTGTCCTCGTTCCTGACCCCAACCCATATGGAGATTACCTAGATACTGGGTTTTTTGAACCGCCATTTGCCTCATGGGAGATTGGGGCCTTGTTGGAAGAGTTTGATTTCGATTGGAAAGCCTTTTGCGATTTTTATATCGCAAAGAGCGCGGATGACCTGAATGATTGTCTCGACTCTATGTACCTTTTGATCGATTCTGATGAATGTGATGAGTGTGATGTGGATCTGGTGATTTATGTGTGGCAGACTATTTTGGACGAATTGCACACACACCAACCAATTATTTCCAATAAAGACACCATTGTCACATGATTATTCCTGTCTTTCTGGGGTAACGCAAGTGAGTTTGGACACTGTGCGACCTGAAACGAATGGGTGTGCCTCGACTGTGGACACCTGCGTGAATTCTGATGGAGTTTCTCCCGTTTGTTTAGAGGTTAAATCTGTGCGATCTGATGCCTGTTTCTCAGATGTTCCTGCCGATTGTGATCGGCGTGAGTGTGTCAGTTTTGTCAATGATTTGTGGGATCCCTTGTCATGTAAAAACAGATCTTCTTCTCTCAGTACTACTTTAAGATCCTCCATCTATGATCTTGCTATGGGGAAAATTCCCAAACTATGCAGTTTCAAGAGTAAAATTAATATGATTCCTCATGTTGTTGCCACAACTTCCCCTAACATTGTTCAGTATGAATGCTCAGACCTAGTCAGGTGTGAATGGGAGCCCCCGTTCCAGAAAAAACAGCTCGAAGCGTTGTCGTATGAATTGGAGAACGATTCAGAGTCGTTTTGTGAGTACTACATTGCCAGAAGTGAATCTCTCTTGAGAGCATGTATAAGTTATGCTTCCGCCTTAAGAGAAAAAGAGGGGTGTGAATTTGACTTTGTGAGTCCGCTGATTTGTATGTGGAAAATGATTCTGAATGAATTACGTGTACGTCATTCAGGTGACGTTTGTAAAGGTACATTGTCAGCTGGCGTTTCTGAGATCCAGCAATCCAGCCTGGAGACCTCAGAATCCCTGTCTTTGGAGTGTTCGGTTTCGCAACCTAAAGCGATTGTGGATTCGCAAATTTTGCGTTCTGTCTCCTCGGATTCGACATCGTTAGCCGAGTCTAAGAATGAGACAGCACTTTGGTTTTGTGAACCTGATACTGAAGCACCTTTGCTCTGTCCAGAGAAGATGTCTCTGAGCCTGCCCTGTATCATGAATAAAGACATTATGTCCACTCGCATTGACATTTGCGAGTCTGATTCTGAAGTAAGTACTGACTCTCCACCCAGTAATCTGGATGAGTCAATATTACCTTGTTTAAAATCTCCTGCAGTGTCCCTAGAGGCTCGTGTAGGTATTGCAACCATTGTTACCTGTTTTTCTGCTATTTTGGAATTGCAGTCTGGTTTGACTGCTATGGAGGAATTTCCCTGCAATGAAACGAAACTCAGAAGGCCAGAGCTAGTTTCACTAGATATTTCTGTGTATTCCTGTCCTGATGATGAAATTCAGTCTCAGTTTATGGTGGAACCTTCCCTAGGACATCTGCCCGGTTCAGAAAATAAAGTTCAAGCTTTGCCCTGTAACACGGATAGTTCAGAATCCTTCTTAGGAAACTTGAAAAAGGATGTTCATGAGGTAGTGTCTGGCCTCCTGGAGATCTCCGAGTTCCGCCCAAGGGGTGCAGAACTTGTAGGAGACGTCTCCTGCCCCCCAAGTCCTTCTGAGGTGTTGCCCTCTTCAGTAGGCATTGCAGCCTTGCTGGCTACCTTTTCAGCTCTGATGGAGTTTCACGCCTGTGTAGTCAATGATGATATTATTGTCACAGAAATTTATGAATTTGTATCCGAGTCTTCTTTTGAAAGTCCAGTGCCTGTGACCTTCACTCATGATGATTCTCTGCCCGGTACTAGTTTTGGTCTTGACGTGCCGGACTCTGAGGTTGGCAGTTCCCCGACATGTCCTGAGGTTTCTCCTGTGCTGGTGTACCCCAGTGTGCTCTGTGACCCAGAAAGCCCAAGTGTGCCTCGGTTACCAGCGTACTCAGATGCTTCCTCGGTGGAGACATGCTCTGATATGGCCTGCCTGCTTGCATGCCCAGAAGTGGTCCCTGAAAGTCTTGATCTTGATGGGTGTCCTCGTAATTCTGAATCCGGAATTGTCATTGGTTCCATGGGGGTTCTTGGTAATTCTCCATGTGAGCCTGGTGATTGTTCTACCCTCTTGGGATCTCTGTGGAGCTTCAAAAGGTTCTGGGAGATCCCGGGAGAGATTTTGCTTGGTACCCTGGATAAGATCAACGGTGGCTTTTGTGTTGTAAGGGACACTTCGAACAGGTATTGTGGCAGGTTTGGTATTTTCGGACGCTCCTTGGAAGGTGGTGGGTATTGTCTGGAGGGTGTCGATGGCTTCTTCTCTGGCGTTCACAGTCCTGATGGGTGTTATACTGAGACTGGTAGTACTGATGGGCATGTTTCGGTGGCTTCTGTTTCCGATGAGGTCGGTTTCGGGTGGACTGACTCTGGAATTGGACCTGGTCGGGCTGCCCCGACCTTCATGAGTCTTCTGTTAGAATGGTTTGGAGATATCAGTTTTGAGGGTCGTCTGGAATTCGACCCTAGAAGGGGGGGTACTGTGAGAATCTGCTCAGCTGCCTGTGCAGACAGGCAGCGTTTTGACCACTATTCACGTCTGCATTCTGCAGGTCTCTTTAAGAGAGACTTTCTGTCAGTTTTGCAGCTTGTGTTGCTGAGGGATTTGCATACATTAGTCATGCAAATCCGTTACCTGCCTTCTTTTGATGACTGGCACTATAAAAGCATGCTGCTCCCAGAATGCTTTGCTGGACATTTCCCTTCCATGGTCTGTTCCTGATGGACACTGCTGGAGTGTCAGCCATTGCTATCTAGTATAGTTAATTCCTGGGGGTTGCTTTAGGCTCCCTTTCTAGCCCAGTCAGGTTGTATTATCTGTTTTGCCTGTTCCGTCTGTCTTGTGTTTGGATCGCACAAGCCCTAGCGTTAGCGGCTGTGGATCCTTCTGATTGAGTCTGGAGTGTAGGTTGGAACAGCGGTTGTTTCTGCCTACCTCATCTGTTCTGTCTGCCGTGTGTTTGGATCGCAATCGCCCTAGCGCTAGTGCTGGGGATCCTTCTGTTCTGTCTTCTGGGATCGCACTAGCCACTTTTCGCTAGCGCTGGGGATCCTTCTGTTCTGCTACTCTGTCTCCTGGGATCGCGCTAGCTACTTTTCGCTAGCGCTGGGGATCCTTCTGTTCTGTCTTCTGGGATCGCGCTAGCCACTTTTCGCTAGCGCTGGGGATCCTTCTGTCGCTTGTCCCTGTTTTCGTGTGTCTGTCTTGTCTGCTGCGCTTGCTGGAGGCTCGGTGAGGTAACCGTTAAGCAAGCGCTCGCGTCCTCTGTTTCATGTTTGTCTGTTAATGGTTAGTTAGGCGTGCTTGTCTCTATTGTGCTTATCACGTGGAGACCGCGCATAACCGCGTGCACTGTTGCGAATGAGTGCGGTGTTTGCGGTTAGCTAGCATTTGTTATTTTCCGTATCTCCTTATTGTATTATTTGCTGTGCCTTTGCTACTCTCGTGCTCCGCCTTGCTGTACTCTTGTGTCACGTCTGGCGATCGCACCTCTCGCGATCGCATTCCTGCTTCTTATCTGCTGTGGTGTGTGCACAGTCGCGGGTTTGGCGACTAATTTTATGCACACACACACAATCTGTCTCTGTGCTCACTCTCAATCGCTTCTCTTGCGATTGCGTTTCTTCCCTTCGTACAATTCCTGTCTGGCGTGTGTGGTAGGGCAGAGGAGCTGTTCCTCTGCACTCCACAGCTCCACCTGCCGACAGGAATTTCCCTCTGCAGGTGCATAGCACCTAGCCTGGGTGTCCTCAATAATACGCTTGTGGAGGAAATCCGCCGCGTCAGCGCACGTCTGGTGCGCTGACCACGGAGACGATTCCGCAATCGTTACAGCTCCCTTAGAAATCTGATCTACCAAATTATCCATCCAGATTCTAAGATTACGCGAAATACATGTGGCTGAAATACCTGGAATGAAGCCGAACGCAGCAGATTCCCATGCTTTTTTAAGAAGCGAATCTACTTTCTTATCCATTACATCCTTAAGGACTCCTGCGTCCTCAAAGGATAAGTCCGAATCTTTTGAATATTTAGATAAGGACGCATCCAATTTAGGACATTTTGTCCATGTATCAATTTCTGAGTGCGCGAAAGGGAATTTCCTTTTTGCAGACTTAGGAACAAACAAGGGCCTTTCTGGATTCTGCCACTGGGAGGTAATGATTTCCTGCAAAGTCTTATGTATAGGAAACACCCTACCTGCGGACTGACCCAAGCCTGAGTAAACTTGATCCTGAGGGGTAATCTCAGGAACCGTCTCTTTAATTTGTTCCGTAGAATACACAGCCTTAAGTAATTCAGAAGATTCGTCAGGTGAAAATAAAAATCTGGGAGTCTTAACTGTCTCCTCTCCCTCTGATTTAGGCTGCTCCCCCTCCTCCTGAGATATAATCTCAGACAAATCTTCCCCCTCTCCCTCCTCCTTTTCCACACCTAATTTATCCGAAATAGTAGAAGGATGTAAAAGAGTAGTATTGGAAGGGCCCGGAAGAGGCTCAGCAGAAGGTGGTATAAAGCTTTCCTTAAACTTATCCAAAGTCTCCTGCATATTTTTATTTACAGATTCCATTACCCCCTTCAAAATGTTTGAAGTTTCAGAAACCACTATAGCATCAGTACAGGCCTGACATATGTTTCTAGGGGTATCTAGGGCAATCGTTGTATTACATAAACCACATCTCTTATATTTGGGTGGTGCAGTAACTTTGGGCTCAGTCTTTGCCTAAAAAACAAACAGATAAAGACATCCACTGAGTAATAGCCATGCTGAGGTGATATATTCAACATTATCTATATGAATATCCTCCAAGTGGAGGGCTTACCACCCCAGATCCGGATGGCTGCACCTGTGAGGAGGACCTGGCTGCCGCGTCTGCCTCCCGCTGTTGTGCCTGCTGCTGTTGCGGCTGCAACATTCTCCCCAGCTCGGTGGTGCGATAATGGAGACGCCAGGCACACGCTGTCTCAACTTCCTGGCTCTCCTTGATCCGCCCCCTCCTTTAGCCGTGTGACGTCTTCCGCTCTGCGCCCTCCTACAGCATGACGTCACTTCCGCTCTTGCGATTGGCTGCCAGTCCGGATGCGCCTTGCAGAGCCGGCGTTTTTGGCGGAGGGAGGCGAAAGGTATCCTGGCCATACACCACACAGAGGCCAAATACCTGCTAAAAGTTTATTTTTAGGAGGAGGTCGGCGGTCGGCGTTACCTCCTGTAAGCCTCACCACCGCTGCTTCTCCGACCTCCTCTGGGGAAAAAAAGGCTCACCCTCTGGTAAGTACAAAACAACAAACGGGAGCTTGCTTCTTTAGGTGTTTCCGTCACGGGAACACAGACGCACTGAGGATGGAGGGTGGGCGGGGGCTTTTAAACTTCTTGGTTGTGTGTTTCCACAGATCCTGGGCGGGACCGGATCTCAGGTTGTCCCGGATGACAATTAGAGAAATAATGCTTTAGAGTCAGGGCCACGAAATTGGAGTTCACGTTTGGCCCATGTTTTCCAGTAAAAGAGGAACTGTCGCGAAAATCTTAAAATTTAAAATGCATACAAATAAGTACATTTCTTTCAGAGTAAATTGAGCCATAAATTACTTTTCTCCTATGTTGCTTTCACTTAGGCCGGATCCACACTATGGCCTAGTGCACACCAGAGCGTTTCGGCTGCAGTTTGCGATCCGCTTGCGGGTGCGGATCCGCTTGGGTAATGTATTTCAATGGGCTGGTGCACACCAGAGTGGGAGGCGTTTTGCAGAAACGCATACTCCCGGGCTGCTGCAGATTTTGGATTGCGGAGGCGTTTCTGACTCAATGTTAAGTATAGGAAAACCGCAAACCGCTCGGAAAAACGGCAGTTCAGAGCGGTTTGCCAGGCGTTTTCTGTTACAGTAGCTGTTCAGTAACAGCTTTACTGTAACAATACATGAAATGTACTACACCAAAAACGCTTCACAAAACCGCAAACCGCTAGCTGAAACGCTACAGAAAAAAAAGAAAAAGCGTTTCAAAATCTGCTAGCATTTTGCGGATCTGCTAGCGGTTTTTGGTGTGCACCAGGCCTATAAGCACTTTTCCGAGCGCTTTGTGATTGATTAGCGCTTTTTAAAAATTTCTCCCAGTCACTTTAATTAAAATAGCGGTAAAAATCAATGCGATCGCGTACGCAGAAAATCACGGTGATTTTTACCACAATTTTAATGAAAGTTAATGGGAGAAATTTGTAAAAAGCACTAATCAATCACTCAGAAAAGCACTTAGTGCGGATCCGGCCCTACAGTAGGTAGTAGAAATCTGACATTACCGACAGATTTTGGGTTAGTCCATCTCTTCATGGGGGATTCTCAGCATGGCCATTTTTCTTTATAAAGACATTCCCTTTAAAAGATTTATACAAAGCCTCCCTGCACACTTTTTTGGAAGTTGGACGGAGCAACTGCCATTCACTATTTATTTATTTTAAAGCAGAACTTCAGCCTAAACAAACATACAGTCATTAAGTTACATTAGTTATGTTAATTAGAATAGATAGGTAATATAATCTCTTACCCACCCGGTTTTAAAAGAACAGGCAAATGTTTGTGATGTCATGGGGGCAGCCATCTTTTTGGTTGAAAGGAGGTGACAGGGAGCATGAGACACAGTTCCAACTGTCCTTTGTCCTGATCACTTCTCCCAGCTGCTAGGCAACGAGAACAACAACATTGGAAATCCCATCATGGTTTGCACAGCATCAGGGGAAAAATGCCCAGGCAGTTTTCTTTGATGGGGCGGAGCTTAGTTTCTGTGCAGCTGAAAAAAAGGCTTAAGGTGGCCATACACTGGTCGATGTGCCATTAGATCGACCAGCTGACAGATCCCTATCTGATCGAATCTGATCAGATAGGGATCGTATGGCTGCCTTTACTGCAAACAGATTGTGAATCGATTTCAGCCTGAAACCGATCACAATCTGTTCAGCTGCTCCTGCCGCCTGTCCCCCCCCCCGTATACATTACCTGAGGCTGGCTCCCGGGCGTCTTCTCTGCACTGCACCGCACTGCTGTTCTTGCTCCATCCCGGCGCTTCCTGTGTTACTCCGTGACCAGGAAGTTCAAATAGAGCGCCCTCTATTTCAACTTCCTGGTCACCGGAGTGACACAGGAAGTATAAGCGTACACTGGGAGATGCGGAAATGCGGTGCAGCGAGGAGAAGAGGACCCCGGAGCCAGCTTCAGGTAATGTATACATGCTCGGATCGGGCCCGAATCGTACGCCGCAAGCGACGCGCTCCTACCGCCGGGCGATTGAGGGTAATTTCCCGCACGGCGCGATCGACGGTCCGATCCGATTTCGGGAGGGAATCGGATCGGCGGGTGCGTTTAGCGCAAGCGATTGGCAGCAGATCCGATCCCAGGATCGGATCTGCTGTCGAAACGGCCGTGAATCGAGCCAGTGTATGGCCTGCTTTAGATAAGAAAAACAAAGTTCTGATGCTGTGAAACTGTTAAAGAAACACCAAGCCTTTTCAGTGCTGCTGAGTAGATTTTTAGTCTGGAATTTCACTTTAAGTATTTATATAGCGCTGACATATTACGCAGCGCCGTACAGAGTATATATTGTGTTTTCAGTGCTTTTAAAAATAATGAAAACCCTGAGAACCCCCATAAGAAGATGGGCTAGTCCAAAAATCTGTCGGTAATGACAGATTTCTACTACTTACTGAAAGTGACAGCAACATAGGAGAAAAGTAATTTATGGCTCATTTTACTCTGGAAGAAACGTACTTCTGATTTGTGTATGTTTACATGTATTTGAAATTTTAAGATTTTCGCGACAGAGGTCCTTTAAATATTTTATCTGAAATGGGCGTCTCCAAAATAGTTTCTTTGCGATTACCAGAAGCTGCTCTCAAAGATCTGTAACCTTCAGCAATGACCCCAGAGACGGTCAGCGAGATGCTACTCATGCAAATTGTAAGAAGGTTGCAGCTGGGGCTATCACATGCATCTCCTCCTGCTGATATAGATTGGCTCAGCTCCAAGCTCTAGAGGGCACTACTGCGGATTATCTGCAGAGAGAATGGACAAATCAAAGCAACACAACATGATATTACTTGAGTTTATTGGTGTTTTTTGTTTTTATTTTTACTCTGGAGCTCCCCTTTAACAAAGCAATAGACGGCTTATTAAAGTACCCACATACCAAGATGTCAGACATTTGTGGCATAAACATACATGACTGCAGCAGCTAAACAGGCATCGGTGCCCCATATCTCAGACAAAACAGCAATGATTGGCTGGGAAGTCCATTGTAGGTTATATCAACCCCACCTTGTGAATTGGAGATTGGTAAACACAGCTGTGTCCCATAGCCATTGCTGTCATTTCCCATTTGGATCAGGTGATCATTGTTTCCCAGCAGACCTTCCACAAACCAAACATATGGTGACGAACCAACCTTAAGGCAGACCCGAACTCTAGCACAGCACACAATGAAAATACTTTATTTCACATACAACTGCTGAAGAAATTCACTGCTCTGTGTTTAGTTAGTTAGACAGATCAGAGTGTCTAGTTCTTATCAGCAACTGTGAATAGACTGCAGGAGAGCTCAGCTTAGGCAGCTCTCCATACAGTAAACACTGATGCTTAACCCTTCCAGTGCATTCTGCAAAACTGAAACCAGGTGAAACTTCTGGTTTTCTCAGGATTTCCATAAATTGTAATGAAGGTCTTTTTTTTCCCCCATAAAGGTTAACATGCTGTGGCTAACATTTTAGAGCAGAGAGGAAATTCTTAGTTCCACTTTAAATAAAAGCACCCGCCACTTTTAGAGATACGGGCAACAAAAGTGTGAGAGTTGAGCTCTTCTGAGTTTCCTATTGGTCAGTGAAGTGGTCTATTCCATTATCGACAAGTGATCTTAGAAGGGATGGGGCCAGATTATGTAAATGCACAATGCAGTCATATTGCATTACCATTTTTTTTAAGAAGCCTTCATTCCTGAAGCCTGCTGCTGCTCTGCTCCTGCTAAACACAACAAAAGTCACTCACAGTGAAAAGCAATCGAGTGCTACCGAAAATATTTTTCCCTTAAAGGACATTAAAGGTGAAAATAAACTGATGAGAAAAACCATTGTATCCATCCTCCTAAAAATAATTTTTTTTAGATGTTGCACGGTTTTATTTAATATTTAGATATAATTTTTAAGTTTTTACTGTTTCATTGCCTCTGCTCAATGACACATTCATTGAAGTATGCCAGAGCTCCAGTCTATGAATTATTGACCCTTTTTATCTCTTTCCTACTGACAGGAAAGTGTTTTATGGCTGTAATTACTTATCAGTGAGGGTTATGCTATAGTCTGACCCAGTCCAACCCAGTCCCGACCTGGACAGAAACTGTCACGTACATACCTGATGTTTAACTTTTTCAGGCAGAGAAAAAAAAAGGAACACAGCCTAGTTATTTGTGTGCTAGGCACTGTACATACACGTCTATCTCATCATGTCACATGTCACCTCGGTCGTCCTTTAAATGAACCTCCACACAAGGGAGGTTATTTATTGAGAGAGATAAAGTGGTGTACTCGCATCCACAGACTACATCTCCCAGGATGCATTGGGGCACGCAGGAAGTTAGAAACTGCGGTTGCTGCAGTATTTTTCCCATGTGCTCAGTTGCCTTTAAAGGGAAACTGTAGTAAAAATGACATATTGAATAAAATTGTTTTTTTTTTTGTTTTTTTACAATATTCATTCATAGATTATTAAGTCAGTGTTTGCCCATTGTAAAATCTTTCCTCTCCAATTTACATTCTGAAATTTATTACTGGTGCTGACAGCTTTAGTTCTGTCAGGTGATCTATAGGGAATGTTTGTTACTGAGAGTTCTGTGCACAGAGGGCGATATTGCTTGCTTGGCTGTTGGAAAAAAAAAAGACGTTATTTTCCACAATGCAGCTAGGTTCATAGACAGCAAACTGTCAGGACCATGGTCATGACATCACACTGTGGGAGGGGTTTCACCCCAATATCAGCCATACAGCCCACCCCTGATTATCTATTTGAGAAGGAGTAAAGATTTCTCATGGGAAAGGGGGTATCAGCTACTGATTGGGATGAAGTTCGATCCTAGGTTAAAGTTACACTTTAAGCAGGCATTCATACGCTGGGCGGTCTACTAGTAAGGCCTCCTAATTCACTCCCAGTCAGGGTAGACGATCAGGAACGAACATGTTCTTTCATTTTTGGAATAAAATTTTACTTAAAAAAATACTATAAATAGATCGGCCTTGCACAAGTTGTTTTTTTTTAATGTAACATTCTTAAAATTCTCTTTCCATCTGAATTTGCAGCCCAGTTATGAGACTGCGGGTGACATTTATCAAGAGTGTCTGAGACAATATATTGGTAGGTTTTTAGAAATCTGTGCAGAACTGTCTCAGACATCTTAAGAATTAACTACCGTATTTTTCGGCATATAAGACGCACTTTTTCTTCCCCAAAACGGGGGGGGGGGGGGGAATTGGGTGCGTCTTATATGCCAAATGCACCCCAAAAAATGTTGCAGAGTGCGCAGGGAAGCGCTTACCCATCTTGCCGCCATGCTCCTCTTCCCCTCGCTTCAGCCGCGATCCTCTTCACCTCCTCAGGCGCAGTTCTCGGATGCCACCTCCGCCGCCAGGTCCTCCGCTCCTGTGAAGGGGAAAAGAAAACATTAGTGGCATTGTCCCCCTCTCCTGCCGCGATCCGCTCGGCGCTGCCACTCACGGAAAGCCGCCTCCGCCGCTACACGCAGAGCGTCCATCCTCTTGCCCTCCTACTTCCTGTTTACATCACGTGCAGCCGCGTCATGCGTAGCCCCAGCCGTGTTGCGCTCGGGCTACACATGACGCGGCTGCACGTGATGTAAACAGAAAGTAGGAGGGCAAGAGGATGGACGCTCGGCGTGTAGCGGCGGAGGGGGCGGCGGCGGCTTTCCGTGAGTGGCAGCGCCGAGCGGATCGCGGCAGGAGAGGGGGACAATGTCACTAATGTTTTCTTTTCCCCTTCACAGGAGCGGAGGACCTGGCGGCGGAGGTGGCATTCGAGAACTGCGCCTGAGGAGGTGAAGAGGATCGCGGCTGAAGCGAGGGGAAGAGGAGCATGGCGGCAGGAACAGGTGTAGTATTCATGTCATTGTAGTGCAGCTTTGTATAGTACAGTGTAGTGTAGTGAAGCTGTGTGTTGTGTCAGTGCATTGTAGTGTAGTATAGTGTAGTGAAGGGTATTGCAGTGGTGTGTTGTGTTAGTGTTGTGGTAGTGTAGTGTAGCATAGTGTAGTGAAGTGTATTAATGTGTTGTGGTAGTGTAGTGTATTGTATTGTTGTGTAGTTTAGTTGTTAGGGCAGCAGGGATTAGTGTAGTGTAGATAGAGTAGCTTAGAGGCAGTTTTAGGGGGTAAAAGGTCCATAAGACGCCTCGGCAGTGTAGACGCACCTAGGTTTAGTTTATTTTTTTTCCCCTTATTTTTGCCCTCTAAACCAAGGTGCGTCTTATATGCCGGAGCGTCTTATATGGCGAAAAATACGGTAGATAGTGCAGTTCCTTTCTTAAACTGTTGTAAAATAGGAAGAGTAAGGTCACTCAGACAGTGCAGCGTGAGGGAAAATTGTTGTTTCTATGGTAACCAATACATCTGCTGTATTGATATTGGCAGGCTCGGAGGGAGGAATTCAGCAGGGGGGAGCACTTCACAAATCATGCCTAACCTACACTGCTGCACTATCTGTAGAACTGCTGTTAAAGAGAACCAGAGACGAAAAGACGTAATAGATTTATACATACCTGGGGCTTCCTCCAGCCCCATCAGCACGGATCGCTTCCACGCCGCTGTCCTTCACCTCTATCGCCGGTAACGGGTCCCGTCACTTCCGCCAGACACGGCCAGTTGAATGCATCCGCAGGGACTCCCTCCGTCTCGTCGACGCTGGCTTTACGCATGCACCTGCGCAGTATGGAGGGAGCGCACTGCGCTTGTGTTGACTGGCCGAAGTGACGGGACCCAGTACCGGCGATATAGGCGGCACGGGAACGATCCATGCTGATGGGGCAGGAGGAAGCCCCAGATATGTATACATTTATTATGTTGTTCGTCTCTGGTTCTCTTTAAGCACTTCTTAATCTGCAGCAGTTTAAGGATGGATTTGCACTTTTCTTAACTATAGTACAGCTCTAGAAATTCTCACTAAACTGCCGCTACCACATAATATTTAAGAAGTTTCTCATTATCATGTAGAACTGTTTTTCCTGCTGGTTAGAACTGTTTAAGAAAAAACTGTTGGTAATGCTTTGATAAATCTGGCCCTGTAACCTCAGCTAGCACTTCTTTGCCAGCATGGTGTCTGTGCATTCTCTGGAAAACAAACTGCCTGGAAATTCTGATCCTGCAAGAGTAATTAGCTGCAAAGAGCAGGAGCCCTTTTGACTTATCTCCAACACCTGGACTAATGCAGTGACCGGCAGCAGTGACACGTCTGACAGGTTCTTGGGAACCCCATGAAATTGTTGTGCTTTGTATTAGAAAGAAAACCTTCTCTGCTCACTCTAGCTTGCTGCTTCTGCTCACGCAAATCATTCTATCACAATTCTGGGCACGGCCGATGAGGCTGCACAAGTTTCTGCCTCCAGGTGTACTAGGAGAGGCAGAGAATATTGATGCCTTTGTATACACCATAAATGTCAATAATAAGTTTTGGAGCATTTGTCAGTAGCCCAAACAACCAGAACAGCAGCAGAAAAGCAGGCAAGCGGCTGATGTGCAGAAATGTGTACAGAGGCAGGTGACTACAGTAACCTGTCACTCGAACAACTGACCATATTAACACAACAGCAGCTTCAAATGAAATGCTTTGTTTGAAAGCTGCTGGTGCAATGGCAGCCTCTGTTGGCATATCTCCTTGTGCGGCAATAAGAAGTTATATTTACCTGCTCCGGATGGCTTCTTCTCTTCATCCTCCGGTGGCACTGAACTTCTGGCAGGTCTTCTGGGTCCCATCACAGGATATGAAATGCGATCGAGATCCAAGAGACTGTGTCAGCATTACAGTGCCACCCGGTGATGGAAGACCCCTCTTCCACCACCAGGTGGTGCTGTAACACCTACATGCATACCTCCCAACTTTTGAAAATGCCAAAGAGGGACACTTAAGCCACGCCCCCGGTGCAGCTTTTGCAGGAGGGTGACAATGGGAGGGAGGAGGGTGCCAGTGGGTTGGGAGAAGGGTGCCACTGGGTGGGGAGGAAGGGGTCCATGGGGGGGGGGGGGGGGAGAGGGTGCCAGTGGGTGGGGAGGTGGGTACCACTGCGTTGGGAGAAGGGTGCCACTGGGTGGGGAGGAGGGTGCCAGTAGGTGAGGAGAAAGGTGCCCGTGGATGGGGAGGAGGGTGCCACTGGGTGGGGAAGTGGGTGCCACTGGGTGGGGAGGAGGGTGCCATTGTAGGTGGGGAGGAAGGTGATCCTGGGTGGGGAAGTGGGTGCCACTGGGTGGGGAGGAGGGTGCCATTGTGGGTGGGGAGGAGGGTGCCATTGTGGGTGGGGAGGAGGGTGCCACTGGGTGGGGAGGAGGGTGCCATTGTGGGTGGGGAGGTGGGTGCCACTGGGTGGGGAGGAGGGTGCCACTGGGTGGGTAGGAAGGTGCCAGTAGGTGGGGAGGAAGGTGCCCGTGGATGGGGAGGAGGGTGCCATTGTGGGTGGTGAGGTGGGTGCCACTGGGTGAGGAGGAGGGTGCCACTGGGTGGGAGGAAGGTGGCTGTGGGTGGAGAGTAGGGTGCACATGGGTGGGGTGCAGGGTGCCACTGGGTGGAAAGTAGGGTGCTCATGGGTGGGGAGGAGGATGCATCTGTGTTGGGAGGAGGGTGCCCATGGGTGCAGAGGAGGGTGCCACTGGGTGGAGAGTAGGGTTCCCAGGGGTGGAAAGTAGGGCGCCCATGGGTGGGGAGGAGGGTGCGTCTGGGTGAGGAGAAAGGTGGGGAGGACGGTGCCACTTTGGGTGGAATGGCGGTGTGGAGGAGGGTGTCACTTTGGGTGGGGAGGAGAGTGCATCTGGGTGGGGAGGAGGGTGCCTGGGCAGAGAGGAGGCAAAAAGAAAAATCGATGTGCCAGCCGTGCAATGCGGGGAGAGGGGGCTCGTACCGGGAGCCAGCTTCATTCTACTTCCTGTTTCCTATGACGTCATAGGAAACAGGAAGTAGCAGAGAAGAGCCGGCTCCCGTACGAGCGCATAGACGGTAAGATGACCACCGCTGCGCAAACTCTGCATCTGGGGGGGGGGGGAACACATACAGTAGGCAGCTCATTCAGAGAGCCGGAGGGAGGAATGATGCAGCCCCCTCTCCCCGCATTGCGCGGCTGGCACATCGATTTTTATTTTCAATCACCGGCTCTGCCTAGCCTGGGACATTGGGGGGTGGCAGCGGGATAGCGGGAGGGGCCTGCCTACATGGTCTCCTGGATCCCGATCACAGAACTGAGAAGACATGTTGGGAGTATGTCGCCACAGCAGAGGAAGAAGAAGCCGATCCAGCCGTTCCACTATACCCTGCCACTGAGCCTGCCAGGCTGGGGAAGCCACATTTCCCCAGCAGCAAGAAAAATTTGGCCCTGCAGGTTTAAAGGACAACTGAAATGAGAGGAATATGGAAGCAGCAGTATTTTTTGTTTTTCTTCTATACCAGTAATGGCTAACCTTGGCACTCCAGCTGTGACAACACTACAAATCCCATCATGCCTCTGCCTCCCTGAGTTATGCTTAGCTATCAGAGTATTGCAATGCCTCGTGGGACTTGTAGTTCCACCACAGCTGGAGTGCCAAGGTTAGCCATCACTGTTCTATACACAATACCAGTTGCCTGGAATCCTGATGATCTTTCATGCATGAGTAGTGTCTGAATCACCCACCTGAAACAAGCATGCAGCAAACTCAGTCAGACATAAGTCAAACATCTGGCCTGCATGTTTGTTCAGAGTCTCGGACTACAGCCCATACACACGGTATACAAATGTCTCTCAAAACAGGCGACGGAGGACAATTTGTGCAACAATTGCTCTGTGAGAACGCAGCACGCGACAAAGACTGCCTGCCGACAAGCCCTAGCATGAAGGATCAAACCGTCTGATCATGCACAACTTTTGTAGTGCACACCATTGCATAATTTAGAGGAGTTGTGTGTATGAATGTTTTAAAAACGGATAGCTTGGAAGCAGGCGACGATGATTAAGTCCGTTGCCGGTGTGAACTGTCGCTCAAAACCGCATGCTGCAATCGTCTTGTCTTTAGTTCCTGCCTCGCAGCTAAAGTCATTTGTATGCTGTGTGTATGTATTCTTAGGGTAATAGAGGCAGATGATCAGCAAGGCAGCCAGGCAATTAGCATTATTCAGAAGGAAATAAATATGGCAATCTCCCCTATCCCCCCTCAGTTCAGGTATCCTTTAACCTGCAGTTTTGACGGCCCTCCCATGATGCACATTTTTAGCATCAGCTCAGTTCACACTGCCCAGCTTTGTGACAGGTCTGCATCCAGTCGCCGGTACTTATAGCTTATAAGATCAGAAGCGGCGGCGAGATCCCTCTGCCTGGAACTACGTATTACTGTCATCCCCTCTACATGAGATCCACATGAAATGGGAAGCGAGGAATAGACCCAACATCTCAACACAAAACAAGTATACTCAAAAAGCAACAAAAAGAAAAAAAATATATATAAAGATCAAAAAGGACAGTAACAAAAAAAAAAACAGTATCACAATGAATATAAATGTAACGTAAATAAATAAAACAGCTGAGAAGCTATTAGTGGAAGTTAAATAACGGCCACTCTGGAAAAGAGCCGTACTGTGTGTCTAGGTATAGTGTCGTACTTAAGTCCCTTGTAAACATCTGCGTACGCCCGTAGGGCTGGCGGCTCCTCAACCAACGGGCGCACACCGCAGGCAAACTGTAAGGTTTCATTTTTTTCTGCTTTTTGTTTTGTTTTTTTGTAGTTTAAGAACACTGCAAAGTAGAGCAAATTGCTTTGAGACAATTGTCGGTTGCAGTAGGCGGCCTTAAGAACATAAACATGTAGTGTAAACGGTAACATGTACCTTCCACCGGTATCACCTGGATGAGTTCTGAAATTGTTTAACGCATTAACGATTTTCAGACTTGCGTCTGGTATGTAACGTTGTCCCCCTCCCATGTACGGATGAAAGATGGACGATGGGATGGTGACACGATCATGAGACTACAGCGTGGACAGGTCTTGTGCGCTCCTAAGTTGTACAAAAAAGGGATAAAATATATATCTATTGCTGCACCTGCAAACAAGGACTCAATGAGCGTCTGCTTTCATGCGCTCAGGCTGGTTCGTGAGGACATTACAGGCGGCGTTCTCCTAGCCATGCACGCGCTGAACATGGGGGGCGGGGTATACAAACATACAGGTAAGGAGTTTCAGGCTGGTCTCCACAGTGCAAACTTTGAGTTAAGTTGAACGAGTAAAACGCAACAAGCGAACGTCTGCAGCGATGGTCGCAATGAGGTCAATGTGTGATTCCTGATAGTAACTTGGGTAGTCTGTCTCTTTGCATCATCTACAAATTGTCTTTTTTCTCCCCATTCTGCCTCATCCACGGTCGCCCCCGGGCTTATATATATACTTGTATATTTGAAGCCTCTGGCTCCGAACTTCCCATTGGCTATGCATAGAAGATTTAAAGCGTTCTGCTGTCCACTCTTGCGTCTTGACCTAGTACACGTGTTAGCAAACGAAAAAAAGAAAGATGAATCTTCCGTGAGTAAAGTGCAAATGGTTCAGCGGGCGGTTGTTTGTGAGGAGATGCTCAGGTCATCCCTACGAGATGTTCTCCAAGATATAAAAAATGAGTTCCATGGTCACTGGGCCCTCACTGAGCTGGCATGTGCCCCCATGAATCACCGGCACCAAGGCACTGTCCAAATCATGGGTGTAGCGAGCAGGTAGAGGTTGTCCATTGCTTCCTGCTTGGTATCCAACCTGCAAAACACACAAAAAAAACCATCAAAATCCTGTAGGTAGGTTGATTTATATTACTGGCTTGTTTGCATTCCAGTGTACCAGAGATGGGGCCACATGGATAAAATATATATACCTGAGGCTTGAGGAGGATCCTTTCTGGCCTGATCACGCCAATGGCAACCTCTTTTCCCTCTCCGTTTGCCCTCTACTGGCCCCGGAAATCCATCAGTCAGGTCCAGTCGGCACATGCGCCGTCCCGACTAGGCACGCTTCCCTGTAATTGCTCCCATTGTCGGGAGCATTCTGCGCCTGCGCAGTAGTACTGCACAGACGCAGAGCTCTCCCGACAAAATGAACGCGACCTGGCTGCGCATGCGCGGTTGGCCCCGGACCGGAGGACCAATTGTGGAAGAACGGCAAGTCTGAAGAGGACAGCTTGGGAGCAATCAGGCCGGTCTAGCCACAGGTATGTATATTTTATCCATGTGGCCCCGTCTCTGGGTCACTTAAAAGACAAGATTCTCAACAGGACAGGGACGCTCTCACCTGATCAGAGTCCAGAGTCACCCGCAGTCCCAGTCTTGTCATGCCGTCTTCTTTAAGTAGTTTGAGGTGTGGACACAACGCTAGACAGAAGGCTTTGGCCACATTCTCCGTCAGTCTGCTGTGGTCAGCCGGGTCGCTAAGGCCGCTCTGTTGCTCTTCACTCTCCAGGAAAAAAACCTGACAGAGATGAAATCAGAGCGTTAAAGACCACCTCCGGTCAAAAAGTTGAATGGCAATACATGTATGTAGTCTACGCACTGTGTACAGTTAGATGAACATATATAAGTGCATCTGTTCTAACCACTACAATGTACCAGTTGTAAAGTTTATATCTGTAGTAGCACATCCATCTTTCTGATGATGATGCTGCCTTGCAAGTACACCCTCAGCATTGTGTCCTCCCCTCCAGCCTGGTGCCCTCCCTTCTGCCTGCATCGAATTACATCTCTTTTTACAGTGTGTAGGCGAGAAAAGAGACAGCAGAACCGCTGCAGCTGCCAGCTCCTACACATTAGGTAGGATTATTAACAGTAAGAAGTGCAACTCTTCATTTAGCGTTACTACTTTAAACTGTTAATATCAATGGGTATTAAGCCACTGAAAGCTTGCATATATTTGTTTTAGCATTTCCCAGGTTGAAATAAACAGAACACGCAGACAAGAGAATTATCACTAAATATAATGTATTCTTGTGATAATGTACAGAGAATATACAAAAATTACATATAAAAAGTATATGATTAAGATGCCTATTGCTAGGATATCTGCTAACATATTATTAGGTCCACCCAAAAATATTGCATGAGATACATTACCAGTTCCTAGAAAACCGTTTAAAGAGAGTCTGAAGCGAGAATAAATCTCGCTTCAGACCTCATAGATAGCAGGAGCACGTGTGCCCCTGCTAAACCGCCGCTATCGCGTGGCTTAACGGGGGTCCCTGATCCCCCAAATCTCCTCCGTACAGCCGGGGAGCGCTTCCTGGTTGGGGCAGGGCTAACCGCCGCAGCCCTGCCCCACGCGTGTCTGTCAGCGCGTATCTCCGCCTCTCCCCCGCCCCTCTCAGTCTTCCTTCACTGAGAGGGGCGGGGAAGAGGCGGCGATGCGCCGCTGATAGACGCGACTGGAGGCAGGGCTGCAGACGTTAGCCCTGCCTCCAGGAAGCAATAAATCTGCGACCAAAAGACGACCAAGGTTTGCGGGGGGTGGGTTTGGGGGTGAAGGGACCCCCGTTTAGAGGCGCGATAGCGGCGGTTTAGCAGGGGCACACATGCCCCTGCTAACTATGAGCTCTGAAGCGAGATTTATTCTCGCTTCAGAGTCTCTTTAAGCAAGAGCAGCAGCAGCCTAAAAATCTCTCTCGTTACCTATTTTTATAGTGTTAGAACAAAGAAAGAAATCTAACTCCTCCTGCTGATTAACATATGCGTATGTCATAGCATATTACATCATCAGAAATAATTTCTGGAATGCGATCTGCTTTCACTTTCTCTTTCTAACCTATGAGTCATACTATGAGACCTCTGCCAAGTATTAGCTAATGTGCTTGCTAAAATATTTCAGCTATTGGTTAGGTCATTTTCAGCGTGGGAATAAATGAGAATAATTTCACATCATTACACTTTAAGCCAGATACACAAACTGGTTATACAAGAACTGATTATTAATCATTTCAACAGTAATGTAGAGTCTATGACCTAAAAGAAAATCAAAAGATAAAAATTAATGACATAGGGAAATAATGCAATGTTATATATTTGACACAGCCTGTCTTATGTCTGTTTGCCTGCGTGGATTACATTACATCTCTTTTCACCGTGGGTGTGGGCTGGGAGCATGAAGTGGGAGGTGGAGTCATAACATCAATCTCCCAGCATCCTTTGCACCCATGTCTTGAAAAGAAAAAAAAAATGTCAGGCCCCCTTTCAGACAGGGGGTGGGGATTTCAAGACCATATGTGGAATACGGGCCCTGGGGTTAGAAAATCACACTTTATTATGTGTGATTTCATACATCTTGGCAACTTATTAGGTTTAAAGCAAACTGTCATTTATAATTTAGGTACTCTTTAAACCAACCCTAAAACTAGTCAAACAGTGAAAGGTTAACACTATTCTCGTTAAAGGATACCTGACCCTAGGTCCCCAATGCTGGATCGCTGGTCTTGAGGAGGGAGTGAGAAGCCTCTGGAGGACCCAGAAGCTTCCCTTTACCGGGGTCAGTATGTGACTAAGTCACAGACTTACATTAAGGAGGTATGTTCATGCTGGACCCACATACCTCTGTGCATTACCTTACCCTCTCCTCGTTTTCCCCAGTCACTGTAATCACTCCTTGAAAAATATTAATTTTGGCTAAAGTCAAATTTTCAGACAGGAAGAGGCGGGCTTGCTGTGATGTTCTCCTCTTTGATTGGAGGGACTATCACTGCAAGCCCACCCCTTCCTGTCTATAAATCTGACTTTAGCCAAAAGTCACATTTTTCAAGGAGTGTTTGTGAGAATCAGGAGAGAAACGGACAACTCACACCAGTGTTGCATGAGTCTTTTTTTAAAGGGCTACTGTAGGGGGGTCGGGGGAAAATGAGTGTAAGTTACCCGGGGCTTTTAATGGTCCCCCACAGGCATCCTGTGCCCGTGCAGCCACTCCCCAATGATCCGGCCTCGCCTCCGGTTCACTTCTGGAATTTCAGACTTTAAAGTCTGAAAACCACTGTGCCTGCGTTGCTGTGTCCTCGGTTCCCCTGATGGCACCAGGAGCGCACGGCGCAGGCAGAGACCATACAGGGCCTGCGCAGTACGCTCCTGGTGCCATCAGCGGGAGTGAGGACACGGCAACGCAGGCGCAGTGGTTTTCAGACTTTAAAGTCTGAAATTCCAGAAGTGAACCGGAGGCGGGGCCAGAGCATTGGGGAGTGGCTGCGCAGGCACAGGATGTCTGTGGGGGACTATTAGAAGCCCCAGGTAACTTCAACTCATTTTCCCCTGACCCCCCCCCCCCCCCCCTTACAGTATTCCTTTAAGGGCAACTGAAGTGAGAGAGGTATATGGAAGCTGCCATATTTATGTCCTTTTAAGCAATACCAATTGTCTGGCTGTCCTGCTGATCCTCTGCCTCTAATACTTTTAGCTATAGACCCTGAACAAGCATGCAGCAGGTCAGGTGTTTCTGACTTTATTGTCAGATCTGACAAGATTAGCTGCATGCTTATTTCTGGTGTGATTCAGACACTATTATAGCCAAATACATCAGCAGGATAGCCAGGCAACTGGTATTGTTTAAAAGGAGGTAAATATGGCAGCCACCATATCATTCTCACTTCAGTTCCCCTTTAATGCAATATTCATTTTTCCACTTGATTCGGTGGCCAGCTACAAACTTCAAAAACTGACTAAGCTGAAATAGCACTTTGCAAGCATGCGTAATCTGTACACCCTCTGAAGAATGCACGGTCTAAAAATGTCCACCTTTCTGCATAAGTAATAAGCTAAAGAGAGCAGAATTGCAGACAGCAGACATACGGTACACATTTGCTTGTGCAATTTCTTAGGAACACTGGGGAACTATTGTGCTTTATATGAAGAAAAATAAAACAAGGTCTTGTCTAGAACTCATGGAAAAGCATGTGATCAGTTTGGTGATAGATATGGAAGTCTCTGATTTGCTACTCATAATCATGTGATAAAGCAGGATGTGATCACAGTAAATCAGAGCCTTGCAAATCTATCAGTTGACCAAATCACATGCTTTTCCATGAGTTCTCCCAGACATGACCTTCACTATGGCTAGGTCCACACTTGTCCCCTGCAGAACGGATCCATTTTTGTAAACATTTTTTTTCTCTCTCTGTTTTGAGAGAAATGGGGATTTTTGCAGGGACGTTTCTAGTCCGTGAAAACGTCCCCAGCCCTTGCCGTGGGTGGGTGGGAGGGGCGCAATGCTGAAGGGGAGAGCAGGCAGGGAGGGGGCAGCGGTGGGGAGTAGGGTTGGTCCCCCCCCTCCCTCACCTGGGTCCCCCCTTCCCCGCTCCCCCTTCAGCTAGTTTCAATCATTTAAAAATCGTCTAAAATAAATATAATGTAGCAGGCGGCGAGCGGGGAACTTACTTCCTTGCGCTCCACCGCTTGCCGTGTCACTTCCTGTAATGCCGTCCAATAAACATCAGAGGAAGGCATTACAGGAAGTGGCGCGGCAGCGGTGGGACGCAAGGAAGTAAGTTCCCTGCTCGCCGCCTGCTACATTATATTTATTTTAGACGATCTTTAAATGATTGAAACTAGCTGGATGGGTAGCAGGATGGGGGGGCCCAGGTGAGGGAGGGCACTCTCTCCCCGCCGACCAGTGCCACCCCCGTCCTGGCTGCTATCACCCTCCAGCATGGCAGCCCCCCATCCCCGCCCCCCCCCCCCCCCCCCCAGATAAGTTTCTGTGTCAAAATTTGCCTGTGTAGAAGGGGATCCGTTTTCCCATTGCCTGCCACTACTCCTCCGTGTATCCGGGTCCAGATCCGTTGCGTGAAAATGCAGCAGATCCGGACCTTCCGTTCAGGTTTTGAAAACGGGTCCCCGCACACACAGACAGATCAGTTTTTTTTCTTGGGTGAAGACGGATGCGATTTTTAAAGAGACTCTCTAACAAAATGTTTATCCTTATTTCTTCTATTCTATAAGTTCCTATACCTGTTCTAATGTGGTCTGTGTTACTGCAGCCTTTCCTAATTGCACAGTGGCTGTGTTATCTATGTTATATGATGTAATCTTCTCTATTCTGTCGGCTTGGCTCTGTCGCTGAGGCTGGAATGTGTGGAATGTGCTGCACTGCTTGTCATTGGCAAAAGCTATACACACCCTCTCCACACTGTGTGAGTCACAGTCTGAGCCTATCACAAGCTGGTTAGTTTGTTTGTAAACACTGCCTAAAACTCTCAATTACAAGGCAGGATTGCAGCAGGGAGTGGCAGAAACAGCTCAGAGGGGCCCAGGAGAACATAATGAAGAGAATGGTATGCTTTCTATTGTAAGAATTTTAGAGTACAGATTCTCTTTAACATTAATATCCGGGGCTCCGTTTTTAATCAGGGCTTAAAAACGGAGCCACGGATATATTTCCGGACCTAGTGTGGACTAGGCCTAAGGGGCCCGTTTCCATGAGCTGCCGTGTGTCCTGCAAGACGTGCGGCGGCACTTCCTCGTAGAGCGAGTACACAGCCGAATCCCGGAAGCCGTGCCATACATGGCTATTGGATTCCCTGCCACCCACATGTAAAAATGCTGCAATGTCGGCAAAAAACGCTAAAGCAAGTGATTCAGACAGCGGCAGCATTATAAAGCGATTTGCTTGCGGGGAAACTGTGGATTCGGCCCGATTTCCGCAATAGTGGAAAGGGCACAAAAAAAAAAAAAAAGCACAGCAAACTAATATTTCTCAATCATCTTTCTAAACAAAGAGATTTGTTTGCTTCTCAAGAGATTGCAGTTTCACTTTAGAGTGGGCTTTAACTCTGCAATGATTCAATCTCAACATGCAGGCCAGCAAAATAATAATTACATACAACCTGCTCAAAGCAATAAATTGTGTACTTTTTATGGTTAAAAAAGACCATTTCCTGGTTCTAATGGAGATCTGTCATGTGATTCTGCCGAAAGAACTACAGCCTGTCTTGTTGGCAGATGGAAAATTACCAGCAGTCTTTCTCTGCTGCTTCTGCTTACACACAAATCATTCTGCTACAAACAAACTAAATTGGCAATACCCATAAGATTTGGTCGGTCAGGACTTGAGCTAGTGTACTGAAAATGAAGCAATGTATTGCTCCGTGGGTTGTAAGCCAGCAGTGTTCAATGACTTATGGGTTACCTCAATAACTTAAAAAGAACTCAGTGCAAGTGGGAGGTCCTTGCTTATCTCTATCCCCCCCCCCCCCCCCCCACACACACACACACACAGCAATAGCAAATTTATTGGAGATAGAAGTGTGTTGAGTGTAGCTATTCCCACTACAAGGAGAAACTCAGTTGTGTCTTGAAGGATGGCCCCGCTCAACCACAACTGAAACACAAACCAGCAAATACAAATGGGTGCACTTAAAGCGGATCCGAGATGAAAAACTAACTATAACAAGTAACTTGTCTATATATCTTATCTAAAGTTTAGATAGTTTACACAGCAAATCTGGCTGCAAACAGCTTTAATAGAATATGATTATTTCTTCCTGTGATACAATGACAGCAGCCATGTTGTTTGTAAACATTACACAGAGGCAGGCTTATCTGAATCTTGAGAAAAAAACCTAATCCCCCTCCTCCTCCCTCCTGCCTCTGAAATCTCTGGCTAGTAATACCTCCCCCTCCTCCTGCCCCGACTGAGCTCCCATGAGCCCTTGCTACTGTCTGAAAGTGCCTTGGCTCTCTGAAAACCTGTGGGTGTGGCTTATTTAGCTTATAGGGAATTAGAGTATTAAAACAAAAACAAAGTATTTGGCTTGAGGAATGCCCTATAAACTATATGAAAGGAACACAATTATGCAATGTGTAAAAGTTCACCTCGGATCCACTTTAAGTATTAAAGTAGACCCTGTGGGGTTACTTACCTCTGGAGGGGGAAGCCTCTGGATACTAATGGGGCTTCCCGGGTCTCCCTCCGCCAGTTCGATAAATGTAGAGCCACAATAATATTTACATTCCCTGCCTTGCGCAGGTGCAGTAGCGGCTCCCTGCCTGGGCTCCAGTAGAAATAGCTGAGACCGATCAGCTCTGCTCTACTGCACAGGTGGCTTGTGCTTACACAGTAGAGCAGACCTGATCAGGTTCAGCTATTTCCGCCCAAGCGGAGAGCTTCTAGTACCCCTGCCCAAGACCCCCCGACAAGCAGATCCTTAGAGGTCCCAGCGCTGAATCCTCTCTGCTGAGGGGGAAGCCTCTTTGGGATCCAGAGGCTCTCCCCTCCTGATGCAAGTACTCCCTAGGGCCACTTTGTTTCACTACAGGTGCACTTTGGACAGAGGATAAGCAGGTCAGCCAGGCAATGTGCATTCCATCAGAGGTGGGAGTTATATGGAGGTTGTCATATTTATTTCTGATATAACTAATATTGTTTAACAGGAAATAAATATGGCAGTCTCCATATCCCTCTCTTGTCGGGTGTCCTTTAAAAAACTATTAAAGGGAACCTAAACTGAGAGGGATATTGATGTTTGCTTTTAAACAATACCAGTTGCCTGGCAGTCTTGCTCCTCTCTTTGGCTGCAGTAGTGGTTGAATCACACACCTGAAACAAGCATGCAGCTAATCCAGTCTGGCTTCAGTCAGAGCACCTGATCTGCATGCTTGTTGAGGGGCTAAAAGTATTAGAGACACAGGATCAGCAGGGGAGTCAGGCAACTGGTATTATTTAAAAAGGAAAAATCCACATCCTTCTCAGTTTAGGTTCCCTTTAATGCTGAGAATACACAATGAGTTTTTTTTGGGCAGATTTACTTTCTGACCAATTTTTAGATCATTTTTTCAAATAAATTTTCGAATCGATTTCCATTCACTTCTATGAGAAAATCAAAAAGAAAAATGATCGGACCTGTCAGAAATTATCTATCGAGCCATCTAGCTGCTGGAAAAAAACCTCATACACAATAGGAAAGGAACACAATTATGCAATGAGTAAAAGCTCATCTTGGATCCACTTTACATTCAAATTCAATTAGAGCATAGGCCACATTGGTTCACCTGCTACTATGCACCTCACTTCAGCTGGACCAATAAACATAACCTTCATAGAAGGGGAAAAATGCTGAAGTAGTAAGGGTGATCATAAAGGCTGTGCCTATACATATAGACAGTGTTAGTGTCAACTAGTGCTAGTTTCACTCTATACGAGCGTTGTCAGGAAAAATTAACAGTGTAAAGAAAATAAAAAATAGCAGAGCATCCCACCACCAACATAACATCCCCCAGCAATACAGCTCAAGTCAGAGCTCTACACACAAATCATTCTGCTACAGTTCAGAGCACACAGTATGTCAAATGGATTGGGCATGGCAGCGTAAGGTACATACACACCTTCAAATTCTGTCACCCGCCGGGATTGGAACTTGATCCCTCGGGCGACAGTCCAAGGAACATTTACTTTGGGATTACGCGACCTCTGAGGAAGTGGGCGTGGCCGACGACACGAATCAGGTCTAGGTCTGCGGACACTGCTCCTCGCCCAGGTATATTATTGCACTCTTTACACATCGTAGATCACTCAGCTCATACTGCTTTTTCATTCTTTGATCTAGGCATTCTGGTACTCTCTATTTAGCTGCGATTACTCATATTTTCAGGCGGTTTGCTGCACACTGATTCTGGTTTGCATCTTGGATCTTATCCATACGTTGTCTATATGAGTTGTGGCACTATGCACTTTATAGTCTTCTGACTCTTCATTTGCACATGCATGTTGCACTTTTTAGCGTGTGAGTTGATTTCACTTTTTCTGCCAGATTGGTGGTTTTCTCTAACACACAGATATACATATTTCACTTGTTGAGAGATATCAGGTACTCCCCCATTGGTATATATCTATTATTGCAATAATTTAAAACTGCAAACTATGGGGTGTTTTTTATAGTCTATTATGATTTAGGAATGGACACCTGTTATATGGATTGGCAAATTAAATTGATACAGAGGGTGTTGCTGCCACACCTTCCAGCTCATTTTTAAACTGTTTTAGTCCCATTTTGTGTCTAATAAAGGACTAAATTATTCATATTATCCTGGTGCGATCTGCTCTTTCTTTGTATATAAAGTAGAATGGCTACTTTGGCATTGGTCAACCACCAGATCAAGTTGCTGTCTGGGACGGGCTTCTACCACATCTAGAGCCAAAATAAATTATGGGACAGTAGTTATTCTTCCAAATGGTGCAACGTTCTCCAGTAAACCATACGATGGCGGGCTTCCAAAACGCACTCTTTCCACTGTTACTTCAATCATAATTCTTTCTATAATATCAGATGCAGCTTAGTTTGGAGATCTTCTGAAAGATCCATACAGAAGAATAACTGTTATATTTCTGAAGACAGAGGGCCAGATTTATCAAGAGTGTCTGAGAC